>NC_058132.1:17515293-17540686 GCF_016433145.1 Gracilinanus agilis | reverse complement strand
AGTCAGGGTGGACAGTGGGGAGACCCAGCAGTCAGGGTGGACAGTGGGGAGACCTGGCAGTCAAGGTGGACAGTGGGGAGACCTGGCAGTCAGGGTGGGCAGTGGGGAGACCTGGCAGTCAAGGTGGGCAGTGGGGAGACCCAGTAGTCAGGGTGGACAGTGGGGAGACCCAGCAGTCAGGGTGGACAGTGGGGAGACCCGGCAGTCAAGGTGGGCAGTGGGGAGACCCAGCAGTCAGGTTGGATAGTGGGGAGATCTGGCAGTCAAGGTGGGCAGTGGGGAGACCCAGCAGTCAGGTGGGGGGTTAGCAGTAGGGAGACCCAGCAATCAGGGCAGAAGGGCAGGGAAACAGAAGGCCCAGCTGGATAGAAGGTGTCACCTTGCCCGAGGAGGCCTCGATGGGGGGGGGCCGGGTGCTGCCGCTGAGGCTGGCAAGCAGGGGTCCACGGGGTGAGTCGCCATCATACACAAACAGGTAGTCATAGGTACACTCGGTGTCCAGGAACAGGAAGTCCAGTAGGATGCGGTGCTGCGGGCTCGGGGCTGAGGGGATGAACAAGGGTTCAGCTTGGCTGTGGCCCTAGGAGCCCCACCTCCCCCCTCTGGGGGTCCCCCACTCACCCTCAATAAGCCACTCGCAGTTGCCGTTGACGCTGTAGTTTCCTGCACCATCTGACACATAGCCAGGGGCCTCTCGCAGAACCTGTCTCTGGCCCTTGCAGTCTCCAGCCTGGGCCCATGGGGCCTGTGGCCACAGCAGGGTCACTGCCACCAGGGCCCAGGGGCCCCAGGCCAGGGCAGAGGCCATGGCTGGGCCCCGGGGCAGCTGGGTGGGAAGAGAAGTCAAATGAGAGGGGAGAAGCAGGGCCTCCTCCACTGCTCCATCTCCGAGCCTTTCCTCCTCCAAGAGAGAAGCAGAGAGCACCCAGGGCTGGGGTACCAGGGAGCAGAGGATCCTGAATCCTGCCATTAAAGGGCATTTCAGTCCAAAGAAAAAGACCTGGAGGGACAAAAGACTTAGAAGCAGCCAGGGGTGCCACGGTGAGGAAAGACCCAGGTTCAAATCCAGCCTCGGAAGCTTCCTAACTGGTGACTCCAGGCCAGACCAGCCCTTGCCTGCCTCTGTTTCCCCTACTGTAAAATAGGGAATGTCTCTCCCAGGGCTGGTGGTGTGGGAGGACCAAAGATGACATGTGTGAGGTGCTTGGCAGACCTTTAGCAAAGCCATCTCCAAGGGCTGGCTGCCACTGCCCATGTGGAGGAGAGAGGATGCCAGCTCAGATGTACCCCAGGGACCAGGCCAGGGAGACTCAAAGAGCACAACCTGGGTAGGATGTCCAGAAAGCTTTCCTGAACATCAAGAGCTGCCCCAAAGAGGCACCTTCCTCAGAGCCCATCAAGTGCCCACTGTGTGCCAGGCACAGTGCCAAGCACCAAGGATACATAGATGAGCACCCAAAGGAGGCCGCTCAGGAGGTGACTCTGCTGCGAGGGGGCCTCCGAAGGAGGAAGGACCCGGCTCTTCAAGGGCCAGCCCCTCCAGAGAAGAGGAAGGGTGACCCCCTCCCCGGGGGAGAGTACGCAGCTGCCTGAGGGAGGAGGGGTCTCCAGGAGGCACAGCAGGCCTCCTTGGATCCTCCAGGGGCTAAGGTGGTTTCCACTGGACATCTTTTAAACCCTGGAGCCCACACCAAGTATCCATTCTAAGATAGAATAGTTGTAAGGACTATTGGCCAGAGGCACCAGCTAGGAAGCGTCTCTGGCCACATTTGAAGCCCGGACTCCAGTCTCTAGGCCTCTCTATCCACTGAGTGACTTCCTAACCTTCCTGGTATCATGGATCCCTTCGGCTACTGGCCTGGGAAAGCCCACAGACCTTTTCTCAAACGTGGTTTTTAATCATTAAAGGAAATGCTCTATTTCACTAGGAGGTTAGATTTTTAAAATGTATTATTTTTTCCTATCCGAGTTCAAAGACCCCCCCCCAGAAAGTGGGCTCTGCGACCCCCACTAAGAACCTTTGCTATTGGGGGGGGTTCTTCGAGATGGGAAGGGCCCCCCTCCGTATCCCCCGGAGACAAGGAAAGTCCCCCTAAGAAGGGAGATGGGACAGGGCTCCTTACAGATGAGAGGGGGTCGGCGGCACACGAAAAGGATCCCCTACATTGGGGGAAGGGAAAGGGTCTCCTAAAACCGGCGGAGCAGCCCCCGTCATGCGCAGGAGGGTGGTCTACAGACAGGAAGAGCCCCCTCCCCAAGGGGTAACAGTCCCTCCAAATGGGGGAGGATCCCTTAAAGATGGAGGAGCGTCTCCTGAGGAGAGTCTCTATGGAAGAGGAAGGGTCTCGCGGAGAGGAGAAGGAGGGTCCCCGGGGAGGGTCCCATAAGTATTGAGGAGGGGTACCCTACAGAGGGAGGAAGGCGTCCTATGGAGAGGGGAGGGTCCCCCGGGGAGGAGGGGGCAGTATTGGGCCGTGCAGGCCTCGGAGCCCCGC
Source organism: Gracilinanus agilis (assembly GCF_016433145.1). Classification (NCBI taxonomy): domain Eukaryota; kingdom Metazoa; phylum Chordata; class Mammalia; order Didelphimorphia; family Didelphidae; genus Gracilinanus; species Gracilinanus agilis. Next base: position 17,538,191 of record NC_058132.1, on the reverse strand, counting down.
CGAGGGGCTGTGGAGCAGCTGAGGCCAGGCCGGAAACCGGCCAAGCTGAGCCGGGGCAGGACAGGGTAGGGCGGGCGCCCCGGCAGGTCCCCCGCGGGTCCCCGTAGCCGGCTTGCGCACTCACCGCCTCCTCCCGCAGCCAAACCGACCCGACGAGAACCAGCGAGACGCCGGAGGAGCGGGAGAGAGCGGCCCCGGAGCTGGAGGAGCACCGAGAACAGGGCGGGCAGAGGAGCCCTGGAGGACTGCGCCGGCCCCGCCCCCTCCCTGTGCACACGCGCAGTCCTCTCCTTCTTTCTCATTCAGCTTCCTCTTTCTTCACTCATTCTTGCTTGATCTCATTCTATCTCCCGCATTCTTACTCTCTCTCATTCTTTCTGCCTCGTTCTTTCCCTCTCATTTTTCCTCTTTTATCCTTTCTCTCAGCCTCATTCTTTCTCTTACTCATTTTTTCTCTCATCCTTTCAGCTTTATTCTTTTCTTACTCATTTTTCTTTTCATTTTCTCTCTTTCTCATTCTTTCCGCCTCATTCTTTCTTTTTCTTTTCTTTTCTTTTTTTTTTTAAAACCCTTGTACTTCGGTGTATTGTCTCATAGGTGGAAGATTGGTAAGGGTGGGCAATGGGGGTCAAGTGACTTGCCCAGGGTCACACAGCTGGGAAGTGGCTGAGGCTGGGTTTGAACCCAGGACCTCCTGTCTCTAGGCCTGACTCTCACTCCACTGAGCTACCCAGCTGCCCCTCATTCTTTCTTTTACTCTCATTCTTTCTCGTTTTTATTCTTTTACTCTCTTTCTCATTCTTTTCTCTCTTCTATACCATCTTACTTGATGGTCTCATCAGCTTCCATGGACTGACATCTCAAACATGTAGGTGTCTCAAACTGTACATGTCTAAAATAGAACTTAGTGTCTTCTCCCCACCCTGCCTCCCAAAATTCCCCTCTTCCAATCTTTCCTAATATTGCTAAGGGCACCAGCATCATCCCAATCACCCCATCACCCTGGTTGTCAACCTCGACTCCCCATTATCTTATCCCACATATCCAGATCATTGCTAATTCTTCTTTTTTATTTTCACAATATATGTCATAAAAGTTCCCTTCTTTTGACTCACATGACCATCACCCTAGTCTACTCTCTCTTCACTCCAATCCATCTTCAACTCAGCTGTTAAGTGATTTTCCCCAAACCGTAGGACTATTAGCACCTCCCATACTCAATAAATTCCAATGGTTCCTCCTCTCCAAGACCAAATGTAAAGTTCACTAGCATTCACAGCCCTTTGAAACCTGGCCCCCTCCTTTCCTGTAGTCTTAGACTTTACCCCTCTAGGGTTTTCTTGGCAAAGATACTGGAATGATTCACCATTTTTATCTTCAGCTCTTTTTACAGATGAGGAAACAGGCAAATGGAGTGAAATAACTTGGCCAGGGTCACAGAACAGGTAAGCGGCTGAGGCCAGATTTGAACTCATGAAGATAAATCTTCCTGATTCCAAGCACAGTGCTTTATCCACTGTGCCACCTAGCTGCCCACTATGATCTACCAAAACTGGTTGACTTGCAGTTCCTCTCCTTGCCTTTGCACTGCCTATCCTCCTTAGCTGAAATGCTTTTCATTCTCATCACTACTGTAATTTCCTTGACTTCCTTCAGGATTCAGCTCTCATCCCATCTCCACCGGGAGGTCTTTCCAGGTCTCTGAGTTGCTAGTGCCTACCCTTCCATCTATTCTATATGGCTCTTGTATATCTATCTGACCTGAGTCTTCCCTCTGATAATATTGTGTTCCTGGCTATGCTTCCTGGCACTGGATGTCCCTCCACTCACACCTCCTCCTCCCCACAGCCCATACCACATTCTAGTCCTTACAGAGGAATCAGAATACCCCTTTCTCCCCACTTATTTCCAGACATTCCCTTCACCTCCTTCCCTCAGCAAACATTCCTCCTTTAAAGATGACTCCGTCAACAATTTCTATTTAACCCAATTGAACATTTCAAACTGGGTACTCCAGAGACATCTCAAAGTCAACATGTCTAAAACTCAACTCATTATAACCCCTCCAATCTCCCCTCTTCCAAACTTCCCTATCTCTGTCAAGAACAAAAAAAAAAAAAAATCCAATGTTGTCCTAGACTTCCAGGCCTAGTCTTATTCTTGACTCTCTTCACTCTCCTAACCCCACATGGCCAGTCAACTGCCTAATCTTACCCTTTCTACCTCCACAAAAATCTCTCACATCCAAATGGGTGGGCCAGAACCAGCTCTTACCGGCTCCAAAAGCCAGTTGTTAAATGTTTGGTAAGAATATTTTTATCTTGGGAATCAACAAGCACTGCAAATCAGAGCTTGATTTGTCTAAATCGTTTGTCTAAAAAGTGATGGAAAAAATGTTAATGAGCCTAATCTTGCAAACTTTTCTTGCTTAAAATTTTTTTTGAGGTAGAACCAGTTGTTAGTGATTAGAATACCTTTGGCAGCCAGACTCTTCTACAGCTACTGTCTTAGTTCAGACCCTTCTCACCTCTCATTACTCCCTGCTAAATGAACTCCCTGCCTCAAACCTCTTCTTTTTCCAGTCCATTCTATACAATTTGTCCAAACTGAATTTCCTTAAATGCAGATCTGGCCATAGGACTCCCCTGCTCAACCAAATCCAGTGGCTCCCTATTGCCTTTCTCATAAAATAGAAAACTTTTAGCTTTTAAAGCCTTAAATTTCTTGGTCTCAACCTACCTTTCCAGACTCTTCACATTACCACCCACAGCTCTGCACTCTGCAGTCCAGGCAGTTGGGCCTTCTCTGGGTACCATATTCATGGTACTCCACCTCCGGTCTCCATGCCTTTGCACTGGCCTTGCCACAAGCCTCAGACACCATCTCTCCTCACCCTTGCTTTAGGGTTCTCTTCTTCCACTAAAATGCAGCTCAGGTACCATCTTTCTTTCTTTTTAGACCCTTACCTTCTCTCTTAGAATACTAATATCAGTTCCAAGGCAGAAGAGCAGTAAGGGCTAGACAATTGGGCTTAGTGACTTGACCAGGATCACACAGCTAGGAAGTGTCTGAGGCCAGATTTGAACCTCAGTCCCATCTCCAGTCTTGGCCCTCTATCCACTAACCTACCTAGCTGCTCCTCAAACACTGTCTTCTGCCTGAAACTTTTTCTGATTGCCCCAACTTCCAGCACCCTCCTTCCCTAACTATCTTATATTTAACAATTGGGTGTGCACATCTATATTTATTAATTTCTTATCTATGTTGTGTGTATTTTCATGCAACCCCCCCCCCCAGAAGGAAAGCTGCTAGAGAAGAGGAATTGTTTTATTCTTTCCACTCATATACCAACACTGAGTGAAGTGGCTTTTAATAAATAACTTTATTAAAGAATAAATGATATATTTATAATAGAATAAATATTTAATAAGTTTAAGAAATGCGTATTGCCTACGTGCTAGAACGAAGTCACTTGTCCTCTGAGGAGGTGGGGAGCAGGGAGAGTGCGTCCGGGAGCATCTGGGGAATTGGGCAAAGGCAATAAGTTGGTTCAGAGGGAGCAGAGAAGGCTATGGAGTTGACAGCTGAAGGCAGAAACCTCTTATCAAATGGGTATAAAAATGTGATTGGAGCCCACATCCTGAAGGATGGTCAGCAGCACTGATCAGAAGGGAGAAAAAGATAAGACAACTCAAAAAAGGATTGGGGAATATCAGCAAGTGACCACGATGGACCTAAAATGCATCAACTGAGACATTCTAAACAGAGTGCCTTTTTTTTTAAAGCAACAAACACTAACAAGTTCGAAGTTTTCTATTATAAGATAAAATATAGACTAGAGTGCTGGATTTGGAGTCAGGAAGACCTGAGTTCAAATCCAGTGTCAGATACTTCCTAGCTGTATGATCCTAGGCTAGTCATTTCACCTGGGTCTGCCTCAGTTTATTTAGCTGTGAAATGGGGATCATAACAGCACCTTCTTTCCAGGGTTGTTATGTGGATCAAAGGAGATCATATCTGCAAAATGCTTTGCAAATCATAAAGTGCCATATAAATTCTGGCTATCAACTATTATTAGGCAACTATCACAGGTATCTGGTTGTTTGCCACAGGAAATGGCAGGAAGGACATTGCAGAGAACAGATTGGTGGCTTAGGAAGCTATTGATCGGGACAGTCGGGTAGCATGGTGGATAGAGAGCCAAGCCTAGAGACAGGAGGTCCTGGGTTCAGCCCTAGCTTCAGATACTTCCTAGCTGTGCCACCCTGGAAACGTGGCTTAACCCCAATTGCTGCTCTTCTGTTTTAGAACTGATACTAAGTCAGAAGGTAAGGGTTTAAAAAAAGAAAGAAAGAAGGACCCCAGGGAAGGGGCTCTGGAGATGTTTGGGCCCAAGGGAGCCACAAAGATAGCAGCGTAGATGTCTGGAGACACTTAGATATAGATAGTCTGCTTCTACACCCATTATCTCAGCTAGTCCTTACATTAGTCCTCATAGATTTGTAGGGTAAGAACCCACTGTGATGCAAACAAATTTCAAAGAAGAAATTACTGGCTTTTGAAAAAAGTCTGGGTTTTGTGAAACTTTGCTCAAACCCTGTAGTTGTTTTTCAGTTGCCTAATGTCCAAGCTACAGTGGCCTTAGAGGGTATCTAGCATGATCCTCCCATTTTACATGGGAAGAAACTGAGGTCAAGAGAAGTCAGCTCATTCTGCCAGGTAGGAGAAGGCAAGACGAGGACCTATGCTCCTCCCGGCTCTTATTTCTGGGCTTTTTCCACTATCCCTTACCATCCTTCTACTGTGAAAGCCCTTCGTCTCTTTAAAAGGAAATCATTAGGGGCAGCTGGGTAGCTCAGTGGATTGAGAGTCAGGCCTAGAGACGGGAGGTCCTAGGTTCAAATCTGGCCTCAGACACTTCCCAGCTGTGTGACCCTGGGCAAGTCACTTGACCCCCATTGCCCACCCTTACCACTCTTCCACCTATAAGTCAATACACAGAAGTTAAGGGTTTAAAATTTTAAAAAAAAAATTTAAAAAAAAAAAAAAAAGGAAATCATTAAGATGATTCTCACTTTCCTTCTCAGTAAAATGGGGAAAACACAGAATGTCACAGTTGGGGGAGGCCCTTGGAACATGGAATATCAGAGCTGGGAGGGCCCTTAGAACCAAGGATGTCAGAACCACCATACTTTGGATTGGGATTTGAGAGATGTAAAGGACCATGGAGAGCAGCCCAAATCTAATTTGAAATCCCCTTAGAGGTGGCAGGTAAGTAGCTCAGTGAATTGAGAGCCAAGCCTGGAGAGAGGTCCTGGTTCAAACTGGACCTCAAACACTTCCTAGCTGTGTGACCCTGGGCAAGTCACTTTCCCCCATTGCTAAACTCTTCTAACTATTCTGCCTTGGAACCTATACATAGTATTGATTCTAAGGCGGAAGGTAAAGGTTTAAAAAACAACAACAATGTACAGGTTAAACAAAAGAAAAAAAGAAATGGCCTTAAAATTTTCATATTTAATGATGTGTTCGGAGGGTTGTGTTCACCCCATGATTAAAAACCTCCAGTAATAGGGCCCCCATGCCACCCCTTCTTCTTTTGGACTGCTCCAAGGTTTAGAACATTTCCCCTTTCACTGATCTAAAAATTGGCTCCCCGAAGCCTATACTCTTTGACTGAGAGGTGGTACCGGAGGAAGACCTGAGTTCAAATTCAGCCTTAGACACTAGATGTATGACTCGGAGAAAATTGGTTAACCCCATTTGCCTCAGTTTCCTCATCTGTAAAATAAGCCAGAGAAGAAAATGGCAAACCACTCTAGTATCTCTGCTAAGAAAACCCCAAACAGGGTCACAAAAAGACAGACACAACTGAAACAACTGAAAAACGCATACCCATTGTTCTAGTTATGTTTCCTTAGCATGAAACCAAAGATGCCTGGTGTTTCCCCTCCGACATGATACTTGGGGAATATACTTAGGGTTTCTCCCCGTCCAGCGTCTTCTCCTCTCAGAGCATATAAACAATGGCTTCTTACATGGCATAATTCCTAGCAATCTCCTTATTCTTGCTACCCTCCCTCTGTCGATGGTCTCCAATTCATGCCGTCTATACCATGCTCATACACAGCTGTCTCCGTGTTGTCTCCCCATTAGACCGAGTGCTCGGCACATAATAAGGGCTTAATAAGTGTTTATTCTCTGACTTAGCCTCCTTATCTGATCTCACTCCAGTTTATCAGGGTATCTTCCCCCAAGTACAGTGCCAAGAGCCCTGGGCCAGTTGCTTCATCTCCATCCGGCGCAGCTCCCTCATCTGCACCACGGCGATAATAACAGCGATTATAGGGCTACCGGGAGGCTTCTGGGAACCACAACTTGGGAGGGGAAGCCAGGTCCACAGCGAGTGGCTGGAGCGCCAGCCCTGGAGCCAGGAGGACCAGGGCTCAGAGCTTAGTCTCTTCATCCCACTTGTCTGAGAAATGATACTAAGACGAAAGCTAAGCGTTTTAGGCGGGGAAACAGCACGGAAGAAGCCTTTGAGGTCATTGGGTCCAACCCAGTGATTTTTACAGATGAGAAAACTGAGGCTGGAAGACTCGCCCGTGGTCCCGCTTCCGTTAAGTGTCCGAGGGAGATTGGAACCCACGCCCGCCGGACTCTCTGTCCTTCCCTCTCCGCACTACAGTATGCAGTTTCTCCAATAGGGCAGCCTGGGTGCCCTCTCTGAATGTTAGCCCTTGTGTTATAGTCCTGCAATGCCGCACAATAATGATTTGGCATATTAAAGCCGAAACTGCTCCAAGGAGAACCCAGGCAGGCGCGGGTCGGGATCAGGCTTCTTCGATGGGTTTCAGAGCTCCCTTGGCGAGGCTTCAGAGGAGCAGGCTCGGCGCGCCCCCTGGTGGCCATGGCTGGGATCGACATTCTCAGCCAAGCCTTTGGGCTGCTCCTAGCGTGGCTGCCTTTCCTCCTCCGGCGCCCAGGTAACAGGCAGGTGCTTCTGAAAAAGCGGGGGCCCCACGGTGTAGAACTGGCGAAACACCTTTACAGAGGGGAGAGACTGGCCAGCCCTTCTCTATGCAATGAGCGTCTGCGTCCCAGAGACTAGATGGATGTTCTAAAGCTGCCAGGGGCGTCAGAGATGGCGGGCAGCCCAGTTCCCCATATTACAGACAAGGAAACTGAGGCCCACGGTGAGGCGACCTGCCCCTAGCTCACAGAGCCGAAGCGCAGGAAGTGGGATTTGAACTCAGACCCGCTGATTCCAGAGCCAGAACTCTTTCCCCTCAAAGACACTCCCTTCCAGCTATACCACGCTGCCACGTAAACGTTACCACTCCGTGGTTGAGAACGATGGCACATACGTCGCTTAAAGAGACACAAGACTGTTCGGTGTGGAAGCCCCCATTCTCTGAGCCACGCCCTGCTACTGCTAGGAAGGACGGAGCTCACTTCTTTTTGCTAAATGTTAATTTATTAATACGATTAAAAATATATAGGAAGCCCTGAATGCGATTCCAGAACTCCCACCTGATCTATTCAAAACTATTGATTCCAAGTCTGAGAAGGAAGAAAGAGGGATGGTGCTTAAAGAGAATTATGTGGATGCCCAAGCAACCCACCAACCAATTTCATTTATTTTTAAGCCCTCTCTTTCCATCTTAGGATCAATAGCGTGTATGGATTCCAAGGCAGAAGAACAGTAAGGGCTAGGCAATGGGAAGAGGTTAAGTGACTTACCCAGGGTCACCCAGCTGGAAAGTGTCTGACGTCATATTTGAACCCAGGACCTTCCGTCTCTAGACGTGGCTCTCAGTCCACTTCACTACCCAGCTACCCAGCTGCCCCTGCTCAGTTTTTATGAAACCCTTCCGCTCCACTCCCACAAGGGGGTTTCTTCGGTTAGCACCGTGAGCCCGTAGAGCTAGTGCTTGGGGTGTGCTATCTGGCCAAGCCACCAGGTGGCGCTCTAAGCTCGAGCTAGGTTGGCCTCACTCAACTGGGCATGTGGGAACCTACCATCCAGGCATCCTCAGACTGCTCCTTTTTTTTTTTTTTTTTTTTAAATTTTTTATTTTTTTATTTTTATCCTGGGACTCCATTCTAGGAGCATAGGGCCACAACCAGTAGGCAATGGGTCGCTCAGGGTCACCCAGCTGGGAAGTGTCTGAGGCCGGATTTGAACCTAAGACCTCCTGTCTCTAGGCCTGGCTCTCAATCCACTGAGCTAGCCCAGCTGCCCCTACTTTAGGTTGCAGTTTCTTTAGCAGATGTAGTTTTTACAGGGTGGGTTGCTAGCCCCACGCCCAACCCTCCTCCTTTTTCATCCGGGCTAGGGACCGTCCTTGGCCCAGGAGTGGTAAGGGTGGGCGATAGGGGTCAAGTGACTTGCCCAAGGTCACACAGCTGGAAGTGTCCGAGGGTGGACTTGAACCTAGGACCTCCAGTCTCTAGGCCTGGCTCTCAATCCACTGAGCCACCCAGCTGCCCCTCAGACTGCTCCAGCCAGTCAAAATTCTCGGCACTCCCCGGTGCTTCCTGGACTCTTTCCTAAAGGCACGGATGTCGTTGTTGAGCCATTTTCAGTTGCACCCAAATCTTTGTGACCCCATTTGGGGTTTTCTTGGCAGAGATATTGGCGTGGTTTGCCATTTCCTTGACAGATGAGGAAACTGAGGCCAACAGGGTGAAGGGACTTGCGCAGGGTCTGAACTCATGAAGATGAGTCCTCCTGACTCCACACGCTCTATCCACTGTGCCACCTCGCTGCCCTAAAGGGTACGGATCCTCCGGTAATAGCAGATCTCTGAGAGCAAGCTTACCGCTTCCACTTTTACTAAATCTTTGCCCCTTTTCCCTCCTCAGCCTGACCCCTCACCCTAAATCCATTCAGCTGGTTCTTAGGATAAAGCCCTGTTATTGTAACTGGAGGCGGAGGGGGGGGGGGGCGGAACTAGATTTAAGAGGTGAGAGTGGATCTCTCTCTTCCATAGCTAAATTCTCCCCCTGCCCTCTTCTGCGTCGTGCCTCTTGGCTCTTAGACACATAGGAAGGGAAAACAGATACATCAAAAGACCTTTCCTGAGAAATGTTTCCCAGAATCACCCTGGATATCAGGGTTATAGAGGAAGGGAGGGCTATTTCCCCGAGGTCCAGCTCCCCAAGCTCGCTTCTCAACCAGAACTTGAAGTCAGCTCCTAGCCCCACACACTGGCCAGGGCTGCAGCTCAGCCGGGCCTCCCAGGCTTCCTAGTACCCCTTCAGGGCTGCCCTTGCCCTCTCCAAGGTGCTAAAACAGGGGGCCATCAGCTTCCTTTTCCCAGGCTCCTCCGAGCATGGCTGACAAAGCTGGAAGTTCCAAGTTTGGGGACTTATGTGGGCTGGCCAGGACTTTTCCCTCTCTGGGTCACTCACATGGTCAGAGTCCTGGAGCTTCTTCCAGGTCTTCTCAAGGCTTCCTGACTCCAGGAACTGCTCTGAGCCATTGGCTGCCTCCCTAAAGTTGATGGTAACTATCTTCATCCGGGAGCACTTGGTCTGGTCTCCCTTTTATTTTGCTTTATGTACAATAAGCCATCTGATCCTAGTGTTTTAAGGCTGTGAATCTCTGAATGAACTAGGAAGTGGTCTGAGAGAGCAGAAGTCTGCTGTGGGAGAGGGGCTAGGAGTTGGATAGAAATAACAAAAGTTAATACTGGGCAATATTCCCCTTTTGCCCTCCAGATTAAATCAGGAGCCAGCCAGCAACTAATGCCTCTTTCTACACCTCATGGGTCCACCCTGTTGAAAGAAAGAAAGAAGCTAGACCAACATCTTAAACCATGTACCCCAATAAGTTCAAAATGAATATGCGACTTCATTAGGAAAGCTCCTGCCCAGAAACTATTGGAAGAGAATGAGATCAGGCACTTTCACACCTATGAGCAGGAGGAGAATTCTTAAGCAAACAAAGCATAAAAGGGATCACAAAAGACACATTCTATCATTTCAGATACATTTACTGGGGGGACCCTTTTTATCAAGGATCTCTGATAAGCATCTGATATATAGGAAATTAGCACAATACCAATTTCCTCCTGAGTAAGTGGTCAAAGAATGTGACAAACCAGTTCTCAAAAGGAGAAATTTAAACTATTAACAATTACATGGGGGGTGGGGGGGCAGCTGGCCTCAGACACTTCCCAGCTGTGTGACCCTGGGCAAGTCACTTGACCCCCATTGCCCACCCTTACCACTCTTCCACCAAAGAGCCAATACACAGAAGTTAAGGGTTTAAAAAAAAATTACATGACAGATTCCTGAAAATCAGCTGTTCTTTTTTAAAACCCTTACCTTCTCTTTTAGAATCAAAACTAAGTTTCTGCTCCAAGGTAGAAGTACAGCAAGGGCTAGGAAACTGGAGGGAAGCGACATCCCAGGGTCACACAGCTAGGAAATATCTGAGGTCAGATTTGAACCGAGGACCTCCTAGCTCCAGGCCTAGCTCTCCATCCACTGAACTCCCAATCAGCTGTTTAAGAAAAAAAAATACTGCCAGGACTACCAAGGAAAAATGAAAAGCCTAAAAGCCTTCAAGGCCTTTCAAAGCTCTGGCCAAGGTGGGAAGAGTAGGGAGGCTAAGGCCAGGGTTCTTTCTTGGCCCTCCCCCTACAAGATATTCTCCAGTATTTACAAATCACTCACAGATATGACCATATTTCCTTAGCCAATTCAAACACCCTCCCAATCACTCCAGTTCATCTGATGGCTTTCAAATATTTTTTCAGCTACAAAATAAACTCATATAAACCATCAGCATTTCTCTATATTTCCAACAAAGATTTTTTATACAGATTCAAATAAACCATCAGTATTTCTCTATATTTCCAACAAAGATATTTTTCAGTTACAAAATAAACCCACATAAACCATCAGCATTTCTTTGTATCTTCAACAAAGATTTTTTTCAATTAGTCTGAAGTCACTGATTGACTAATTGACACATATTCTTCTCTGGGTTAAGGTGTCAGGACACAGCATCCTACGACTTACTTTAAGTGAAGCGATCAATCCACAGATTCAATGATGGACACATACCACCTTATACCTTTACAGCAGAAATAAGTCTCAGGTGCACCAAAATATTCACAGCAGCACCTTTGTAGTGCTGGAGAATCAGAAACAAAATACAGGTCCATCGATTTGGGAATGGCAGAAAAATGTTGTGCATTATTACAGAATATTACTGCGCTGTAGAAAACAACTAATAGGAAGACTTTGGAGCCACATAGGAACACTTATCCCGATTGATAGAGAGTGAAGTAAATAAAACCAAGAAAAAGTGGGAAGATTTATCTGAACTGATACAGAGTGATCTAAGTAGAACCAGGAGAGAGAGAGAGAGAAAGAGAGAGAGAGAGAGAGAGAGAGAGAGAGAGAGAGAGAGAGAGAGAGAGAGAGAGAGAGAGAGAGAGAGAGAGAGAGAGACATGTTTTCTAATCTGTACAGTTCTGCTGAGAGACGGAGATGGAGGGAACCAAGGATGGGCAAAGCCACCCCCATGACTCTGGACATCTCTCTCTGCTCCAACCCATTTCAGAGTTAGGGCACCAGCGTTCCCAGACAATAGACAAAATTCCACAAAGTCACTGCCCTCTGAGTCAAGTTAACAATTTGCTTTACCAGCTTTAACCTACAAAACAATAGAGCTTTGTGCACCCTTGGACAATCATTTTCCAAACGATATTCAGTCTATCTTTAACCATTCCTTTTATGGATGCTCCTTTCCAGCTGGTCAAAGGTGAAGCCAAAGGATAGTTCCATGAACTGAAGGAATTAGAGATTTCTTCCCTTCTGATCTCATCGGGGATCCCAAGTGGATCAATCCAGAGCTCTTTGCCCTTGTCTGGTCTTCTCTCTAATTGCTCCAGGGAGGAGTCCCTTCCTAGGCTGATAGGGAAGAGAGCAGGACATTGTTTCAGAAACCATAAAGACTGATAAGCTGGATAAGGCTTCTCAGTTGGGTTGGGATCAGTCCAAAGGCTTTGGACTAGGATAATGTTCAAATGCTTTCTTTATGCTGAGAAGAGAGGAGGTGGGAGATGGGGGAAGGAGTTAGCTGGTTCCATGCCAGTGGTCCACAGTTGCTGCATCTTCTCATCCTCATCCTTCTTCACCTCTCTGAAGCCTCCGATACTATTGACCGGCTCTCATGGAGACACCCTGATCCCCAGGTTTTCACGCCTCTACTCTCTCCTTTACTGACTGACCTCTCTGTGCCACGGTCTTCCCTCTGTGGACTGTTTCCAATTTCTTTTAAGTAGATCTTGTTTGTGCACAGTTCTTTGCACTTTGTCATCTCTTATTCAGTCTTTCGTCTGAAAGTTCAGTCTTGTTGTCTCAAAGTCTGACTCTTTGGGACCCCATTTTGGGGTTTTCTTGGCAAGAAACACTGGAATAGTTTGCCATTTCCTTTTCCAACCCAATTGGCAGATGAAGAAACTGAGGCAGATCGGGCTACTTTCTCAGGGTCACACAGCTAAATACCTGAGACCAGATTTGATCTCAGGTCTTCTGACTCCAGGTCCAGCCCTTTATCTATAATTGCTCGACATGTTTGCCTGTTGTCTACTCCTTTAGACCATGAGCTCCTTGAGAACAGACTTTGTTTTTTGCTTTCTTTGTATTCCTAGTACTCCGTATAATTACTGGCATCTAGTAGGCACTTAATTAATGTTCACCAGTTAACAATAAGGAAGATATCACATCTGTTTCCTTTCAGGCAGTTGGGGGAATGAGCACTGGAGCTAGAGTCAGGAAGACCATGAGCTCAAACTGACTAGTTGTGTGACCCTGGGAGAGTCACTTGACTGCTATCTATTTCCATTTTCACTTTTGTAAAATGGGGATAATAATGGCACCTACCTTCTAGGATTGTTGTGAGGATCCAAGGAGATCATGTTTGCAAAAAGTCCCTCAATCTGGCTACAGTGGACTTTCCCAGATCTATCTTGAATTCTTTTTTACACATGTTGATCAAGCTGGCCTGCTCACTATTCCCCATCAGAGATCTGCCATCTCCTGTCTGCGGGCTTTTGCCCAAGCTGTGATTGCCCTCCCTCTTTACCTGTGCCTTGTGGCAACCCTGGCTCCCCTCGAGGCTTAGCCCAGGAGTTCAGCCCTCAAACAGAAGACCTTTCTAGCCACAAAGTGTGTGTTCCTCATCACTCAAAAATATGTTAGGGGCAGCCAGGTGGCTCAGGAGATAGAGCACCAAGCCTAGAGATGGGAGGTCCTGGGTTCAAATCTGACCTCAGCTACTTCCTACTGGGTGACCCTGGATAAGTCAGTTACCCTCCATTGCCCAACTTTATCATCTTCTGTCTTGAAACCAAGACTTTATATTGATACTAAGACACAAGGCAGAGGTTTACAACCATTTTTCCAAACACCTAGGCATTGTGGTGGGTCAATGGCCTTTTCCTATGGAATGAAATAAATCTAGGTATCCCCTAATCCTCAGCATATGAATGAGGAAGGAGAAAGGCAGCATTATCTTCATTTGAGAGATAAGGAAACCATAGAAATGATTAAAGGACTTTCCCAAGGAATGTCCAGAAGCTGGTGGTGGGGCAAAGGACAGAGTCCTGGTGGCCTTCCCAGGCTTGTTTCCCAACTCCTCTGACCTCTATAAGACAAAGAAGAATGAGCACTTATAGTCACTGATCCTCACAACAACCCTGGGAGTCCGGTACTGCTATGATCATGCCCATTTTATAGATGTACAAACTGAAGCAAACATGCCCAAGATGACACAGCCAGGAATTCCAGTTCAGGTCTTCCTAACTCCAAGCCCCCCACCCCATACACGCACATACAACACCACCTCAGCAATCAACATTAATTATTGGAAATTGCACCCAGGAGACAGTCACAATTTAATATACAATCAATTCTTTTTTCTACTCCTCTTTTTTACATGGAAATATGAAAGTTTATTGATGCCCATTAAATTCAGAGTTAAAAAAAAAAAGAAATATTTTGGCAAGGAAAAAAATGAATCTGTTGCAAGAGTAACACCCAAAAGAAAGCAACATGGCCACTGTGCCAGTATAGACTCAGAAGGTTTAAATTAAAATTGGGCAGGTAAGTGGTACAGTGGATAAAGCATGGGGACTGGAGATGTTTTTCCCTCCTAAAACCTTTATCTCATGTCTTAAAACCAATACTGCGTATTGGTTTAAGGACCAGGCAATGGGGTTAAATGACTTGCCCCGGGTCATACAACTAGGACATATCTGAGGTCATATTTGAACCCTAAACCTCTATCTCTAGTCTGGTTCTTAATCCATTGAGCCACCTTGCTGCCCCATTATTACTTATCATTATCACTATTATTTTTTATTTGAACATTTTTATTTAATTAATTTATTTAGAATATTTTTCCATGGTTACATGATTCATGTTCTTTCCCTCCCGTCCTCCCTCCTCCCATAGCCAGTGAGCAATTCCATTGGGTTTTACATATGTCATTGAGCCAAACCCATTTCCATATTATTAATATTTGCACTAGGGCGATCATTTAGAGTCTACGTCCCCAATCCTATCCCCATCGACCCATGTGATCAGGCAGTTGTTTTTCTTATGTGTTTCTACTCCCACAGTTCTTCCTCTGAATGTGGACAGTGTTCTTTCTCATAAGTCCCTCAAAATTGTCCTGGGTCATTGCATTGCTGCTAGTACAGAAGTCCATTACATTCAATTTTACCATAGTGTATCAGTCTCTGTGTACAATGTTCGCCTGGTTCTGTTCCTTTCACTCTGCATCAATTCCTGAAGGTTGTTCCAGTTCACATGGAATTCCTCCAGTTCGTCATTCCTTTGAGCACAATAGTATTCCATCACCAGCAGATACCACAATGTGTTCGGCCATTCCCCAATCGAAGGGCATCCCCGCATTTTCCAGTTTTTTGCCAACACAGAGAGCATAACTATAAATATTTTTGTATAAGTCTTTTTCCTTATTATCTCTTTGAGGTATAAACCCAACAGTATCACTATTATTATTGTTGTTACTGTTACTAATATTAAAATGGTAAAATAATGTGGAAATTTCTTTTATAAAAGACATCCAAGCATTATTAATGCCTTCCTACCCAAAATGACCCCATATGGGCATGACTTGCTCCCTCCCTAGTCATTTTATCTCTTGGAAATCCTAAAACATCCGAGAGAGAGAGAGAGAGAGAGAGAGAGAGAGAGAGAGAGAGAGAGAGAGAGAGAGAGAGAGAGAGAGAGAGAGAATCAATGGAAAAGAAATCATGAGACTTTCAATAAGAAATGAGATTGCTCTCACCCTTTCCAAGATAGAGAGGACTTTAGAAGGGCCCTGCCCCAAGTTCTCTCTGGGGCAACGAGAGAATAAAATGATGCTATCTGCACTCTGTGCTTACTTTTACTACTCTTTTCTTAGACTTTGCACCCATAACTTCTGGAAGGCACCAGTGGAGGCCAGAACAGAAGGGTCAGAGCCTGGGTCAATTGAGTACAAGCAGAATGAGGACAGTGCCCAGCAACAGGGTCAACAAGGATCAGAATCCCAGGCTGAGCGTCCCCTATCAACCACAGCGCCATAGCCAATAGGACTCGTATTTTCCTGAAGGCCAGTGAACTGTTCAGTAAACTAAATTTTCCCTGCTTCACCTTTTTAGCCCATGAGCCTAGTCTAGGGAGTGAATGCTCCTCACTCCCTCTTTTTCCATTATCTCAGGGGTTTTGAGGATTTGTGATTTCCTATTTCTCCCCATCTTCACCCACATTTTGGGGAGAGGGTGAGGAAAAGGATTAGGAGAGTGAGCTACTTGGTGACGAGTGACTCGACCTGGGACTAATTAGCCTCATTTCTTTTTGAACAGTAATCTGCATTATTAAATATGTTGTCATCCGCTGTCCTTTGTATTTTGAAGAGGACCACTGGCATCACTACATGATTTCTTCTTGATGTCCAAAGTCATCCACCTCACTCTCTCTTCCAGTCATTGAAGTCCAGTGGCAGGACAAAAGTCAAGTTGACTGGTGATGGCTCAGGATGCAGGGTCTTCCTTGGTCACCTTGGTGTCTTCTACATCTGACCAAGCTCTACGCATTCCACAGTATCTGCTTCAATTGCCATTGGAACAAAGTGTTCTCATCTACTCATTCCAATGGGAAAAGTCTACATGTGATTGGAGTAGACACGCCATCCCCCAACTCACCCATGGATTGGAGACCCATCGGTTACCCTTTACCTGGTTTAGCCCATCTACCAAGATGGTTTCTCAGGGCCATTGTGGCACTCTACAAATTCTCGGAGCCACAGGCAAGAGTTGAGTGTCAGGTGGACCCCAAAGGTGGATGAGCTTTCTAATCCCTCACACCAGAGGTGCTAGTCCTCCATCCATAGAAACAACCATAGACAACACAGGAAAGGTCTGAATGTGGCAGGAAGGGACCTGAGAGAGTGGAAGACCCAAGATGGAGTGGGAGCTCCATGTATGCTAAATAATGGAGAGCCCATATGGCAAGGGGTTCCCACCAGTGCTGAGAGCAGCACTGAAATGGTAGCTCAGGCATTTGTGGACTGAAGGCCTTCCTAATGGCCAGTTAGGATACGGAAGCCTCGTAGAAAACATCCATCCCTTGACAGTCCCGGTGCTCATTGTTCAAGCTGAGACTCATTTAGAGGCTTCCCTCTGTCAGTTCAGATCTCCTGCCTGGCTCATTCACCCACTGAATAATGTCCGTCTGTATAGACTGAGTCCCAAAAAGTAGTATTGACTTCTCTGTTCTTTCTCCGGCAACACAGAAGCTCCATGAGAGCAGGGATTATTTCATTCTTGTCTTTGGTCCCCGGGATGTAGCACAATCCCTGGCACATAGTAGGGGCTTAATAGAGGTTTGTTCCATTAAAATGAACTCCCACTTAGTCCAAACATTCTGCTTGGGTCCAGAAACCACGTTGCCCCGCTGCTGCTGTCTCTGGGGCTAAGAGGGTCCCTGAGGTTGGACAGACACACAGACATACCAATGGAATCTCCCAATTCCCTCTTGTGGGATTCTTCCCTCTGCATTTCTCCTTAGCAGTTCTCCTTCCACTGTGTTTCCCTACCTCCCTTTTGGATTCTATGTGCAACGGAGTTTCACACCTGCACCCAGGGCAATGCCTAGGTCCAGCAACACAAATCTATTGCTACAAAGTGCTTTCCTCAAACATCCTCATAAAGTAGACTGCTTATTAATATTCCTATTTTATAGATGAGGAAATGGGGGTTTCCAAAGCCTAGGTGACTTGCCCAGGGTCACAGAGCTAGAAAGTGTCTGAAGCTTGATTTGATTCAAGAACCTTTAGATTGTAAACTTCTTGAGGGCAGGGATTGTATTTCTTTTCTTCTTTTTTTTTAAGAGTTGAAAATTTTTATTTAATTAATTGATTTAGACTATTTTTCCATGGTTACAAGATTCATGCTCTTTCTCTCCCCTCCTCCCACCCCCCTTCCCATAGCCAACGAGCAGTTCCACTGGGTTTTACATGTGTCATTGATCAGGACCTATTTCCATATTATTGATATTTGCACTAGGGCAGTGATGGGCAAACTTTTTAAAGAGGGGGCCAAAGGAAAGGAAATGCTCATCTGTCAGTCTGTTTCTAAGGCAATTCTTTCGAAGTTTCATTGTATTGTATCCTACTTATTGTATTCCTCAGATTAGGAATAATGTCAAAGGGCCTGATAGAACATTTCAGGGGGCCATATCTGGCCCATGGGCCATAGTTTGCCCATTGCTGTGGTAGGGTGATCGTTTAGAGTCTACATCCCCAGTCATATCCCCATCAACCCATGTGATCAAGCAGTTGTTTTTCTTCTTTGTTTCCGCTCCCACAGTTCTTTCTCTGGATGTGGATATCGTTCTTTCTCATAAGTCCCTCAGAATTGTCCTGGATCATAGCATTGCTGCTAGTAGAGAAGTCCACTACATTTGATTGTGCCACAGTGTATCCATCTTTGTGTCATATTTCTTTTTTTAATCTCACCTTCTGTCTTAGAATCAATCTATTCCAAGGCAGAAGAGAGGTAAGGGCTAGGCAATGGGGGTGAAGTGACTTGCCCAGGGTCACACAGCTAGGAAGTGTCTGAGGTCAGATTTGAACCCAGGACCTCCTGTCTCCAGTCCTGGCTTCCTATCTACTGAGCCATTTAGCTGCCCTTATATTTCTTTTTATTAATTGCATCTCTAGCACTTAGCCCAATGCCCAGCACATCATACATATTTAATAATAAATGTTTAGGAGTTCAGGTTATTGGTGCTCCCTGACTTCCAGGTCCAGGGTTTTCTCTACTCCCCAGCTGCCCAGATTCAACAACTTACCAGGTTCATATAGCTTCACATTGACAGTAAACTACATGATCATAACCTGCTAAGGGCCTGAATGCAATGAGAAGGGACGTGGGCGAGTAAAAGACCCACAATGGGGTGGGCAGACACGTACCTAAGTTCAGGAGATCATAGTCAGTGGGAAAGCTGGGACCAAGGCACCAGGATCCTGTCTCTGAATGCTAACCATAAAGGAGAGTGGTTGTGTGACCCTGGGCAAGTCCCTTAACCCCCATTGCCTAGCCCTTACCACTCTTCTGCCTGGAAACCAAGGAAGGTCAGGGTTTTAAAAAAAAGATGGTGGAATGCACAAAGATTCAATCTCAGAGTTGGAGAGATGTAGCTTCAAATCCCATCTCTGGCACATATCAGCAGTGTGGCCCAGGGAAGGAGGACCCTGAGTGCCATTCTGCACACGTCAAAGGAATTTTCTCCCTGGGAGTTACAATGAAATTACAGGTCAGAGGAAAAAAAGCTTATGACTCTATGAATATGGTGGGCATCTCCATCTCCCTTTAGCTGGTACTAGACTAGGCACACAGAAGCTGCTCAGTATTTATATTTATGTTATATTACTCTATATAATATAAATTATCTTATATGCTATATTTAATAATATGTATTTTATATAATAGTATGCTGTATTTATTATTTGATATTTTATGTAATATAGGTATTACTTTATATTAGCTATTATATATTTGTTTTATAATATGTATTATATAAAATAATATATACTCATAAATATGATATTATTATGTAGTATGTATTTATAAGATACTCCTCTGTGTGTGTGTGTGTGTGTGTGTGTGTGTGTGTGTGTGTGTGTGTGTGTGTGTAGAATGACCCACTTTGGAGTCAGAAAGACCCAAGTCAAATCCAACTTCAGGCACTTTACTAACTGGGTGACCCTGGGCAAGTCGCTTCACTCTATTTGCCTCAGTCTCCTCGTCTATAAAATGAACTGAAGAAGGAAATGGGACCAACCCCTCCAGGGTCTCTGCCAAGAAGACCCCAAAAAGGGAGTGGGGTCCACAGAGAGTCGGACCTGACTAATCCACCTAAACAGAACATGTCTTTGTGTGGATGTGTATCCACACAATCGACCACGGCTTCCTAGAAATAGGGCCCAGCTGCCCCGTGCCTGCCGGGAAGAAGACTCATCAGAACGAGGCATCTCTCTGGTTCAAACATGGCTCTTCTTCCTCTGGGTTCTGGACACCCTTGACTGACCCTGGAGGCCATTCCCAGCATGGAAGACAGGAACAAGGCTATTTGGGAGCTCTTGAATCCTTGGTCTCTACATGGAAGAGAGATTTCCTACCTCCATTTCTTTGCCCAGGGCGAGTCTCCCAATCTGGGATACACACACACACACATCCCCACCATCATATCTCAGTACTCCTCCTGCAAGACCCAGTTCAGATTCTGTCTCCTCTATGGAGCCTTTCTTGGTCTCTAAACAGAAGTCACGAAGGCCAGAGACAACATGCCATCCTTGGAAGGGTCTGTGGAGATAATCTCATTCAAGCCCATCTTATTCATTTCATAGATGGGGAAACCATGGCATTGGGGAGACGTGTTGACCAAGGTTTTCTCTGGCAGAAGCAGGACTAGAACCCAGACTTCCTAATCCCCAAATGAATCCTCTTTTCCCTCAAATACACTAAACTCTCCCTCCTCAGAGCCTCCATGGATTGTCTGGGAACCTCTCTTCCTAACCTTATCCCATGATGCCTAGTATTAGAGTTCTCCAGGTCTGGGTTCTGTTCAACTAATAAAAATAGCCAGAATTTGCATAGCACCTTAAGGGCTTCCTATAGCTTATCACATTTGATCCTTGAAAATAACCCTAGGAGATAGGTGCTCTTATTATCCCCATTTACAGATGAAGAAACTGAGGAGGAAAGAGATCAAGCGACTTGCTGACTCGAGTAAGTGTCCGAAGTGGGATCTCAACTCAGGTCTTCCTGACTCCGAGCAGCAATCCATCCACTGACACACCAAGGAGCCCTGGAATCAGGCTGTAGGGCAGAAGAAGTCAGGAAGTAGTCCCAAACACAGGGTCCAGCACGCAGCACACAATGGAGTATTTTTTTGGATGAATGAATGATTTGAACCCAACTCTCAGGGAGACCCAGAGATGCCTGGGAAGGTCGTCCCCTTCCCTCTGGGAAAGATGCTAACTGGCTAGTCAGTCATAGGTGCTCAGAGCTCAAGGAAGAGGCTCATCTAGTCAGGGTGGAAGCAGCTCAGACTAGAGAAGACAGCCAGGGAGGGCCGTCTGGGGGAGGTGGCTCATTTGTTGGCAGGCTGTGAAGGACAGAGAGGACAGAAGGAGGAGGACAGAAGGAGGAAGGTGTTGGAAGGATAGAGTAGAAGCTCAAGGCCTGATCCTCCAGTCCCTCCACTGACCATGGGCCCCCCGAGTTGGGGTGAGGGGGAATATTCAGTGCCCCCCATTGACCTGGTCAGGAAAGGGTGACACACAAGGAATGGAGGAGGGGAAGAGAGGAGGAGGGACAGATGTCGAAGCAGAAGGGAAATTGGAGAAGGACATGTGCCCAGGTCTCCTGGTTATCTCACCTCAGGCCTTGGCATTTGTCCCAGAGGCTACTTATCTAGCTAGCTTCCATCATTCGACTCTGCTTTCCCCTTGAGCAACTTGGCTCTGAAGTCACAGTAAAAAAAAAAAGGAAAAAGGGGGCAGGGGATGCTGTGCCCTGGTGGTATTGTCCCTCTCCTCGTTCCTCCCACATCGACCATCTTGTGTCATCCCAGAGGATGCCCATCCCAGCTCAGAGTCTCAGGAAGACCAGATTTCCAGGTCTGGCTGGCCCCTCTCTCAGGAACCCCTGCTCTCAATCCTGGGATGAGAGAATGTGATCCTCTCCCATGGAGCCCCAAGACATAGTCTCCCAGACTCTCATCCCTCAAGTCCAACCTCACGACCTTGCCCGAGTGGTCAGTCAGCCTTCACTAAAGACATCTGAGTGACAGGGAACCCATCTATCCTTCCCAAGGCAGACCATTCCTCTTGGGCAACACCTCTGACTACTGGGAAGTTTTTCCTTAAGGTTGAGCCTCAACCTACCTCTTGGCAATTTCAACTCATTGGTTCTGTCTTCTAGGACCAATCAAAACAAGTACTCTTCTACAAGGAATCCTACATACTGCACTGAGAACAAGAATAATAACTAACACTTAGATGACCACTTAAGGTTTGCAAAGCACTGTACATAAACTATTTCATTTGATATGAATTAATATCAAACTAAATTTGATACTAATTAATACTCATTTATATATTTATATGTTATTATTAATCATGATAATAGCTATATAAGTAGCCTGATCTCCTCTGTGTTCAACCCTTCAAATACTTGGAAACAGTCATGTAAGTCTTCTCCTGACTAAATATCCTTAGTTCCATCCATTCAGCCTTGAATTGTATGTCATAGCTAAAGATCTTCTCACCCTCGTGGTTACTCTCCTCTGGCTCTGCTCAGGAGCTCTTCTTAGATGTAGTGTCTAGACTTGAACACAAAACTCTAGGCATGATGTTGTTCTCCATTGGTGTGGTGAACAGCAGAACCATCACATCTTTCATATTGGATTTCATCTGTTCCTTTTTTTTCCCATGGGAATCTTCTTCATTTCATTGAGATGTCGACAGATTTGTAACATATGTAGACCTCTTATTAGCCTTCATTCTTTTTATTTAATTTTAATATAATTTTCTTTTCTTTTATATGTTTATATTTTATTTTTTCAATTACATGTAGAAACGAATTTTTACAATTGTTCTCTAACACTTTGTGATTCAGGTTCTCTCCATGCCTCCCTCCCCCTATCCCTAGATAGTAAAGGGTCTTATAACTTACACCAGGGCTTTCATGCAATATGTATTCCACATTCCTCATGCTATAGATGGTGTCTTTTCTTACTGTGTATAGTTTCCAAGGCATAAGAGTGGTAAGGGCTAAGCAATGGAGGTTAAATGATTTGCCCAAGGTCACCCAGGTAGAAAGTGTTTGAGGCCAGATTTGAACCCAGGACATTCCATCTCTGCACCTGGCTCTCAATCCACTCAGCCATCTAGTTGCCCCTTTATCTATTCCTTAATTCAGTTAGATGGTATAGTGCCATGTTGGTGAACCTATGGTATGCATGCCAGAGAGAGCTGCTCCCTTCCCTCTTTCCACCATGCCCGAGAACATTTCTCTCATCACACCACCCTCTCTGCCCAGCAGCCCAATGGGAGCTCTTTCTCCCTCCCCTATCTGGGGTAAGGCAGGGTTGGGGGGGGCTCACATGCAGCATGAGGGTTGCAGTTTGGGCATTCAGTCTCTAAAAGGTTTGCCAACACTAGTAAAGTATTAGATTGCCATCAGAAAGACCTGAGTTCAAATAAATAAAGAAATTTTTTTAAAACTTGGAAAGACTATGAAAGAGGACGACCAAGATAGAAACATGAAATTTTATATATATATATATATATATATAGG
>NC_058132.1:17496214-17514793 GCF_016433145.1 Gracilinanus agilis | reverse complement strand
TTCTTTTCTTTCTTTCTTTCTTTCTTTCTTTCTTTCTTTCTTTCTTTCTTTCTTTCTTTCTTTCTTTCTTTCTTTCTTTCTTCTTTCTTTTCCTTCCCTTCCTTTCTTCTTTTCTTCCTTCCTTCCTGAAGCTCATTAATGACTAGGATGCCTCCTGATTGACTGAAAGTTTTGGGAATTTGAATTGCTGAGAGACCTTGAGTGGAAAGATATCCAGGAGTGGCACGGTGGGAAGCAAAATAACATGGATCATGGATCTTTGAAAGGCAGGCAGTGTTAAAAAAAAAAAAAGTACCAATAGAATCTTAAAAAACATTTTACCTGGGGATTGCTGTCTTTCCCAATATATAGCCCATCTCTCTTAGACAGAAGCTGTCCCTTACAGCAAAGAATAAGAAAGAGAAGGAAAAATTTGCTCAACAGAACTTACAAACGATGGACCAAATGTGACCTTATATGCAGTGTCCTTTGTTTCTTAATAGTGAAGCAACTCGCCTGAAAAAAGAAGCTGCACTTCTAGACTTCTCAATGCCTTTCCATTTCTCCAGCTCCATGTGCATGAACTGTGTGCAGCGCCCCCTCGTGGTGATCTTCCGTGTATTCATCAGGAAAATCTTTCTATGTGGATTTTTGTCAGAGTAGGGATGTCCCTGGAATTTGGGGGGGTGGGGGAGGAAGAGGGAATAGTGTTGAATGTTGAAGAAGGTCTTTTTCTTCTTTTCCTATTAAGGATCCCTTTCATACAGCAATAGCTAACCTTTATATAGCTTTTATCTCAAATGAGATATTTGTAAAGCACTTAGCACAGAGCATAGTAAGTGATTAATAAATACTTGTCCCTAGGCAGCTGGGTGGCTCAGTGGATAGAGAGCCAGGCCTAAAGATGGGGAGGTCCTGGGTTCAAATCTGACTTCAGACACTTCCTAGCCGTGTGACCCTGGGAAAGTCATTTATGTAGCCCTTGCCCTTCTGTCTTAGAGTTGTTATCAAGATAGAAAGTATGAGTTTTAAATAAATAAATACTTATTTCCTCCCCTCTTTAAAGTTTCCAAAACACTTCACAGATGTCATCTCGCTTGCTCCTCAGAACAACTCTGTGAAGCAGGTGCTATGATTACCCCCATTTTACAAAGGGGGAAATTGAGGCAGACTGAGGCAGTAAAGTGTTGCAAAGTCACAGAGCTGGAAGGTGATTTAAATAGGATTCAAACTCAGGACATACAGGTCTACATTTCACCCTCTATCCACCCCTCCACAAAGCAGCCTCTTGAAACAGAGGCAATTGTGGCATCTCCTGGTATTTCCAGGGGCAGTCAGGTGGTCCTGTAGATAGAGAAAGACCTGAGGCCAAGACACTTACTACCTCTATGACCCTGGGCAAGTCACCTAATGTCTGCGGGCCTCAGTTTCCTGATCTATAAAAGGGGAATCATAATAGAACTCCCCCACAAGTTATTGTGATGATGAAATGAGATAATAATATTTAGCATAATGTCGAGTAAATTCTATATAAATGTTAACTATTATTATTATTATTTTCAAACCCTTATTTTCTATCTTAGAATCAATACTATGTATTAGTTACAAGGCAGAAGAACAGTAAGGGCTTGGCAATAAGGGGTTAAATGACTTACCCAGAGTCACACAGCTAGGAAATGTCTGAGGCCACATTGGAACCCAGGACTTCCCATCTCCAGGCCTGACTCTCTATCCACTGAGCCCCTTGTGTTCTCTAAGTTAACTGAATCAAAGGGATAGTCTTGTATTCCCAGTGATATAAAAGTTGGAGGGAAGACCTGGAACCTATTCCTCTACAGCAGTGGTTCCCAAACTTTTTTGGCTTATCGCCACCTTTCCAGAAAAAAATATTACTTAGAGCCCCCTGGAAATTATGAAACTATTTATTGAACTCAGAAGAGAATGTAATACAAAAAAAGTGTGGCCATCACCGCCTCCCTGGATCGCTGCAGCACCCACCAGGGGGCGGTGGCGCCCACTTTGGGAATCTGCTTTAGAGGAAGAAATAGCACAAGACTGAAGAATCTCCCCTGAAGAAGAATGACCTGAAAATGCATGAAGGGGACTGGGTGGGTGAATGCCTAGAGCTCCCCATGAGGAGATGAGCCATATGTATCCAGGACAGGTCATGCCCCAGACCATGCCGCAACAGAGACATAAAAGGCAGGGGAATGAGATGGAGAAAAATAAGAGAAGGTGGATGGAAAGGCTCAGGAGCCTGATGTTTGACATGGTACATGTCCTACAATTAGAGAACCCATCGGAATGCTTAGAAAATGTTGAGAAGCAATTCACATCTATATCCTTCATTTCTCAGCATATCCCTTGTCCTCCGACCTCCTCCCTGAAAGCTAGTCCTCATAATGGAAAATATCAAAGAGACCAAAACCACCCAGTTTGGTGAAACTCTCCCATATATCAAACAAGCCCATGTGCCCCACACCCATGGTTCTCCATCTCTACCAAGATACCTTCATATCTTAACACGATTGGACAATTCAACTGGAAAATGAAGGGATTGGGCTAGATAACTTCAGTCAGCCACAGGGAGCCTATGCTCCATTCTTGACACATCTCAGTGCTGTAAAGGTGTGGCACCAGGGATGTTGTTATTATTATTAAAACGTAACTAAATGGTTTGTGGGTTCACACTGGATTAAAGGAGAGACAGGACCAACCAGGATAGGGAGACCAGGGTTCACTGCCAAGCTGTTAACTGACACAGGAATGGCAGTTGGGCCAGGGCCTATGGAACCAGCAGGCAGAAGGTAAAAGCATATAACAGTTTAATTGGGGAAATAAAAATAAAGGATGGGAATAAGGGATTCTATACTTGAAACTTAAGGGCAAACCACAGAGGGCAGGGAAGGTCTTAACTACACTATCCTAATGACCTAAGCCAGGCAGGGCCCAAAGGAATAGTACTGAAGTCACAGGGAAGCTCCTTCAAACCTGGTTCCAGTCAGGTTTGGTCAGCTCAGCTAAAGGGCCTGAGGATGTCTTTCAATTGGGGTCTCACGGTAATCCAAGGATGGTCACAGGATGCCAAGAGCCAACTCCACCAGGACAGATGATCCAAGGTACCCAGGCAGGGAGAGTGAGCTTGAGATGCTGTCCACCAGATCCCAAACCACTTCCCCACTTGGTGCTGCTCTGCAGGTCTTGTCCACTTGCTGAAAGCCTCCACCTCTCAGGATCCCAGGGAGTCTGGATGCAGGTTTTCCCTAACTCTGAGATCTCCCAGGGTTAGAAACAGTTATGTCCCAACCACTAATGGAGTCTCTCTCAGAGCACAAGCCCCACTTTCTGCTCCTTCATTCCATCTTAGAATCCTCCAGCCCTTCCTGCTAGGTCCAACACTATCACTAAATTAATTGCTAAATAACCCTCACAACAGTTCCAAGGGTGGAATCCCTTCAGTTTTGTGCTACAGGTGGACAGATGTCCGCAGAGACTAGTAATCAAAAGACCACAGAGGGCAGAACAAGTAAATTGTCCCTAATTATTAGAGGTAACCTGTGGTTTACTACAGAACTGAAGACGCACCTAACTGGGGCTGACCATTAGATTGGGTGACCAAGTATTTCAGAGAATAAGAGATACTGATGTGGACAAGGCTACTTGGGTCTCATCCAAAGAACTGATGGATGGCTCAGACTGACTCCATGGTGAGGAGCTTTATTAAAAGATAAT
The DNA here is from genome assembly GCF_016433145.1 of Gracilinanus agilis. Lineage (NCBI taxonomy): Eukaryota > Metazoa > Chordata > Mammalia > Didelphimorphia > Didelphidae > Gracilinanus > Gracilinanus agilis. The sequence continues at coordinate 17,511,082 of NC_058132.1, read as the reverse complement.
AAAGTGGGGGCAGCTGGGTTGCTCAGTGGATTGAGAGCCAGGCTTAGAGACAGGAGGTCCTGGGTTCAAATCTGGCCTCAGACACTTCCCAGCTGTGTGACCCTGGGCAAGTCACTTGACTCCCGTTGCCTAGCCCTTACCACTCTTCTGCCTTGGAGCCAATACACAGTATTGACTCCAAGATGGAAGGTAAGGGCTTTAAAGAGAGAGAGAGAGAGAGAGAGAGAGAGAGAGAGAGAGAGAGAGAGAGAGAGAGAGAGAATAAAGTAAGAGTAGTTTTAGACAGTTAGCTAGCTAGTATAGTGAGTAAGGTAAGCAAAGATAAAGGTGTGTGAGGGGTTGACAGGAATTCTTTTTATCTGGATTAGTTACTAAGGAAGGGGTCATTTGTTTGGGCAGTGGTTGCCCCATTATACCCAAGGAACTGATGTCACTTTGCCCATGGTCCACTTTGGTCTCCGTGGCTTCTACCCATGATTCATTCTGTTTGCTCAGTTTTTTGCTGGGGTAGCAGAAGTGTTTCCTCTTAATTATGAATCTTAGCAACCCATATGTCTTCTCTGAAAGGTGGCCCCATTCTAATAATTTAGTTATTTACATATTCTTTTGAATGTTTACAGCTAGTTGGAAGTTTGTGGGACACTTTAGTCCATATCAATACACAGCAAAGAAAACTATCTCCTCAACATCTTCTCATATATAGTTCATGGAAAATGGGCAAGAGAGTCCCCCTCCCCCTTCTGTCTTAGAATCAATACTAAGTATTGGTTCTAAGGCAGAAGAGTGGTAAAGGCTAGGCAATGGGGGTTAAGTGACTTGCCCAGGGTCACATAGCGAGGAAGTGTCTGAGGTCAGATTTGAACCCATTTCTCTGAGTCTGGTTCTCATAGCTGGCCTGACTACAAGAATTTGAATGAAAGGGACCAGTACCCCATGAATGAGTTTGAGATGCCCTGGGTTGTTTTCTAGGAAGCTAGAAGAACTTATTAAGGGGATCCCAACAGTTTACTGGAGCAAAAGAAGACAAGGAGAAAATAGCCTTTGTATGGCCAGCATGATTATTACTTTAGAATTGTTATTTGTCTAGGAGTCCATAGCCAGTACATATCATGAAACTTAAATCCAGGTTTTCTTGCCTTTCCAGATCAATTCCCTATGAGCCAGATCATGCTGTTTCTCCATCACCAAGGAAGACATAGCATTGTAAGGGGTAAAAATTAAAGGGTTGGACTAAATATATGAGGAATGTGGTTGCTGTAATTATTACTCAAGTCAGAATGACTTTTTAGCAATTTATTTATAAAATAGAGGGAAAGAGTGAAAGTAGAGAAATGAGAAAGAGAGCAGAGTAAGAAATCTAGCTTAATCAGCTAGACTATTTGCTCAGACCCTGTCTTTACTCTGGCAGGGCTTCAGAAGCCCCAGCCAGAGGTCTTTGGGGTCAATTAAACAAGAGTTTTAGCCACAAGGTCTCCTCCAATATGAGGGGCCTCTCTGTAGGCTAGTACCTCTCAGGAAAACCAGGAAAAGGAAGTCAGCCTTTTTTCACTCACCCACATGGTAGTTCTAAGGGAAAATTCAAGAGCAGTCTAAGGTCCCCAGCTGGAACTCCTTCAGGATCAAATTGAAAGCGAAAGACCTGGTCACAGGAAGTTCTTGCCACTTTTAAAGACCCTTCCTTTCGTCACTTTCTGTGCCTTCCTTCCACTTTATGTGGACTAATTACAGCGAAAGCTTTGCTTAGGACTGCCCAAGGGGTGATTCTGATTCATCACCCACTATCGCACACGTGGGTCACAGATCTTCCCATACTTAAAGATAAGTAAGGTGTATATACTTCTGGTGATTAAATCTAAAAATGGTCAGGGGAGAGTTAGTCCTATCTTCACAGCATCAATCTAAGATATACAGGGAGATGGTCCCCTGGTCCCACAAAAGTGTTACTGGGACCCAGAGACTTCCACCAGAATTTTTTTTTGCCTCCTCTTCTCCTGGTTTGTCCTAGGATGGATAGCAGTTGGAATGCTGAAAGGCCAAGACAAGACAAGAAATGAGACAATGATTCTCAGGGAACAAGTTTCATTACCTTAAAGTGAAGACAACAGCAGAGCGTATGAAGCCATGACCCACTGATGGAGAGTGCTAAGGAACTGGAACTAATTTCATACATATCCCCATAAAGCAGCTGGCCATTTGGATTGTGGCCATGGCAACTTTACATCATGATTTAGGACACTAATTTCAAGAGAGAACTCTCAAACTAGAAAGAAAGAAATTCTCTTGGCATCCCAAATCATCGAATATTGAGAAAAAGTTTGAGATGTACCAAAAGATAGAGACAACACCTGGAATTCCATAGGCTCATTAGAGTTAAAGGGGACCTCAGAGACCATTTGATCCAACAGCTTTATTTTACAGATGTGGAATCTGAGATCCAGAGACAGTGACTTGCCCAAAGATACATAGGTAGTAAGCATTAGAGGCAGAATTTAAACCTAGGTCCTCTGATTCCAAATATAGTTCCCACCCCCTGTACTTCGCCATGTTGCTTCTTCTGTTTAGAGTATAAGCATCAGCAAGCCTTTAGAAGTTGTGGTTTTTTTTTTTATTAGGAATAAAGAGAAAAAGTGATGGCAGATCATCACATCCCTTATGGACAAGCAGACTCATCCAGGGGTGAGAAAACTTTGATAATTGCTCAGAGGCTGTAGAATAAGCATTTCTCCTTCTGTGGCTCCTGGGTCCACTCCAACCAAAGAGGAGATTTAAAGAGGAAGCACAGTGGCCTTGGCGGTCCTCAAGAAGTCTACAAAGTTGTGAGGGAGACTCATGGTCAGCTCTTTCAGTTTCATGAAGCTGAACATTCTGGAGACCTGGAGACCCGAGTGGAAGGCTCAGCCGTCTCCAGACCTCGAGTTTCTCGTGCATTCATAAATGCATGGAATCCTAGCAATGGGGCTACAGGATCACAAGCTGGCATTTGGGTGAGAGCCACGCTTGCCAATCGGCAATTCAAGGTCTCCAAAGATGCCCCTGTCAGGGAGTCTCATGATCAGCATGTCTCTAAGTGGAGACAGATGACCTCCTCACTGTGACCTCAGCTCAGAAAAGTTGAGAGCAACAAGGGACAGACAAATGGATGCCCAAGTTCTTTGTCAAGCTTTTCAGCAAGGTAATAGAGTCTTGCTAAGATATTTTAGTATGCAGGGAACACACAAAATTGCAGACTGATAGAAAAACCATCCCATAACAAGTAATTGAAAGCCTGGGCAACCTGCCAATCTCTGCGATGGACCCAGTGTGCTGATAATAGCTCAAAAGTCAATGTTTTGGATGAGAAAGAAATAGAATATTTGGAATCCCTTAGAAGGTCAAGGAGATCCGTTGAGCTTCTTGGCCCCCAGGGGTACCTTTGTTCAGACAGGGGCTGAAGGGTGAACCCACAGTCAGGCTCTTTTCCACCTGGCACTCCAGATAAAGAGATGTCTTGGGAAGAGAGCTTAGAGGGTGCAATAGCCACCCTGCGGGATCCTCCAGCTCAGGACTGGGGCTACAGGTCCTCAGGTTCTGGGATTCTGATCACTGGACACCTGGGCCATAGAATTAGTCAGTCATTCAGTCAACAAAGCAACTATTAAGCATTTATTATGTGCCACTCACAATGTCAGCCCTGGTTGCCCAATGCCCAAGTTTACTTATAGAACTCTTTTGGCTGATGGGCGATCCAATGGAGAGAACTCTAGAGTCAGGAAGACCCGAGTTTGAATCCTGCCTTAGATATTTCCTAGCTATGGATCCATGGCCAAGTTATTTAACCACCATCTGCCTCGGTTTCCTGAAGTAGTAAGAGCACTTATTCCATAGGGTTGTTGTGGGAAGCATCTTGCAGATCTAAATAAAAATGTTAGCCATGACCATCACCATTAATGTGTAAGAGAAACGGGAGAAGGGGTTCTGTGGCTAAGCAATGCCCGTTAGTGACATGCATGTGATATGTGCTTGGCAGGCCAGGGCAATGTAGACTCTTGTGTATTGGTTATTACCTCTGTTTCCTAAACACTGGCCTTTTATTGGCATATTCCAGCTTCTCCGTCACTCAAATCCTGCTTCTGACATATCCTCGCTCTGTGACTGAGCAACTCACTCATTTTCTCAGAGATCTAGGCCAGGGGTGTTACTGTGCAGTTAGAATGTTCTATGCTCCCCAGAATTCCCTTTGTATTCCCCAGAATTCCTTTCCTCTCTCCACCTCCTTGCATCCTCACCAGTTGTTTATAAGTTTGCTGTAAGCCCGCCCTCGCCCTCTTCTCCCGTGTGTGCGGTCTGGGAAGTTTCTTTTCTTTACTGAGGTTGCTACTTTCCTTTTGCTTTAAATTATTATTAATAAACTTTATAAAAATATAATACTTGGAGTGTTTGGATACTCATTTTTAATCTTACATATTACACAGGGGGCTGGTGGGCCAGGAGTAGCCCATAATACTTCCAAAGGCCAGGTGGAACCAAATTAAAATGTAATTTTTTTTGCAGGGGGCGCAGCTGGGTAGTTAGTGGATTGAGAGCCAGGTCCAGAAGATGCTTCAAATCTGACCTTAGATACTTCCTAGCTGTGTGACCCTGGGCAAGTCACTTCACTCCCATTGCTTAGCCCTTATCACTTTCTTCTGCCTTAGAACCAAACACAGTATTGATTCTAAGATGGAAGGTAAGGGTTTAAAAAAATAAAATAAAACGTAATTTGTGTTAATGATTAAAATTATTCAAGAGACTAATTTTGGGGTAAGAGTGCCAATTTATTGATTAGGCTAGCATTTAGTCAATCAAATGGTGGTCTATGAGCCTCTCAAAAATCAAAGATTAGGGAAGTTCCCTCCCACAGGCCTATACATACAACTTGGGAGCTCATTAGCTGGTCCTTCCCTTGGACATCCCAAGACATCTCTGATTGTGAATTGTGAATGAGGAGGCGGACTTAGAAGCCTCCAATCCTCCCTTATTAACTCATCCTATAGGAGGTGGGTCTTTGCCTAAATATAGAAGATGCCAGCACACCTTCCCTAGCCATGGGACAGGTCCAGTGGGTCAGAGTTCACTATGGCTGATCAGTTCCACTTTTAATTCTTTGAAGGTCTTATCAAAAGCCCAAAGATCCCAGGCCAATTTGGGAGATTGGGGGGCCAGGAGCAGTTTGAGAGCTTGTCTGTGAGTAACAGGAGAGTCCTTGACTCTCCATTGGTTTCTTATTTATTTTAATTTTTAAACATTTTTCCGTGGTTCCATGATTCTTGTTCTCTCCCTCCCCCTTCCCAGAGCTGACAAGCAATTCCACTGGGTTATCCATAGATTATCACTCAAAACCTATTTCCATAATATTCATTTTTGCAATAGAGCACTATCTTTTAAAACCAAACCCCAAATCATGTACCCATATAAACAAGCGATAAATCCTATGTTTTCTTCTGCATTTCTGCTCCCACATTCTTTCCCTCAATGTGGAGAGCTTTCTTTTTCATGAGACCCTCAGGGTTGTCCTGGGCCATCGCATTGCTATTAGCAGCAGCTTGACTCTCAATTGGGGTGAGCGGAGAATGCCACCCTGAACTGGATGGAGCCTGACCATAGAGTCCAGACGTGGGGTTTTCTACCATCAATCAAGGAATCAAGGATGGACTGAGAGAGTGATGGACCACCTCCTCATGGGCTATTCACCAATTAGAGATGTTTTGAGATGTCATGGGGAGGGCTGAATAATGAGCTTCCAAAATTGTATTTAAGGATCCATGGGGCTTTCTTTCTAGGTCTTCATCATGGAGAGAAATCATAGACTAATTAATTTACTAGTTATTGCTAACCTGATCAATAAACTGATTTTCCTACCGAGAAACCAGTCTCTTGGAATTTTTAGTTTCACACACTCCAAGGACCATGGAATATTTCCATCTGACTTCCTCTGTGTCTTGTTTCCCCTGCTCCTTAGAATGTATGTTTCTTGAGGGTGAGAATTATATCTTTCTTTGCTGTTTGTATCCTCAGGGCTTAACACAATGCTTTGCACATGAGTACTTAACAGGTTTTCAATCATTCATTCATGCTCTCTGTCAGGGATCCTTAACCTTGTTTCTGTAAAGGCCCCCTTAAAAGTCTGGTAAATTCTATGGACCCTTCTCAGACTCATACTTTCAAATGCATTAAATAAATGCACAAGATTACAAAGAAAACCACTGTATTAAAACACAGTTATCAAAATATTAAAATAAAAACAATAGCATGGAACTCAGGTTAAGAACCTCTATCTATCATTTATCCATCCATCCTTCTATCTATCCGTCTATCTATCTATTTATCTATGATAAAAATGATGACAAGTACCCTAATTTTTGAGTGGGGCACGTGTCATCATTTTTATCTCACACAGATCTATCTGTTTATCGATCTATTTGTGTGTCTGTGTGTTTAGCTACCTATCTGTCTTCTATCTATCTATCTATCTATCTATCTATCTATCTATCTGCCTGTCTTTTTTTCTGTTGATTTGTCTGTCTATCATCTGTCTATCTACCTGTCTGTTTATTCATATGTTTATTTGTCTATCTATCTATCTATCTATCTATCTATCTATCTATCTATCTATCTATCTATCTATCTATCTGCCTGTCTGTCTGTCTGTCTGTATATCTATCTACCTGTCTGCTTTATTTATGTGTCTGTCTGTCTGTCTGTCTATCTATCTATCTATCTATCCATCTATCCGTCTATCTGTCTATTTGTCTGTCTGTATATCTATCTGTCTGTTTTATTTATGTATCTTATCTGTCTGTCTGTCTATCTATCTATCTATCTATCTATCTATCTATCTATCTATCCCTGTCTATTTATCTGTTTGTCTATTTGTCTGTCTGTCTAGCCATCTATCTGTCTATCTTGTTTTGTCATATGAACTCTATGTATGGAATCCCACTGTGAACACCATGTATTAGGTACATTCAAGTGAATTATACTGTGAAAATGGGATACTTCCTGAGATTACTGAATGTGTCAATTTATGTTTTTTTGTAATGAATGTCCACAGGTGCACCAGGTAATTTTCAGGGATTGCATTTTTTTTCCCTTGGGGAAATAATTTAAACTATCCAGGCTGAAACACATCACTGATCTGGTCAGAGAGGTGCCCAAATGATTAAAGACAATGATCCTGCTCCCTAAATCTTCTCTTCTCCAGGTTAAACACCCCCATTTCCTTCAACTAATCCTTGAATGACACAATCCTGAGGCCCCTTTTCAATCTAGTCACTCTCCTCTGGACATGCTCCAATTTATCGGTGCCCTTCCTGTGCTCTCTCCTGCCATCTCCTTGACAACCACCTTGATCCCTGGACCATGTAAGACCATGCCCTGGAGGATGTAAACCTTTTGTCACCCGGCCAAGACTTACCACGCTTTCATTGTCCAGTGAAGTGGGAATAAGAATGCTAATTTTGTTTTAAGTTTGTGATTAAGCAGTTGCTGGGTGGGTTGTTTTTCTGCAATGAGCACTTCCATATAGTTTGGGAACGGAGTGTGTGTCCCCAAGTCTGGTCAACAATTATGAATGAAGTGTGTGTCTCCCAAGTCTGATAAACAGCTGATAAACACTTGTTAATGATGTTAGTCAATTCAAGCTTTAATTGTAAGTTCCTTTCATTGTAGGAACATTTTAGATCTTAGAACTTAGATGTAAATGTTTCAGCTCTCTTAGCCAGAACCATAAAAACCCATAGGAGGCCCCAGCTATTTGATTTTTCTTTGGATGGATACAAGAACTGACTCCTCCATTCTCTACTTTCCCCAACTGGTCAGGAGTAATGCTGATTGACACCAGAATCTCACCTTGGATGGAGACAAACTGCCTGTCACTGAGCAGAGAGGGAATATTCCAAGTCCTAAGCTCTACGTTCTAAGTTCCTAAAAGTTCTAAGTATGAGACACACTTACAGGACTATTTTTTGTTTTGTTCCTGAGGGTTTGTTTGTACTATTGAATTTTTTGTTTTGTTCCTGAGGGTTGATGTTTGTACTGTTGAATAGATAATTGAACGCCACTGATTAATAAAGAACTATTGCATACACTGTATATCTGATTTAAAGTTTTTGTCAGCATAAAGGGAAGAACAAACCCATATTTAGCCCAAGAACAGAGCTGTCTGAGCTTAGGAAAGGAAATTGGAAGAGAAAATGTCTTACTAAACCCATCTCCCTAGGGAGGAGAAGCTTATAAGCTTATAAGATACAGAGACAGACTATAGAATGGGAAGAGCTCCAAGAAGTGTGGGTGACAAAGATAACTAGACCAGTGGTCAGGCTGTCTGACTTGGATAAAGTCAAAAGCACCAGAACAAAGATTTAATAATACCCCTTCATAAGACATTAAGGACTTGATATTTAGAAAATGGGAGAAAAGGATGAACCTGATTTGACAGGGGTATGGAAATGGAAAATAGGTTAAGAAACCATAAAAACAACGACCACATGATTTGTGGTTTTATCAGGCATTGTTCCAAGTAGCCTTCAGATCTGGGGAAGCCAGAAAAGACAATAGAAAGAAAAGAGAGAATGATGATCCATTTGAAGGTGGTTCAAATAGCCCATTGGGGGAGGGAGGAAGAAGATATGAGGATATAAATGATTCCTTATACCTCTTTCCCCCTTCATCAACCCACAAGATTTTTAAGGTTAGAGAAGAAACAGCCACTAACTCAGAACCTAGAACCTATAAAAGAATCAAGTTGGGTGAGACTTTATAAAGGAGACAAAAGCCACCTAGATCTTAAGCATCTATTAATCAGTTAATGATTTCATCAGGTTAGATTGAGGTGAAGTTAAACATTTAGGAATGGTTACTAAGGACAAAAAGTTGACCCAAACTATTGAGAAGGAAGTAGCAAAAGATAGAGGTTAGCAGAAGATACTCTCCTGCATTGGATTTCTGGGGCTTGGAGAAAATGATGACCCACTGATAAAAGGACAGCTAAGTCTTAGAAAACTATGCCTGAGGCAGTACAACTGTTATTAAAAATGGCCATCCTAGAACAGGGATATAAGGATTTGAAGTAATAAATGAAAAGATCAGGACTAATATTTTGCACTGAGTAGATGAAGGAAATCTTGATTAGAGCAGGTCTGAATAATGATAAAACTTGACTCCTTTCCCTTTCTAGGATGAGCAGAAACTGGATAACAAGCCATAAGTATTGAGTCTAGTCTAGCCTCAAAAACAAAATATGGATTCCTTCCACAAAATAGGAAACTCAAATTATATCTTTACATAATATAAATATTATATAATAAATAAAAATTATAAATACATAAATTATAAATAAAAGAACCATAAATATCTTTAGGGGGCAAAATAAAGGAAACAAAGTAATCTTGGGAGTTATGGAAAGAGTAAGATGGGTTATGAAATGAACAGTTTTCTAGGAGGGGATAGCTTTGATACAAATGAAGACAAAGAAGAATTCTTTTTTGTTATCTCCCATTTATTCTGCCTCTATATTTTTTGTAGCTAGTTTGCAATGCAAGTTGCCTCCCCTGTTAAACTGTGACCTTGAGGGAAGGGACTATCTTCTGCCTTTTGCATCATCTTCTGAGGCTGTGAATAATAGAGCAGTAAGTCTGGAGTCAGGAAGACTCCTCATATACTTATGGTGTGACTCTAGGCAAGTCACTTAACCTGTTTTCTTAATCATAAAATGGATATTAATGGCATTTACTCCTCAGGGTTGTTGTGAAGATCAAATAGGATAATATTTGTAAAATGAAAATAAATAGGATTACCAAAATAGCAATAAAGGTCTTTAATCAGGGTGGAGGAACTGCAATTTTGCAGGGACACTGGGATGTGTCGGAGTGCCCACCAGAATGGGGAAAGAATGATTTTAAATAAATTTTAGATAAATTTCATTGGGGGAAGAGTGGTCAAAGGAGGCAGGAAGGGGAAGAGTGACTAACATCGGAGAGGTCGAAGGTTCTAGATGTGATTAAGTGGCAGCTAGGAAAAGTGATGATTAAAATCTGATTAAATCAAAGGCTCTAGAGTGGCCACTTTCCAGAGCTTTCACAAAGATCTGCTCCAGCCATGAGGTCAGTGAGGTGAACGTAGCCTCTTCTGATAGCTACATTTAACAGTGTTTAGCACAGTGGCACATAATAGGTACTAAGTAAGTGCCCCATTTCTAGAACTAATTATTTGGCACAATAAAGGATGGAGACTATCAGTGTTGACACTTAGATCCAGGCCCACAAGTGACCAGACTCAGGAAGAGAAAAATGGAAAACAACAAATGAAAACTGACTTGGATAAATGGTTTGGGAGACTCCAAAATCTCAGGTTGGGAAACATACAGAAAGTTTACAATTGCAGATTGGTTTGAGGATTATCCATAGTTGTGCTATTTTAGGATTAGAAGATGCTATAATCACAACTGATGAATCGTGTAAACATTTCCTGAAGGATGAAACCAAGAATTAATATTTCATTATTGGTAGGACAAGTCTTATGAGTTTCTGGAGTCTTGCTGCCTTGAAACAACTTGCAAATACCCCTAAGCAGAGAATCAAAGGAAGAGACAAGGAAATTATTTTGAAGGATTTGGAAGAGAGCAGTAGATGTCATTAGAGACTATAGTGAGTTACATGAGACCCATCCAGTGCTCCAGCCATACTTGACTACTCATCAGCTGCCGTTGTGAACACAGATTTTCCGTCAACCCACTCCTATTTCCAGTTCTGGAAGCATAATCAATCAATGAGTAGTTATTAGGCTCTTACTATAAAACGGGGGGGGGGGCAACTGAGTGGCACAGTGGGTAGAATGCCAGGCCTGGAGTCAGGAAGACTCATCTCCCTTAATTCAAATCTGGCCTCAGATACTTATTAGTTTTGTGACCCTGGGCAGGTCATTTAACCCTGTTCACCTCTGTTTCCTGATCTGTAAAATGGGCTGGAGAAGTAAATGGCAGTATCTTTGCCAAGAAAACCCCAAATGGGGTCATGGAGATTCAGACACGACTGAACAACAAAAAGTTATAGATGAGAAGTGTAATGTTGGTGGGTTCAGGGGATGGGATTTGGTATTTAATTAGGTAACAGAAGTATAATCTGCTTTGGGAAGGCCATCCAAGTCCAGGGCAGGCAGAGCCAGACACTGAGATGATTCACACAAACCAATAAGATGTTAAATAAAAGTTGGTTTAATTAACAAGGGGAAGGTTGGAAAGGAGTTGGATAAACTTAATCTTTAATACCAACTACCCAAGGGCCCCAGGTCTAAATATCTTTAGACAGAGTATAGAGATTTCTTCAGAGTGATTTTCCTATTTTACTCTCTCCTCACTATCTAAACCCAAATTCCTGTACTTAGCTAAGCTAACACTAACCCCCCCCCCCTTTGACGATTTTAAGGAAATGGGTCTGTGTAAGTCTGACAGGGCCCAAAGATGGACCAAGATCAAAAAGGATCTAAGCTTGGTCTCACAATCTGGTGTCAAATGTCTCAGGATCAGCACAGGAACTCAGTAGATGTCAAACAGTCACAGGAAAGCAGGATAACAGAGCCCAGGTAGGATGGGAAGATAAGGCAGAAAGAAAGCCACAGGGAAAATAGCCAGTCTCCTTAGGTCAAACCCAGAGAAAAGATCACAGCCCAAAGCCCAACTGTCTCTCAGCAACACCTCATCTCTCCCCAGCAGAATTCCAGAATCCTGCACTCTACTGGCCCATGCTTTTACCCTCTGCAAACTTAACTTTTCTTATAACTGAAGGGTCAAAGAGACAGAAAAAAATATGTAAAGAAAAGGCACCATCAGAAGCGATATAGTTGGTCTATATCAGTGGTTCCCAAACATTTTTGGCCTACTGCCCCCTTTCCAGAAAAAATATTACTTAGTCCCCTGGAAATTTATTTATTTATTTATTTATTTATTTTTTTAAAAACCCTTAACTTCTGTGTATTGACTTTATAGGTGGAAGATTGACTTTATAGGTGGAAGATTGGTAAGGGTAGGCAATGGGGGTCAAGTGACTTGCCCAGGGTCACACAGCTGGGAAGTGTCTGAGGCCGGATTTGAACCTAGGACCTCCTGTCTCTAGGCCTGGCTCTCAATCCACTGAGCTACTCAGCTGCCCCCCCTGGAAATTTATTTTAAAAAAATGTTAATAGCAATTAATGGAAAGATAAACGCACCTGTGGCCATCACCACTTCCCTGGATTGCTGCAGCACCCACCAGAGGGCGGTGGCACCATCTTTGGGAATCACTGATCTATATCTAAAAAAAGATCTCAAGCTTAAAGAATCTCATCTGAATACAAAAAAAGCCAACAGAAATAATGATATAGTCCCTAGGTTGACCAACAGAAGTGACAGATTTTTAAGAACCTGGTGAACCCCTTGAACCTCTATCCCCAGATGTATTTGGTGATATTAGGACAATGTCTATTGCCTACCCTACTGAGATGAAGATTTCGGGAAATAGACATTTATTGGTTATTGTACATTGGTGTGAGATCTCTCGCTGAGAGGAACCTACCCCTGAAGCAGGGAGGGTTGTCAAAAGGAAAGCAAAAAGGGGCACAGTGGATAGAGGGCTTAAAAAGTTTAAAGATCGCTTAGTGGAGTCAAGAAAATCTGGTCTCAGACACTGCCTAACTGTGTGACCCTGGACAAGCCACTTGATGCCCATTGCCTAACCCTTGCTGCTCTTCTGTCTTAGACTTGATACAAAGACAGAAGGTAAGGGTTTAAAAAAAAGGAAAGCTTAAACCTCTTCCAAAAAGATCTGGGACAACAGTTCTAGGTATGTTTTTGCCATCCTTAGGGTAAGCTTCTGAAAGGGCATAGAAGTTTTTTTAGCTGATGATCACAGTCACGACAGTCAAAACTCCTCCTCATCATCATCAAAGAACGAGGTTGATGGTATCCCCAAAAAGGGCACCAAAGCCCTGCAAGTGCCAAGATTATTGTTATGTTTGTATTCCTTCTAGGTGCTACGGTATAACATTATTTTAAGCTTGTACCTACTTTCACAACTGAAGAATACCTTAGCATATAAGGAGGAATTTTTTTAATAACTACTATTCCTCCCATGGCATTAAAAATGCCTTTGCTAAAAGCTAATGCATTCTCTTGCCTAGCTATTAACAAGAAGCAACCTAGTGGGGGCTCAGGAGCTATAGAAAAAGCAGTCATTCACAGAATTATCCCTAAAAATCAAGGTGGCAGCCATCTTTTTTTTTTAAAGACTTTCTGACTTGGAATCAATAGTGTGCCTTGGTTCCAAGTCAGAAGAGTAATAAGGGCTAGGTGACAGGGATTAAGTGACAGGGCCACAAAGCTAGGAAGTGTCTGAAGCCAGAGTTGAACCCAGGACCTCTCCTTTGCTCTCCAGCTATTGAGCCATTTTGGGGGGATGCAACCCATGAGTATAAATTGAGGGGAAATCCCAGAAAGCACTACATGTGGATAAGATGATTGAGTTCAGAGAAGGACACTGACTTACCCAAAGTCACAGCTGGTAGAGCCAGGATCTAAAGTCTGGTACTCTGACCCCCACTTCAGGGTTCTTTGATCTTCATCAGACCCCCTAGGAAAGGGCCAAGGACCCACTATCTCCCCAGCATCAGAGCAGAGATCTCTGGAGGGCACTGATCTCTTCAGTGATCTCCCCCTTAGAGGGATGCAGCCTCTGTGGGACTATAGGCTCCAGGAAGAGCTATTAGTGTGGAGAATGAATCACCAGGAAATTATGAATTCCCTTAGGAAGTTAGGAGTTGTAATTGCTCAAGGAGAGGCTGGAAAGTACTTCAGGAAGGTGGTAGAGCTCCAGGCCTAGAGATTTGGAAGTCCTGGGTTCAAATCTGGCTTCAGACACTTCCTAGCTGTGTGATCCTGGGCAAGTCACTTAACCTCCATTCCTTAGCCTTTACCACTCTTCTGCCTTGGAATCAATACACAGTATTGTTTTTAAAGACCCAGAAAGGTATTTAAAAAAAGATTCTAAGGCAGAGGGTTAAGAAAAGTATCTGGGAAGGGGCAGATGGGAAAGAAAAAGAAGACATCATTCTGGGATTGGAGGATGGGGACGCCAGAATCACCTGGGAGAAGAGAATTGTGGAGGATGCAGTTGGAGCAAAGGGATTGTCTAAAATGGAGCTTCCAGAAGTGAAGGATTGTGGGAGATGGAGTCCCCCCATAAGAGCTGCTCCTTACTCATCTAAGGACTAAAGGATTGTGGGAGATGGAGTCTCCAGGAAGGGGATTCTAGTAAATGGAATAATTGAATAAGAGAGATTATGGGAAATTCAATTCTCCAGGAGAAAAGGATTGTGGGGAAGAGAGTGTGGTGCTAAAGGAATTGTGGGAGATGGTGGAATTGTGGGAGGTAGTGTCTCCAGGATTGAGGTCTCATGGCAGAAAGACTTCTTGAAGAAGCTGACTGTGGGAGAGGGGGACCAAGCATTTTATCTCCGCGAGGAAGGCCTAAGGCTGATGTGGGTTGGAAGATAGCTTCAGGAAGGAAGGGACCCAAAGAAGAGAAGAGAAGAGAGAGGAGGGATCTTTGTCAGGTTCCCTTCCTGCATAGCCTTTGGAGTTTTCTGGAGCCAAATGGTGGTATAGAGGCCAAGATGGCGGCAACAGGCTCTGTCAGCTCAGTAAAGGTCTTTCCCTTCTCTGGACCTCCATTTCTCCTCTGTTAAAAAAGTGGAGGTTGCTCTACCTGGTCTCTAAGGCTAATTGCTGATTCAATGTTATATTCTCTATTCTAGGACACCTTCCTGGTCTGACATTTCTCTTTCTTTCTTTCTTTCTTTCTTTCTTTCCTCCTTCCTTCCTTT
>NC_058132.1:17452437-17491801 GCF_016433145.1 Gracilinanus agilis | reverse complement strand
CAGAGTCAGAGAATCAGGGAGGCAGACAGAGACCCAGAAACACGATGGGAGATAGACTCAGAGACAGAAACAGACCATGACTGAGAAACAAGGAAAATAGAGAGAGAGAGAGAGAGAGAGAGAGAGAGAGAGAGAGAGAGAGAGAGAGAGACCCTATGAGAGGGAGACAGAAACACCGAGGGGGGCAGCAGTGGGAGGGAGAAAAAAGAGGGAGAGAAGGAGATCCAGGGATGCCCGTGGATGCCCAGAGATACAGGGGGAAACAGACATAGACACTCTCAGAGACAGACACCACGTCATCTCTCCAGATAGTTCCTGTCCATCTTATTATACAGAGAGGGCAGTAAAAGCAGAGAGTCATGGAGAGAAGGAAGGGGAGGAAAAGAAAGAAAGAAAGAATGGAACGGCAGCTCACTAACTCAGTGGATAGAGAGCCTGGTCTAGGGACAGGCAGTCCTGGGTTCAAATGTGGCCTCAGACACTTCCTAGCTGTGTGACCCTGGGCAAGTCACTTCACCCCTCATTGCCTGGCCCTTATGGCTTTTCTGGCTTGGAACCAATACACAGTATTGATTCTAAGGCAGGTGGTGAGGGTTTATTTAAAAAGAAAAGAAAAATGAAGGGGGTGGATCAGGAAAGACGATCATGACGACAGGAGAGCGTGAGACCACGAGATCCAGAGTGAAACATCCGTAGAGAAAGAGACAAATGGAGAAATCCTCCAGAAGATGGAGATACTCAGAGACATACCCAGAAACAGAGAAAGAAAGAAATCTAGGGCCTGAGAGATGCTAAGAGAGAGAAGCAGCCAACTAGAGACACACAGAGAGGGATAAAGACTGAGACAGAGACACAGAGCTCAAGGAAGAGATGGAGACGCCCTCCTGCCTCCAGCCCTCACTTCATGCCCTGCTGGAAAACAGAGTTCCTTCTGGTCTTGCAGATGATGAGATCTGCCCACTGCACAACCACGATGCTGACGAAGAAGGCTGTGTGACAAGTGAACTCCACTGACTTCCGCTGCTCATAGGTCTGGGGGAAGAGACATGTGGAAGAGGGGTTAGCCTCCCACTTCTTTCCCTCCTCCAAGAAGCTCTCCCAGATTAACTCCATACCAAGGGCTTGCTCTACTGCCCACCTCAGGGAGTCCCTCCCACCTCAAGCTCCCCAGAGTGAGCTTTCTGGGGGAAGTTATATTTTGTCCTCTATAGAGGATTCTCCAGCATCGATATCCCTCTCTGCACACCTTCTTTCTCTACTCCAGAAGCTTCCAAAGCTCTCCATCCCATGCCTTTGGAGGCCCCTCTTTACTCACCCATTGTTGCCCATAGCTATCCTCAAGGTCATTGACGGTTCGGTCATCCCAGTTGAGCCGAATGCCCACGAGGTTGGAAGGCAGGAAGCCGTTCTCCGCCAGAATCACAAAATAGGCAAAGAAGCCACCCAGAGCCTGGATCATCCCTGCAGGGGACGGGGGAGGAGGGTTCAGTTTGGGCAGAAACCCCAGGTCAGGCTCCCTTTTGAGGTTACTAGAGGCTACGGGTTCCTTAAACCCCATCTGTCTTAGGATTCAGAGATAGGTGGGACCCAAGGACTATTGAACCCTAGAATAACCTCCTCATCTTACAGGTGAGGAAACTGAAGTTCAGAGACATCGAGAAACTTCTCTGAAGCACCCCAGGGGCCTTGGTGCCCTGAGATCACACAGATAGCCAGAAATGTACCAGGGATAAACTTCCCAAGGTCATCTTAAATGGATGGTCTCACCTGAGAGGAGACGGTCTCACCTGAAAAGGGTAACCAAGAGCTGGCTATATGCCATGCTTTGTATTGAGCACTGGAGGTACAAAAAGAAGGGCCCAAACAGAGCATATCAATGACTGAGTATATGCAGGCTTGTGAGATGCTTTGCAAAGCATGCTCCAGCTTATTTTGTTTGGTTCCCATGATTACCTGGGAGGTCGGAGTTTTTTTATTATCCCCATTTTGTGGATGAGAAATTTGAGGCTAAAAGGGTAAGTGACTTCCCCAGGGTCACACAGCTATTTGACTCTCTAGGTCAGGATTCCATCTTAGGTCTTTCTGATCCCAAGTTTGGGAGCTCCACCCATTATGTCACCTACCTGAGAAGGTGCTACCTAAGAGGGCCCTCACCTGAGGATCACACCTGTGGAAGGTTACCTAATGCTAATTGCTGTGGGTCACCTAAGGGGTTTCACCTGAGGGATCTAACCTGAGGAGTCTCACCTGAGAAGGGTCACCTGAGGGGTCTCACCTGAGAAGGGTCACCTGAGGGATCTCACCTGAGATGGGCCATCTAAGGGATCTAACTTGAGAAGGGTCACCTGAGAAGGGTCACCTGAGGGTCTCATCTGAGGGATCTCACCTGAGAAGGGTCACCTGAGGGGTCTCACCTGAGAAGGGTCCCCTGAAGGGGCATCTTTCCTAAGATGAGCCACCTGAGATAGTAACCTGAGCCCCAGCACCCCCAGGAGCCTTAGATGCCCTGAGCCTGACACCCAGAGGGACTTGGCAGATAGACTAACCCCTTACCTATCTGCCCATATGCCATACTAATGAGCCTCTCGTTCACCAACTTATCCGTCCTTGGGTTTCGGGGCTGTCGCTTCATGATGTCACTCTCAGCAGCCTCATAGGCCAGGGAGATGGCAGGTACCTGTCCGGGAGAGACCAGGAAGCCGCCTCAATGAGGTCCCACCTGAGACAGGTTATCTGAGAGGAGCCGTCTCAGCTGAGACCACTTACCAGGTGATAATGTCTCCTCTAATTTGGGTGACTCAACAGGGTCTTGAGAAGGGAGACTTAAAGGGCTCCCTCCCCCAGGAAGGTATTTGCACCGGCTACCCTAGCACCTTGGAAGGACTTTCAGGCAGCCCCATCCCCTAACTGTTAGCCACACCAGGATGCTGATGGGTCTGAGCTTCCCACAGTCCCGTGAGGAAGCTGAACGGAGGGTCTCACCATATCTGTGCCCAGGTCAATGCAGAGGATAGTGATGGTTCCCAGGGGCAGGGGGATGTTTGCCATGATGAAAAGCAGGAAAGGGGTGATCTCAGGGATATTGCTGGTCAAGGTGTAGGCAATAGATTTCTTCAGGTTGTCGAAGATCAGTCGGCCTGAGAAAAGGAAGTCTCAGGGGTCAAACCAGGCAGTCCCAGCCTCATGGGAGGATGGGAGGCAGGGAGGAGACAGATGAAGAAGGCTGAAGCCCACAGAGAACCTCAGAATGGAAGGGTGCTTCTAGATCATTCATTTAGCACTCCCCGCTCCCTTTTCAAGGAAGGGAAGAGATTTGATTTGTCCAAGGGCCCCCGAGGGTTCAGAATTATAGAATATCAGAGCAGGAGAAGACCTCAGAGACCATCTAGTCCTTTTGTTTTGTGGACGGGGAAACCCAGTGGGTCAGTTGGCAGAACTGGCCTCTCCTTACCCTCCTCCACACCAGTGACGATGGAAGCGAAATTATCATCCAACAAAATCATGTCGGCTGCCTGCTTGGAGACGTCAGAGCCGGCAATGCCCATAGCCACGCCAATATCCGCCTTCTTAAGGGCAGGTGAGTCATTCACGCCATCCCCAGTCACTGCTACAATAGCACCCTGTGGGAAATGGGGTGAGGGAAGGGAGAGGGAGGCAGGGACTCAGTCTGCTGGGCTCCGGGCTTTGGTCTCTCTTCTGGACCCGCTCAACATAGCCCCTATCCTCCATGGATTTCACTATTGAACCTACCCATCCATTACCTCAGGAATCCAGAATTCTTTCTCCCAGCCCAGGTAGAGAGCTCCCCATCCACTAGCATTCACAGCCTTTGCCTGTCTCAGAGACTCAGTCATTTGTGCCCCCAGCCCATGATCCCTCGGTGACTCAGGAGTCCAGCTCTCCCCAAGACCCACGTGTCTAAGCTTTCACCTGTCTCTGGCAGCCTTCCACAATGATGAGCTTCTGTTGGGGGGAGGTTCGGGCAAACACGATCTCTGTGTGGTTCTGCAAGATTTCATCAATCTGCTCTGAGGAGAAATCCTTCAGGTCTGTGCCGTGGATCACGCAAGCTTTGGCGTCCCTGCATAGGCACAGAAGGTTGGTGAGGGATGGCCCAAGTCCTGGGCAAGAGTAAAAGAGGAGAAAGGGTGAGAGAGATAGACAAGATACGATGAGGGAGACAGAGAAAGGGAGTGAGGGACAGGGAGAGAGACAGAGACAGCAAGAGGGAGACAGACACAGAGAGGAGGAAGGACAGAGGAAGAGAAATTGAAATCCACAGAAAGATAAAAAGAGAGGAGAAGAAGGGGCAGCTGGGTGGCTCAGTGGATTAAGAGCCAGACCTAGAGACATGAGGTCCTAGGTTCAAATCTAGCCTCAGACACTTCCTAGCTGAGTGATCCTGGACAAGTCACTTAACCCCCATTGCCTGGCCCTAACCACTCTTCTTCCTTGGAGCCAATACACAGTATTGACTCCAAGATGGAAGGTAAGGGTTTAAAGAGAGAGAGAGAGAGAGAGAGAGAGAGAGAGAGAGAGAGAGAGAGAGAAGAAGAAGAAGAAGAAGAGACAGGCAGACAAGGACAAGAAGGATGAGTGTTGGACAGAACAGAAATAGAGGGAAACAAAGATCATAAACTTAGAGCTGGAAACCTCCTCAAAGACCATCTTGTCCAGTCCCATGTTCTGGTTTGAGGCCCAAAGGAGTTAAATTACTTGGCCAAATTAACACAGACTAATAAGTTACCAGAATCTCTGATAGAGGGAGACAGAAAGAGAGAGGTGGGTGGGACAGGGAGGCAGAGACAGGGGTGGTGGGACAGAGAGGGACACACACACATACAGAGGAAGAGAGGAAAGAAAAGGGGAGGAGAGAAGGGGAGAGAAGAGAGGGCTAGGGAAAGACTGAAAAAGAGCATAGACAGAGAAACAAAGGGGAAGAAAGGGAGAGACAGAATCAGAGAGACAGGGAGAGAAAAGAGACAGAGACATAGAGACAGAGACAGAGATGTGTACAGAAAATATATACAGTAAAGAAAGATATGGAGAAAATACCATTTAGAGAAGAAGCAGAAGGGAGACTCAGCAGACCAAGCTGAATAGAGAAAAAGAGACATGAGGAGGACTCAGCAACAGAGTGAGTTGGAGAGTCAGAGGGGGATCAAAGAGAGATGACAGGGATAAAAGAAGCAGAGCAGAATTAGGCAGAGGCAGTGGGTCCAGGACTTCCTCACCTGGGATTGACCTGGCTCACAGGGATGTTGAGCCTGGCAGCAATGTCCTCCACAGTTTCATTGCCCTCTGAGATGATCCCTACACCCTTGGCAATAGCTTTAGCTGTGATGGGGTGGTCGCCAGTCACCATGATCACCTACATAGCAAAAGAGGAAACAAAGATCATGGCTGCACCTCTTCCCCTTTACTCTGCCCTTCGACCCACAGAAACTCAAGTATCTTGATTCCCTTCACCCTCAGAAACCCAGGCATCCAGACCCCACCTTGATGCCAGCACTTCGGCATTTGCCCACAGCATCAGGGACAGCAGCTCTGGGTGGGTCAATCATGGACATGAGGCCAACGAAGCAGAGATTGTCAGTGGTGAAGTTGACATCGTCACAGTCGAAAGCAAAGCCCTTGGGGAACTGTTCCTCAGGCAAGTAGTAGTGGCAGAACCCTAGCAGGACCCAAGAGAAATGGTTAGAATTTAGGATTTGGCCCCACCTCCCCTACCTTAAGACCTGCATCCCCAACATGCCACTTATCCCCAGAGCCCCAGTCACTAATCTCACAATCTTCCAGTCTCTAAACTCCCAGTATCCAAATCTTTCTCCCCACTTCCCAGTCCGGTTGACTTCCAAGACCTTATCTCACTCTGGTCCTCAGTGTTCCTATTTCCCAGTGTCCTTCCTCTATCCCCATCTCACATTCTATAATTTTAAGGTTTACAAGGCTCCTTCCTCATAGCCACCTTGTGAAACTGCCTGCAGATATTATCATCTTGATTTTGTAGATGGGAAAACTAAGGATAAAGTGATTTTCCCAAAGGAACATAGCTAGTAAATGCCAGAACCAGGAGACAAAGCCAGGACTCCTGACTCCAATGTTTCCAAATCTCTAATGCCCAACGCTTCAGTATTCTCTTCCTCTGATTTTCAACTCCTCATATTCCTACTCTTTCAGCTCCCCAACTATCCTATTCCTATACACCCCCAATGTCCCAATCTCTCATCTCCCTAACTATGCAGTATCACCAGCCAGCTATCTCTTCAGCCCCTAAGTTCCAATGCTCTTTCCTTTATTCACTCAGATTCCCTCAGTTTTCTAATTTTTATGCCTCAAGCCCCCAACTCCCTAGCTCCCTAACTTCCCAATTTTCCATCCATTTAGATTTCTAATCCTTTAAATTCTAATTCCCCAGTCTCTCAACTTCTCTAATGCCAGCTCCACATTTCCTCAATTTCTCTTTCACCCAGGTACCTAATATTCTGCCTCTCAACTCTTTCTTCCAGTCCCCAACTTCCTCATCTCCAACATCCCAGTTTCCCATCCCCATAAACCTCTAGTTCCACATTCTCTAATTTCCTGAGTTTATTTTTCCATTCTTCCAATCCCTATCTCTCCACATTCAATTTATCCTCTCAGTCTCTAATTCTTTCCCAACCTCTCATTCTCCCATTCTTCCAATAGATACACCATTCCTTAGTCTTTCAACCCACTAACACAACTCCTCCAAGTCCTTGACCCCTCAGCTTCCAAGTCATCATTTTATCAATCTTATAGCCCCCCTATTATTCAGCCTTCCAGTTCCCTATACATCCAATGTCCTACCTCCTCATCTTTCTGGTCTCTCAGTCTCTCATCTCATATTCTAATGTTCCATTCCTCAGTCCCTCAAGTGCCTATCCTCCAGTCCTCCAACTCTAGCTCCCAGTTCCTCAATCTTCTAGTACCCCGTCTTCCAATCTTCTATCCTCCACCTTCATATTTTGTCTCTTCTTCCTCTGTTCTCATTCCTTCATCTCCCAAATTCATTGCTCAACTAGAACTATTTTTTCCAACATTAGCAGTGATCAGCTAATTGCCATATCTAATGGTTTCTTCTTAGACCTTGTCCTTCTCAATCTATCTGCAGTATTTGATTTTGTTGAACATGCTCTCCCTCCTGGATGTTCCCTTCTCTTTGATATTTCCTGACGTTACATGCTCCTGTCTCTCTGCTCAGTTCTGATCTCTTTGGCTGAATTATCATCCAACACCAGTAACTGTTGGTGTCCCCTAAGGCTCTGTGTGGGGGTGCCTCTTTTCTATATATAATCTCTCTTTTGGTGATCTCACTAACACCAGTGGGTTTAATGATTGTCTTCATGTAGATGACTGACGCCCAGATCTGTATATCCAACTCCAATCTTTTCCCTGAGTTTCAGTCCTACATCACCAAGTATCCAATAGATATTTCATATGGGATGTCTCAAAGACATGTCAAATGTCCCAAACAAAACTCTTATCACCACTACCACCAATCCCTCTTCTAGACTTCCCTCATTTCTGTCAAAGGCACAACCATTTTTCTAGTCACCTAGGTTCATAACCTTGTTTTTTTGCTTCAACTCTTTACTGTCCTTATCCCACACTATTCAATTAGTTGCCAAATCTTGTGTTTCTTCCACTGCAGCTCCCATCTCTTCCCTTCCCTCCACTCACATAACTACCATTCTTGTTCAAGCCCTCACCATCTGTCCCTTACATTATTGGAAATACTTCCTGGTTCACCATCTTGTCTCCAATCTCTCCCCATGCCAGTCCACCTTCCACCCTGCTGCTAAAGTGATTTTCCATAAGGGTAGAACTAACTTCGACTTCCCTACTTTACAAACTCCTGTGGTTTCTGTTGCATCTAGGATTAAATACAAACACATTTGTTTAGCTTTAAAAGCTTCACAACTTGACCCCAACCTATCCTTTTATTTTACTTTTTTTAAATTTTTACCTTCCATCTTAGAATCAATACTGTATATTGGTTCCAAGCCAGAAAAGCCATAAGGGCTAAGGCAATGGGGGTGAAGTGACTTGCCTTGCCCAGGGTCATACAGCTAGGACGTGTCTGAGGTCAGATTTGAACCCAGGACTTCCCATCTCTGGACCTGGTTCCCAATCCATTGAGCCACCCTGCTGCCACCCAACCTATCCTTTTTTTTTTTTTTTTTAATTTTTTTTTTTTAAACCCTTAACTTCTGTGTATTGACTTATAGGTGGAAGAGTGGTAAGGGTAGGCAATGGGGGTCAAGTGACTTGCCCAGGGTCACACAGCTGGGAAGTGTCTGAGGCCGGATTTGAACCTAGGACCTCCCGTCTCTAGGCCTGGCTCTCAATCCACTGAGCTACCCAGCTGCCCCCACCAACCTATCCTTTTAATCTTATTTAACATCACTTCCCACCCAGACTCTGCAATCAAGCCAAGCAATCAAGCCATTGTTTCTGGCACTAGCTGTCCCCATGCCTAGAGTATGTTTCCACCTTACCTTTACCTTGAAGAATCTCTTTCTTTCTTCAAGACTCGAGCTCAAGTATGACTTTCTACATGAAGTCTTTTTCGGAACCCCAATCTGTTTGAGGCCTCCCCTCCCTAGCTACCTTGTATTTACTTAATTTGCATTTATTCTCTATATAATGTGGACTTGCCTCCCTCATTAGAATGTAAGCTCCTTGAGAAGAGGGGTTATTTCAGTCTTTGTATTTGTATTTTCAGCTCTTAGCATGATCATTGGAACAAAGTTTGTCGATTGATTGATTGACCTTCCACTCCCCAGTCCCCCAAATCCCCATCCTCCTAGTCCCCATTTCTTCAAAACCCTATTTCTCTAGTCTCCCAACCTGTATCCCTCAGGCTTTTGTTGAATATCTCCAATTTGTCTTGTTTATATCTTGTTAGTACACAGTTGTTTGCATGCTGTCTCTTCCCCCTGCCCTCATTAGACTGGGAGTTCCTTAGGACCAAGAACTGTTTCCCCCACTCCATTTTCTTTGCATCTCCAGTGCTTCCTTCACATAGTGCTTGACACATAGTAGGTACAATTCCCAAGCCTTTCAGTTCCCTTTTCATCTAATTCTCCATTCTCCCCAGTTCCCCAACTCTACTTTCCCAGGCTCCCAGCAATATAGAACATTCCTTCTCCCACCCCCATTCCCATTCCCTTGGTGCCGAATGAAGAAGTGAAGATGTGGGCCAGGCTGAGCCATACCAAGTACTCGTTCTCCCAGCCCACCCAGCTCCAAGTAGGCATTCTGGAAAGCCTCCTTGAGTTCATCATCCAGGGTCTGCTCTTTGCCCTGCAGCAGAATGGTGGAGCATCTGTCCAAGATCCTCTCAGGGGCACCCTTCATCACCAGCAGATATCGATTGTCATTGGGGTCCTCTGTCTCGTGGATGGAAAGCTGGGGAGGTCCATTGAACAAGTCAGGGCTGGCCCACTCTTCATCATTTACTCCTCCCTTCTCCTCTCTCTCTCTCTCTCTCTCTCTCTCTCTCTCTCTCTCTCTCTCTCTTCTCTCTCTCTCTCTTCTCTCTCTCTCCATCCATCTCTTTTTCAATCTTAGTCTCATTCTTCATCTTCTTGTCTGTGTCTCTCTCACTCTCCCTGTCTCACCATCTCTACATCTTTGTCTCTCTCCATCTTCCTGTCTCTGTACTTGTCAATGCTGCCCTTCCTGGCTCTATATGTCTTTTGTGTTTTCCCCCTCCCCAATTCTGAATCTGTGCATATCACCTCCTCTTCTGCTTGCATCTGTCTAGCATGTTCTTCTCTCCACTCTGGTGGAAAGAACCCTGGACTGCTTAGAGAGGCAGTCAGGATACCTGAGTTTCAGGCTTACTTCTTTTCCCTTGACTGAATGTGACTTAAACAAGACAACTCCCATTTGGGGTCCCTTGTTTCTCTACCTGTTTAATAGTTCTCTACTCAAAGGGACTTTCCCCCTTTCATCATTGGTGGAGTTGAAGGGGACTCCTCCCTTCATGCTTGGTCATTGGTGGTGGTGCTGAAGTGAATCAGTCCTCACATACCTGGTATTTGTTGGTGGAGTTGAAGGGTATCTCAGCCACTTTTTTGTTCCTTTCCCTCATCAGTTTAACAGAGCCAGATGACAATTCGATGCATTTCAGAAGGGCTGACTCAGAAGCATCTCCTGCCACATCCCTCTGGGGAAACAGAGAAAGGGAAAGGCTATTGGCAATAGTTTCTAGGCTAGCCTGGGGTTGTTGAAGATCAAAGCAAGAAATGAGGAAAGGGGCTCAATCTAAGGAAATATTACTGCTTCTGAGCCAATTTGTGACTGAGAACAAAGTCTTTGAAAGGGAAACCACAGATGGACAGGCATAGGTGAGCACAGCTAAAGGGAGGTGAGAGGGGATGCAAATGGAAGGGGATGAGCACCCAGATGAAGTGGGGAAGGAAAAGAATGACTGTAGAAAAATAAAGGTCATAGCCAGAAGGGAATCGGGGAAGTGGGAAGCAGTTCTAGGAACTCTAAATTTGGAGTGCTGAACTGGAAATCATGGGACATTAGTTTAAGTCTTCATTCTGTCACTTCCTAGAACTTCAGCAAATTACTTAACTTCTCTGGACTTCAGTTTCCTTATCTGTAAAATGAGGAAGTTTGGACTAGATGGCATCTAAGGTCAATTCCAGTCATTTGCCTATGAATCTCTGAACAGTCACAATCTAAACCACACTGTATGGGCTGGGGTCAAGAAATGAATCTGATAACCTCCAGGAGTTGAAGTTGGTGGGAAGAGACAGTCACTAGCCCAGCCCCACCTTGAGCACAGGTATATTGTCCTGGCCTCCCTTGAAGACAGCTCGGTTGCAGAGGCCGGCAATATGGGACAGGGCCACCCAGGTGTGGGAGCTCTTGTCAAATGAGGTTCCTGTCAGGGGTGTAAGGACAGATGTGGAGTCAGGGTAGGACTCATTCCAGGTTCCACAACCTGACAGCATCCCTCCAGGTGCTCCATTGCCCCAACATTCCTTTGATACTTCCCCAGTCCCTCTGTTTCCCCTCCTACAGCCAAGGGGTCACAATCACCAGATTGATCCTCAGTGGTGTCTGCCTCGTGGATCTGGTTGTCAAACCACATGTGGGCAACCGTCATCCTGTTCTGGGTCAGGGTTCCCGTCTTATCTGAGCAGATGGTGGAGGTGGAGCCCAGGGTCTCCACAGCCTCTAGATTCTTTACCAAACAGTTCTTCCGGGCCATACGCTTGGCCGTCAATGTCAGGCACACCTAGAGGGGAGGGAAACTTTGGTGTCCAGCTTCCCAGCCCCTACCCTATGAAGGACCAAGGTGTCTGGCTCTACAGCTCCTGTCCTCTTGGGGGACACTAGTGTTTCATATTCCAGATTATCCCCCTCTCAAGGAAAAAGTAAACTTTTCCTCTCAAAAAAATGTTCTTATTTCAAGTCTAACATTTTTACTTTACCAAGGGATGCTATCCCCCTTGACAAGGGAAAGGTCTTTCCCCTTCAGGGGCCAGACTGTGTACCACTCAGGACTGAGACACCCTATTTCCTACCCTTTCCATTCTCTCCAGCGCTCTGGTGTATAGTTGCCTAGATCCAGACCTTTTCAAAGATCCAGGCATCTTGTCCTTCCAACGACCACTACTTGGAGATCCAGGCTTCTAGCTATCTGAGCTGACCCTTTTCAAGGACTTGAGATGTCCATTCCTTTAGCCGGCCTTCCATTCAACTTCCCATCCTCCAAGCGATCCATATGGCCCGATCCTCTAGCCCTCATTCTCCATGACTCCAGTCATCTAACCTCCTAGTGCCCACCCTACAAGGAAACCAGGGGCCCTAGTCCTTTACCCCTCCCCTTTCAGGGACCCAGGCATCCCAGAGCCCTTACAGTGACAGTAGCCAGCAAGCCCTCAGGCACATTGGCCACGATGATGCCAATGAGGAAGATGACAGCTTCGAGCCAGGTGTAGCCCAGGATAAGGGACAGGATGAAGAAGGAAACACCCAGAAAGACAGCCACGCCTGTGATCAGCTGGATGAAGTGTTCAATCTCAATGGCAATTGGAGTCTTGCCCACCTCCAGACCTGAGGCTAGAGTTGCAATTCGGCCCATCACAGTCCGGTCACCTGTGGCCACCACCACACCTCGAGCCGTGCCTGAAGGACAAAGCAATCCGTGAGAAAATGCATGAATGGGAGGTAAGGAGGACCCAGTAGGAAGAGAGGGGTTCTACTAAGGGAGGCAGAGTCTTAGCAAAGGGAGAATGGAGTGGGATTGGGAAGGGAAAAATGGCTCAGTATTGGGATAGGGGCTCAGGGAGGATACAAGAGGTTCAGAGAGAGGAAGATTGCATTCAGTAAAAGGTCTGGAGGCATGTAGGAAAGGGGTGAAGGCTCCATTAAGAGATAGGGGAATGAGACCAGTTGTGTGGTTCAGGGGATTGAGAGTCAGGTCTAGAGATTCAAATTTGGCCTCAGAGACTTCCTAGCTGAGTGACCACAGGGAAATCAGTTGATACCCAATCGCCTAGCCCTTACTGTTCTTTTGCCTTGGAACCAAAACACCGTATGGATTCTAAGATGGAAGGTAAAGGTTTGTTTGTTTGTTTGTTTAAAAAGAGATAAAGGAATCAATGAGGGGGTGGGGCAAAGGGTTTCAATGAGATAATGAGTCTTTATGAGAGCTTAATAGGGTAATGGGAGACTGTGAGAATATTGGAGCTCTGATGAGCAAAGCAAAGTTCAGGAAAGATAACATGGGGCAGTAAAGAGATGGGGACTCAGTGAGGAAATGGGACTGTTCAATAATAGGAGGGGAATTCAGTGGAGATATGATAAGGCTCTGAAGTGGGCTGGAGCTTCAAATGGGGGATACAGGATGGGAGTTCAGTGAAGGGGACCTGTTTCAGTGAGGTGGTGGTGGTTCAGTTGGGTAATGAGAAGGCTCAGTGGTGGGCTGGGGACTCCATGGGGAAGTAGGGGCTCAGAATTGGGCTAAGAACTCAGCAGCAGAAAATGTGAGCTTAATTAGAAGATGAGGATCAGTAAAGGAAATGGGGCAAGGGGTTCAATGAGATGAGAAGTCTTCATGAGGGCATGGAGACCTCAATAATGTGATGGGGACTCTCTAAGAGGATAGGAGACTCTGAAGACTGGAGGTCTAGGAAAGGAAAGACTCAGGGAAAGGCAAGGGGGACCCAACAAGGAGACAGGAATGTTCAGTGAGGGAATCAGGCTATTCAGCAAAAGGGATCAATCATTGTTCAGTGGGGATATAATGAGTCTCTAAAGTGGGTTGAGAATCCAGTGAGGAAGTGGAGAGTTCAGTGAAGAGGATGACATTCAGTGGAAGGTAGAAAGTAGAATGAGGCAATGATGAAGCTTGGTGGGAAGACTGAAGATTCAGTAGGAGAGATAAGGGGACCAAGTGAAAAGGTTCAGTGTTCAGTTGGGCAATAATGAAGCTTGGTGGTATGCTGTGACTTAATGAGGAAATAGGGGCCTGGTGATGGGCTGGAGACTTAGTAGGGAAATGGGGGCCTCAGTGAAGAGGAGGAGCTCAGTAAGATAACAGGGGATTCAGTGAAAAGTACCATAAAATAGTAGGGAAAGAGGGTCAGTGTTTGGCCGGGGTCTTGGAGGGGAAGTTGGGGCCCAGTGTTGGGTTGGGGATTTAGCAGGGGAATAGGTGACTCGCTGAAGAGGATGGAGTTTCAGTGAGAGTGATGAAGGCTTAGTTAAAAGATGGGCATGGAACAATGGGGTTTCAGTGGGAGGATGGGTCTTTATGAAAGTCTGAGTGGGGCTAAATAGGGGGATGGGGCTCTGTGAAGGTATGACTCATCAGTGAGTGGGATGTTAGCTTAATTTGAGTAACAAGGACTCAGTGAGGGGGATGGTGGAGAAAGTGAGAGGGATGGAGACTCAATAGGAAAAACAGGGAATGAGTCAGAGGAGTTAAGGACTTAGTGAGGAAATAGAGATTGATGATAAGAGTGATTGTTTAGTGAGGGGGACAAGGATTTTAGTTAAGGCATCAGTGGAATAGGGGCTTAATTGAGGGATAGGAGATCAGTAAGAAGGTAAGTCATCAATAAGGCATAAATAAGATAAAGGCTTAGTGAGGGGGGAAAAGATTTCAAGAAAACATGGGGGTTTAGTGGGGAAGATGGGAGCACAACTGAGGAATGAGAACTCAGTAAAAGATGGAGATACAAAGGGGATGGGGTCTCTGAGAAAATGAGGGTTCAATGAGCAAAATAATGGTTCATTTTGTGTTAGGGTTCGGGGGTTAGGAGCAGATAAGGAGAATAGGTGACTAGGTAAGGGAAGAGGGTCTTAATCCCATAACTGGAGGCTCTGTAAGTAAGTTGAGGGACCACTAGGGAAATGAGTGCTCAGAAAGGAGATTGGGGCTCAGAGAATAAGATGCTAGACCAGTGGGCCGTGGAAGTCCAGGGAATAAGAGAAAGAGCTCAGGGACATGATGGGGGCTCAATAAATATTGAATTGAAATTACAATAGACTGAAAGAGTAATTTAGGGGGACATATGCTCTGCAAGGGGATGGGATGTCATTAAACAGATGAAGGGCCTAATGAAAAAGATAAAGGTTCATGAGGCCTCAATGAAAACATGGGAATGTAGGGATGTAGGGTTAGAGGAATGGTAAATGGAAGCATGGTTTAATGAGTGAGTCCATAGGACCTCATCATGGAGTTCAGAGAGAGGGGGAAGACTCAGTGAGTTGATGGGTGTTCATCAAAGGAATGTGAAGCTCAGATAAGGGAATGGGGAACTCAGCAATGGGAATGTAGGTGCTCATTAAGAAGCATGAGGAGCCTAGTAAGAGGGAATGAGGGTTCAGTGAGTAGGGTACATTTTGGTGGAAGTTTGCAGGCACAGTGATAATGATGAGTACTCAGAGAAGTAGTCATCTGATGGGCTCAGAGAGGGGTTCAAAGGTTCAGTAGAGGCTGAGTGAGAGAAGTGTGGACTTATTTAAGGAATGAGAAACTTATGGATCGATAAGAGAGGATCAACAAACTTATGGATCAAGGTCCTCTTTATGCCCTATAATAGAGAGAGTTGGATGGGGCCTCAGTGAGGAAAATACAGCCTCAGTGAGGGTTTTGATGGCTCAGGGAGAAGGATGAGGTCTCAGAAAGGGAATAAAGCTTAACCAGAGGGATTAGGGGCTCACAAAGGGAATGAAGGAATCACTGATAGGGGTCAGGTTCAGTGAGAAAACTGGTGGCTCACTGATAGGAATGGAAAGCTCAGTAAGGAAAAAGAAGCTAAATGAAGGTAATAAAGACCCATTGAGAGTATCTAGGCTCAATTAGGTAATGGGAAACACAGTTAGGAGTTGTAGTTCCCTCAGGGAAATACAGTGACTTATATATGGGTTGATTGGAGCTATTGTTACATATGAGTGGATAAGGGCTTCTTAAAGGAAATGGGTTCTCCATGAGAAGAATGAAGTATTTAATGAGGGATATGGGAAAGAGTGCTCAGTGGAGGGATCAGGAACTCAGAAAAGAGTCTGGGAGAACAGTGAGTCGAGATGAAGCTTCATCAGGAAGGAAGACAATGTCAGGCTCAGTGAAAAGGGCAGGGACTAATGGATAGTTGTAAATGGATGAGGTGATGGAGTCTTGGTGAAGATGATAAGGGCACAGTAAGGGATTGGTAGGGTTGTGTGTGTGGTGACTGAGTAAAGGGCTCTGAGAAGAAAATGGGTCTTGGTGGTAGACATGTAGGCTCAGTGAGGGGGAATGAGGGGGTTCAGTCAGAGGAATGAATGATTATCGATTGGATGAAGGGAACACAAATAAGAATGGGTGTTCATTTCGGGGAATAGAGGGGCTAAATGAGAGAATCAAAAACTAAAAGAAAAGGATGTGGACACGACGAAGGAAAAATCATCTCAGTGCATGGAATTAGGGCTTATGGAGTGAAGTCAGGGGACCAGAGTTCAAATCCCAACTGTGACACTTAGTAAATGTGTGATCTTGTAAGTGTAACTTTGCTTTCCTGGGTCTCAAATCCCTTATCAGCAAAACAAGAGACTTATATCTCTTGAATCTTGGTTCCTGAGATCTTTTCATCATCTATGGTCCCCTGTTCCTATGATTTCAGAGAACAGGATGAAGTCTTAATGAGGGAAGGTTGAAACTCCAGGAGGAAACGTGAACTCAATGGAGATTGGGGCTCAATGAAAGTTATGGAACTCTAAAGGTATTAGGATTCAGTGAATGGAATGAGGGTTAAATGAGAGGGATGGGGGACTCAGTAAAAGGATGAGGAGTTTTGAAAGGTCTAGGCAAAAGTGAAGCTCATTAAAGGGTTGGAAAGCAAAAGAAGATAAAGGTACATTGTCAGAATATGGGCTCAAAATTTAAGGTGCTAATGAGGGGGATACAAAATTAGGGAGGAGGAGGAGGTGACATTAGAAGCATTGGGGGCTTAGTGGGAACATGGGAGGCTTAGTGAGGAAGATGAGGGCTTGGTGACCTGATAGAGGGCTCAGATTTAAAAATGGGCTCAGTGATGGAGAGAGAGATTTTTATGATAGGATTGAGGCTCAATGAGAAGCATAGGGAACTCACTGAGGGAGATGTGGGGTTTGGTGAATGAAATAGGAATTCAAGGATGGTAACAAGAGTCCATTGACGCTTAACTGGGAGGATGAGAAGCACAGTGAACAGATCAAAGCAGAGAGAGGAGATAGGTCAGCTGGGAGAATGGTTGAAGATGACCAAAGTAAAGGAACTAGAGTTCAGTGAGCAGCATGGGAGCTGAGTAGTGTCAGTAAGAAAAGTAGATTCAAGGTAGAAATGCAAACTTAGTAGCCAAAATGAGGGCTCAGGGAGAGTTGTAGGGTCTCATTGAGGGGCATGAGAACTGAAGTGGTCAGGGTTCAGTGTTGAAGATAGAGGATAATTGAGGGAGTGATGGGGATGGAGAACAATAAGGGTTTTGTTGAGGAATGAGGGTTCAGTGGATATGGACTCAATAAGGGAGACTGGGGAAATGGGGGCTTAAAAGGGGGCAATAAAAACTCACAAAAATGAGAGGGAAAGGATCTCAGTGATGGCAGTAGGGATCGGTGAATTAGGGGCCTAAATTTGGGGAATTACTGGGGGAGTCGGGGACCAGAGGGGATGACAGGGGCTCAGTGAGGAGATTAGAGTTCAATGAAGTTAAATGAGAGGAATAGGTTCTCAGTGGAAATCATGGAAGATGTAAGTATGGGAATATGAGGACTCAGTGGAAGAGATAGAGACTCAATAAGGGAGACAGATTATTGCAGGGAATGGAGGTTAGAAAAGGGGAATTGTAGATTTGTAGGAAAATGGGGGCTCAGTAGAGAAAATGGGGGCTCACTGAGAGGTATAGAAGAAGTGAAGTGAGGGGAAAAGAGGCTCCTAGACATGGAGAATCAGTCAGACAATATAGGGACTCAAGGGAATGGGGGATTTGGGGGACATGGAGGCTTAGTGAGAGTGATGGGGACTCAGTGAGGTATTAGAATCCATTGAGTTGGATGGGGGTTCAGTGATGGGAATGGAGGCTAAGTAAAGGTGATAGGGGCTCAGTTATGGTAATGGAGTATCAATGAAAGGAGAATGTAGATTAGTGAGGGAATGAGGACTCAGTGGGAGAGACAAGACTGAACTGGAATGTAGATATTCAGTAACGGATTGGGTATTATTGGGGAATTAGGGATAGTGGTGGAGATGGGAGTCAGTAAGTGAAATGGCAGATTTGTGGAGGAAATAGAGGTTCAGTGGAGAAGATGGGGATTCATTGAGGGAGATGGAGATTAAATGGGGACATAGGAGCTCCATGATGGTGATGGGGAATCACTGGGGAGAATGTGGGATTAGTATGCAAATAGGGACTCAGCAAGTGGGTAAGGGCTCAGTGATGGTTGTGGGGGATCAAGGAAATGATGGATTTAGTGGAGAAATGGGGGCTCAGTTAAGGGATCATATGAGAAAAGGCTAATTCAATGAAAGAACATAAGGTTCACAGGGAATGGCAGCTACATGAGGGGGAGAGGGGCTCAGTGATCACCCTAAGGGATCAGTGAGAGAAACAGGGGACTAATGGGGGCACTGGGGGATCACTGAGGAAGTTTTGTAGCATGAGAGGGTGAGGCTGGTAGGAAATAGAACAGGGGTCCGTTTGAGGGATGGTGGCACAGTGAAGATTCTGAGGGCTCAGAAAAGGAATAAGAGCTCAGTGGGTGGGATGGGGGTTCAATGTATTGGATGACAGCTTAGTCAGGAGGTAGGATGTTCAGCTTATGCCAGTCCCATCTGCCTCCCCTTCCTCCCCTTATTATTCCATGCCTCAGTTTCCCCTGGGATGTTCCCACCTTCCACACAATTGGTGGAAAAGAAGGTGATGTTCCGAGTCTCCAAGGGATTGTCATGTGTACAGTCTGGGGATCGTGTCTGGGGCTCAGATTCGCCAGTCAGAGAGGAATTATCCACCTGGAGAGAAAAGTGCAGTAAATGAGGCAGGGATCGTCATGCTAAGACCATTGGTGCAGGAGGGAGGCCAGCTGCCCTGAAGAGGCGGGCCTAGGAGCAGGGATGTCTGCTTCCTTGAACCCGAATCCCTGAGGGACCAGAGGCAGGGGCCCTTGAGTCCACGGGGGCATCCGGATCGAGGACAAGCTGAGGAAGGGGGACAGGGTCTGACTCACCTTGCAACCATGTGCCGAGATGATCCTGAGGTCAGCTGGGACTCGGTCTCCACCCTTGATCTCAATGAGGTCACCAACTACCACCTCTTCTGCGTTCACCTGCATCTTCTCCCCTTCTCGGATCACCAGGGCTTGCTGCAGGAGGCATGGGGGAAGGACAGGGAGGGAGAAGTCAAAATTGTCTCTTCTCTGGTCCTGCCCCCGCCTATGGCCTCCTAGTGGCTGCCTAGCTCTCTGGGGGTCCCCCAGCCTCTAGCAAGAGGCTTCCCTGGTCCTCTAAGCTCCTTCTGTCTCTAGCCACCACTTCCAGGTTCTTCCATCTCAGAGCAGGCTCCCGTTTCGGCTTCAGCCACTCTGGACTTTTCCTTTGGTTCTTCTAAGCCCCAAAGGCCAAAGACCTCACCCAGTCCCCAGCTCTATGGCCCCAACCTTCACATGCCTGCCCCAGCCCCCAGAGCCCCTGACCTGAGGGACCATGTTCTTGAAGGATTCCATGATTTTGGAGCTTTTAGCCTCCTGGTAGTAGGAGAAGCAACCGGTGATGATGACCACAGCAGCCAAGACGATACCCAGATACAGCTGAGGGAAGGAAGCCGGCAGAGCTCAGAGAGACGTCCCACCTCCAAGGCAGAGCCTGCGTCCTGCCTGTGCGTGTCTTGTGTGTGAACTACGCCCCTGGTGTGGCCCGTCTGTACCATTCGCTATGTAAACGAGCATCCTGGCCTCCTGTCTGTCCCACGCGTGTCCCAGACACACTCGAGAAGTGCAGATCCTCAGATCTGGGACTGGAAGGGACCCAGGGCTTCCCTCTTCCAACCCCCTCATTTTAAAGAGGAGGAAACGCAAGCCTCAGTAGTTGAAGGAATTGACCTGTTATCACTGTGTCTGAGCATCAGGACTGAGGTTTGAACTCGGGCCTTATCTTATACACGTATGTCCGTGACCTACATCCGGTGCATGTACCTTGTGTGCATACAACCTACGTGTCCCGTGTGTATGGAGGTCTGCATCCCCTGTCTCGGTGTGCCCCACATGACAATTTATTCTGAGTCCCGTGTGGGTCTCCCGATTAAATATGGCCTCCATTCCCTCTAGGGCTCCTGAGTCCCACATTCCGGTGTCTGCTTCATCGCAGATCCCAAGAAGTTTGCCATACGCCCCCCGCACGGTCATATCTCCCACGTGCCTCTCCTACGTGTCTCCCCTGTGTTCCACACTACCTACAGCCACGTATCACTGCGCCCCACATCCCGTGTTTGCCCCTCGCGTGTGCCTCTGGCACCCTACAGCCCTCCTCAATGTTCCGGCCGCCCCTCACTCACATTGTCTCCTGCGGGGTCGTCCTCAGTGCCTGCCTGGATGCCGTAGGCGAGGAAGCACAGAATGGCCCCGATCCACAACAGGATGGAGAAGCCTCCGAAGAGCTGTCGGCAGAACTTGACCCATTCGGGGGTAGTGGGGGGCGGCGTGAGGGCGTTGGGTCCGTCTCGGGCCAGGATCTCCTGGGCTTTGCTGTGGGTCAGACCCTACAGGACACGTATCTCAAACAGACCGGCCCTGCCTGCAAGGACTCCTGGGCTCCAGATCCTCAGCCACGCCAGCCACTCAGGGGCTCCGGGGGTCTCGAGCCTCCAGCTTCTGCCCTCCCTCCCGGCTCCCCTTTTCCCGGGCAGCTGCCCTTCTCCCCCAAGCAGTCCAAGGGCCCCAGGAGTCCAAGCCTTACCTGCACACAGTCTGTGTTGTATTTCCGACAGACCTCTTCCACTGACATCTTGTGCTCTGTCTAGGGGGCAGGAGAGGGGAAGGTCTTAATCAGGCAGAGCTGGCCCAATGGGGCTGGGGCAGGGAGGAGGGCTAACAGATGGGGGAGGAGCGATGAGGTTATGGGGCGGGCCAGAGCCTTACAAAGGGCGGGAAAGGCAAGGAAAAATCATGGTCTTAGAGATTTAGATCTGGAAGCCCAGCTCCTTATTTTACAGATGTGGAAACTGAGGCTCAGGGAGGGAACAGGTCTCAAGGTTACACAGATGAGTTAGTGGTGGATTCAGGCGAACGACCTAGGTCTTCTGACGCCACAGCAGAGCTGGGGAGGGGTGTGATTTAGGAAGGGGTTCCTAGGGACAGGGCTCACCATGGCCACCTCCTTCTTGAGGTCATCCAGGTCCCGGCGTTCCTTGGGCGCCTTGCCCTTCTTGGGCGAGCCCTTATCATCTTTCTTGTCCTGCGAGGTGGCGACACGATAGCTGTCAGAGTGACCACGCTGCAGGCAAGAGGAGGTGACAGGGAGGGACGCCCCCACAGTGCCAGGGCCTCACCCTGGCCAGCCTCAGCTCTGCCCTTCAGACAGGCGTTATCTTGACATCTCTCAAATTGTCTCTCTCATCTGTCTCTCCCAGTGTGTGTGTGTATGTGAGTCTGTCTGTCTGTCTGTCTGTGTCTGTCCTGTTTCTGTACCTCTCTATTTCTTTTTCTTTCTCTCTACCTTCTTCAGCCTCTGTTTCTGTCTCTTCTGTTGTTCTTCTCTGTTTCCATCTATCTCTCTGTCTCTGTCTTTGCCTCTTGGTGTCCCTGCCCATCTCTTGTCTTTGTTTCTGTGTCTGTCTCTTCTCTTGGTCTCTGTGTTTCTTTTCCTCTGGGTCTCTCTCTTTCTTTCTTATCTCTTTTTCCTTGGTCTCTTTGTGTTTCTCTCCCTCTGGCATTCTCTGTCTTTGTCTCTCTGTCTCTGTCTCTGTCTTTCTCTGTGTCTCTGTCTCTGTGTCCCTGTCCCTCTCTCTCTCTCTCTCTCTCTCTCTGTTTCTGTCTCTCTCTGTGTGTCTCTGTCTGTCTGTCTCTCTTTCTGTGTCTCTGTCTGTAGCTCTCCTGTATGTCTCCTCCTCTAGTTATTTCTCTTCTCTGTCTCTCTGTCTCTCTGTCTCTCCCTGCCTCTCAGTATATCACACCCTTTCAGCTTCTGTGTCTCTTTCTGTCTCTCTCTTTCTGTCTCTGTCTCTCTCTCTGTGTCTCTTGTTTTTTCCCCCTATGTCTGTATATCCCTGCCTCTCAGTATATCACTCCCTTTCAGCTTCCTTATCTCTTTCTGTCTCAGTCTCTGTCTTTCTCTGCTCTGTCTGTATTCCCTTGTATGAGCATGTGTGTCTCCTTCTTTGTCTCTCTTTCTCCCTCTCTCTCTCTCCCCCCCCCCCCTCCTGTGTCTGTAGATCCCTGCCTCTGAGATTATCTCTCCCTTTCAGTTTCTGTGTCTCTTTCTGTCTGTCTCTGTCTCTCCCCCCTCTCTGGGCTTGACTTCCTTTCAATGGTTCTTTCTTTGTGTCTTCTTTTCTGTGTCTCTGTCTTTCCCTCGCCCCCACCCCTACCTTGCTGTTTGTGTCTCTGCCTCTAGCTGGCATGCATTTAAATGCCTGTGCCTCTCCCCTTTCTCTCCCAGACCAACATTCTTGGTCACATTGTCCCATCTTTGCCTCTGAGTCTCTGTTTCCCCATCTGGTGACCCTCCCAGATCTTCCTTTATTTAACGTCCCCCCCCCCCCACCTCCCTCCTCAGCTCTGGCCCTCCTCCTCCTTGAGGAGTATATGAAAAGCTAGTCTGCAAGATAGAGAAAGACAGTAAGAAACATAAAGAAAGGCAGGCGATCAGAGAGAC
Source organism: Gracilinanus agilis (assembly GCF_016433145.1). Taxonomy (NCBI): domain Eukaryota; kingdom Metazoa; phylum Chordata; class Mammalia; order Didelphimorphia; family Didelphidae; genus Gracilinanus; species Gracilinanus agilis. The sequence continues at coordinate 17,469,426 of NC_058132.1, read as the reverse complement.
AGGGGCAGAAAGGCTGAGGAGGATAGAGAGGGGCTGGGGAAAATAAAGGAGGGGGAGTAGATCCTGTCCTCTCCTCTCCAGCTGGGCTGGATCCCTAAGCCCAGCCCAGTCCTCAGGCCAGCTCATCTGCTTCAGGGATGCTAATCCCCTGGTGACCTTGCAAAGAGAATCAGGGAGAGGGAAAGCGAACCACTCTCCCAACACACACATCTAACCTTCTCCAGACCCTCAGGTGCTGGGATGGGAGGCTGCTGACTGACCAGGGGCATTTGCCAGTCCTTCTCAGTGGCTTAGTAACCTTATCTGTGAAATGGGGTCAGTGGTTAGAGTAGATGGACTCTGACATTGTATGAGAGACATAGAATGACAAGAAAGGACAGAGAAAAGGAGTCATAAGGAGAAACAGGGAGATAGCCTGACCAGAAGAAGCAGAAATATAGCAAGGAAGGGAAGTAAAGGGAGGGGCAGGGGAGCAGAGATAGGCAGACAGAGATAGGAGACAGAAAGAACTGGGGAAGTAAAACCAAGAAAAGGCAGATTAAGGGAGAGATAGGAAATACAAATGGAGAGAAGAGAAAGAGTAAGAAGGATAAAGGGAAAAACTGAGATGGAGGGACACAGAAAGAATGCAAAAGAGGAAAATACAGAGAAACATTTATCAAGAGAAATAAATGGAAAGGAAAACAGAGATAGGGATAGAGACAGAGAGATGGAGAGAGACAGAAAGAGAGAGAGGTAGTCAGAAAGAAACAGGGAGGAAGAAACAGAGAGGAAGGTGAAGATGGAATATATTCATATTTATGTAGTGCTTTATGCTTTACAGGAAAATGGAGGCACATAGGAAGACAGAGAAGGAAAAATGGGAGGGAGAAGGCAGCCATCAGAGTGCAGGGAAGAGGAGAATGAAGAGGTCCTAGAAGGAGGGGAGACCTGGCCACTGGCCAATCCTGCAGCAATACTGCGCTCTAGGAGAATAGGGGCACTGGAGTTGGGCATTAATGATATCTGTGGACCCTTAGAGGTCCCACAATACATAAGGAGAGACACAGAGACTTTGGGGAGAATGAAACCAGGATGGGGTAGATATCTGAAAGATGGAGAGACAGAAAGACATGGGGAGAGAGGGACTCAGATGCCAAAAGTGACTATGACAGGCAGAAACAGATGCTGAGAAGCAGAAATAGAGAAGTACAAAAGTGATGGAGAGACAGAAAGATGGAAAGAAAGAGATCAAGAGAGGAAAATAAACTTTGGGAGTCAGAGACCTATACTATAGAGGAAAAGACAAGGGCATGGGTGATGGGAGATAGAAGATAGATCCTGAATTCCAGTGTTTCATACCCCACCCCCAGCACCCTAAACCCAGGAGCAAATGTCAGATTACTGTGGGTATAAATGCTTAGATCCCTGAGGTGAAGGGGCCTGGGGGATAAGTACATCTGAGAAGTCTCCTTGAACAGGGGGCATCTGACCCTGGAGTCAAGGCTGGAGGGAGATGGGATGCCTACTCAGGCTGAGAAAAAGACACAGATGGAGACACAGCAGGGCACAAGGAGAGAGTGAGGAGGGGGAGGAGGTGAAAAGATGAGGAACATGGCAAAGGAAAGCCCAGGGGATGCCCAGTTATATGGCTCCTGCCTCTGTGTGTTTTTCTATTTGATTGTATCACTGTGTCTTCTTTAGTTTCCCTGTCTTTATACCTATCTCTGAATCTCTCCATTATGTCTGTCCTGTTATCCCACCTCCCTCTGTCTCCCCACTCTCTGACCTTCAGATTTCCTTTCCCCTTTCTTAATTTCCTAATTTCTGACCTTCAGTCTTTCCTATCTCCTTGGTAGAAATTCAACTGGAGGCAGAGACTGAGAGACAGATGGTGAGAGAGATGGAAAGACAAGAAAGAGGCAAGCTGATAGGTGCAGGAAGATGGGAACTGCAGAGAAGCAATGCGGGAGGTGGGGGGGGGAGCTATTAAGACACAAGGACACAGAGGTGGAAGAAAAGGACACTGTCCTAGAGTGAGAAGGCAACAGAAACTGAGGGACACAGGGAGACCAAGTTAGGGATACATTGTGTGATGGAGAGACTGAAGTATAGGAAAGCAAGAAAGATAGAAAGGAGAGGTAGACTGTGGAACAAGATAAGAGACACTGAGGTACAGAGCTATATGTTGGGTAGGGGTGAAATCTGCTCTCTCTGTCCACCACCACCCCCACTCCACCCTCTGTCCCAGTCTTGATCTGTCTCTAGCTCTCTAGCATTTAGAATCTCTTCCATCTTTGTTATCCTATCTCTTTCCCCTTATGACTCCCACCCTACCTTGTAGTACCGTTGTTCTAAAGCCTTGCTGTGCCCCTCTGCTTGCCTCTTTCATGGTCTATCTCTTACATTCTCTCTCTCTCTCTCTCTCTCTCTCTCTCTCTCTCTCTCTCTCTCTTTCTCTCCCTGTGTCTCTGTCTTTCTATCTCTTTCTTTTCAACTTCACATCCCTAGAGTCTCTAGTTCTCTGGATCTCTCTTGTAATTATTTATCTTTTCCTTTCAGTCTATATCCCATATCAATCTCTTTTTTTCCATTATATTTTAGTTTCATTTTATTCAATTCTGTCTTTTCAGTTCTACCTACTTGTGTCTCTCTGTGTCTCACTCTTACATTTCCCTTCTTCTATTTCTAGGCATCTTAGATCATTTGCCTTTGACCCTATATCTTCTCCAGTGTCTGTCTCTGCCCCACCCCCCATTATCTCTGTGATATTCTCTCTGTGTTATATCTATCTGGTCTCTCTTCCTCATCCCACTCCCAATTTTGTCTTTCTTAAAATCCCATAATCTATTTCATTTCTTAACCATTCTCCCAGTCTCCCTGTATGGTCTCCCCCCTCAGGCTTTCTCTCCCCATATTGTCCCCCCTCCAACCAGGCTTCCTTTCCCAATATCCCTCACCCTTTCTTGAGGCATTGGAACTCCCCAACCCAACTTACCTGGAAGTCAAAAGCCCTCATTCCCTTCTCCTCCCACCCCAGATTCATGTTCATCCTTATTTTTATCCTCCTCCACCCCAATCCCATCTATCTTCAAGCTCATTCCCACCCTTCATCTTTATCCCACCCTCATTCCTGTCCCCATCCTCCATCTTTATTTCAATCATGGTGCAGTGGGAAAAAAAAAAGACTAAATAGGATAGCAAACCCAATTGGGTCCAAATTCCAAGTCTGCTCCCTACTCCTCTTGGTGACCTTGGGCAGGTCCCTTCACCTCTGTGGGCCCAGTTTTCTCATCTATAAACTGAAAGGACTGGGCTAAAAGACCTCTGGTGTTCCTTTCTGTTCTAAATTTCTAATTTTCATTGTCTGGTCCCCATTCAGGCTTAGCCCTTCTGCTTTCTTCTCTTTCTCTGTGCTTCTCACAGTGTTACCCACCTCCAAGCTTTCATCTTTACTCCCATCCCCATCCTCTATATTTGTCTGCATTCCTAACTCACATTTACATAGCCCTTTAGAGTGTGCAGAATACTTTCCACACAACAACCCTGTGAGCAAGGTCCTGCAGGTATTACATATTACAGATGGGGAAACTGAGGATTCCAGAAGTGATATGCCTAATCCAGGCACACCCAGTGCCAGAGCTGAGATTTGACCCTTGTGTCTCCTGACTCCAGGGCTAGACTCTTTCCCTTCCACTATCCCTGTCTTCAACCCATTCTCCCTCGTCCTCCATTTGTAATTCCATCCCCATCCCCCATCTTTATCCTCAAGCCCATCCAGAACCCTATGCCCTGTTCCCACGCTCCACTCCTATCTCCTCCCCCATCCTCCATCTTTGTCCCAGTCCCCATCCCCTTCCTCTTGAAGGCCATTTTCCCCAGAGCCCCAGGGCTGAGGATCAGACAGAATGGGATCCGGGTCTGCGGAGGGGGTCAGGAAACCGGAACGACAGCATCTGGTGGAGAGACCCACGGACAGAGGCAAGGACACACAGACAAGGGCACAGGGACACGCAGCTCCAGCTTTCTCGGGCTCAGATGCTGATTTGCTTCCTCCCTCCCTCCCCCCACCGCAGGGGCCCAGAGCTCCCTCCTCCTGTCAAGTCCCCCAGGGCTGGGCAGCTCAGGCACGCACGGACACACACAGACACACACACACCTAGCAGCGGCGGCGGCGGCGCACTGCGGAGCCCCCCACCCTGATGGGCCAGGCCGCAAAGGAGAGAGGGAGGTCATCTCTGATCCTTCCCCCTAACTCCCCCACTCTGCAGTCGGAGGGGCATCTCACACACATGCCCACAAGGTCACCCAGACACACTGACAGTCGCACAAGCTCAGGCACAGTCACACCCGCAATCCCAGCCGCGGATCACGAGGACGTGAGCCGCTGGCTTCGGGGATAGCCAGTCACGGAGCGGAGGCACTGGCTGGCCCACAGGTCCACACTCCCACCCAGGCACCCGGAGGACAGCTCCCCACCTAGGCTCTGGGTGCCACGCACAGATACAAACTGCTGCACAAACCCACGGCATGGCACAGCCTCGCAATGTCCTCCCCAGGCCGCCAGTGACTCCCAGAGACACCCGACATCACCCAGCCTCCCAATGTCACTCAGAGCTCCTCGCACGCTCGGATGCCCAGGGTCCCACACGGGCAGCCGCACACTGGCACACAGACCTCTATCTCCACCACAAGCACGCATCAACACACACAGCCAAACACACCACGCCACACTCGCACCCACAGCATCGGCCCCGGTCCCAAATCCCAGCCCGGGGACACCCAGCATTGGCCCACCACCCCACAATGTCACTCACACACACACACATGCACCCTCCGCCCCCCTCCTGGCCCGGGCACCTACCCCCATCCTGGCGGCTTCGCTGGGCCGGGGCTTGGGGAACGGGGGCAGGGGGCTGGGCTAGGGGCTTGGGGCTCGGGACTCAGGGCTCGGGGTTCTGGAGCTGGGGCTCCGGATGCCGGGCGCGGGGCTGGGCTCGGGGCTGGGTCCGCGCGTCCGCTGCTCAGTCCGCAGAAGAGGCCGCCCGCCCCCCGCCTCCACCTCCTCATATGGCCGGGCGCGCGGGGGGGCAGGAGTCGGCCAATCAGAGGACCTGGAGAGATGAGTGGCAATCTGGGCCCCGCCCCTGGCACTGCAGCTGTCGTGGCGGCCTCCGCAGGGGGGGCGGGGTGGAGGGGGGACAGCGCTGCGGAGCCCCCGCCTCAGGCGGCCGGGATGCCAGGCTCCCTGGCCCCCGCCTCTTTCTCCCTCCCAATCTCACCCCCCTTCCCGCCCAAGGGGCAGCCCCGGGAACCGTCTGCAGTGCGGGGAGACACTGATCAGGCCTGACAGTCACTTGGGGCAGAGACACAGAGACCGCGGCAAGACATGCCGAGATACAGAGACAACTAAAGCTAGAGAGATTCAGGGTCAAAGAGATAAGGAGATTCACAGGGACGGTGATGGAGACATGCAGGGAAGAAGTGACAACACAAAGGGGGAAAGAGACACGGAGTAAGAGAGACAGTCAAAGGCAGAGACACAGAAGTGAGAGGAAACAAAGACCCGGACTAGACAGAGACAGAGAGAGACAAATAGATTTGCAGAGACCCAGAGAAACAGGAAGAATCAGACAGAACTCAAGAGACTGACAGAAAAAAGAAAGACCAAAGGAGGCAAGAGGGAGACCAAGATAGTGAGAGAGACAGAGAGAGATGCAGAGACCCAGGACAACAAGGAGAGACAGAACCAAGGAGATAAACACAGAGGGAGGCAGAACTAGGGAGGGGGACAGAGGCCGAAATAAAGAGAGTTAAGGAAGCACACACATCAAACAGAGACAAATCAGCACCTTGGATGATAGATAATATCTGGCAAACTCTTTTTTGATCCCTTACCTTCCATCTTAGAAGCAATACTGTGTATTGGGCCCAAGACAGAAGAATGGAAAGAGCTAGGTAAACAAGATTAAGTGACTTGCCCAGGGTCTCACACAGCTAGGAAGCATTGGAGGCCAGATTTGAAAGCAGGACCTCCTGTCTCCAAGGCTATTCTATCCACTGAGCCACCTAACTGCCCCCTAGCAAACTTTTTCCATTGTGGGTCCATTATGGGCAGGGCCCTTGGCTCGGCACCTTACAGAAAGAGAAATGTGTAAGACTTTGTTCCTTGCCTTCTAAAGTATTACAGCTCTAGAATGAAGGATGAGCTAAACTACCAAGCAGCCAGAAATGTCTTTCTCCCTCATCTACTCTTGTCCCCCACTCCCATATCCATTCCTTTCCAGTGAAACTTGTCATGTAAGAGGAACATAGGTGGCAAGTCAGAATAAGTCAGTCATTGATTGATAGAACATTAGATCAGGAGAGGATGGCAGAACTTAGGGTAGAACAGAGAATGACAAAGAACGCTTAGAGCATACACCTTAGAACATGAAACCCCGAAATTTGCAATGGTCTTTATAGCAAATACAATGTAAGAGTTGGAAGGATCCTTAGAACAAAGAATTCAGTAGCTCATTGTTGGAAGGGATCTCAAAGGTCAGTTTAGTCTAACTCATACCTGAGAGAGCATTCAATCCTCTATCACATGCCACCAATGGTCGTCCATCCAGCTGATGCTCAAAGATTTCCAATGAAAAGTGACCCAACTATCTCCTGAGGCAATCCATTCCATTTTAGGAGATGCCAGAAAACATTAAGCCTAAACTTGCCCTTGTGCAACTTCTGCTTATTCCCCTCTGCCCCTTGAGGACAAACAGTACCAGTCTAGTCTTTCTTCTATAATAGCCCTCCAAGTATTTGAAGAGAACAATGATGGCTTCTCTTTTACAGGCTAAACATGCCCAGTTCCTTCAACCAGTCACTCATGGCATGATCTTTGGGATCTTGACCTTCTTGGTACCTTCCAGTCTCCTGATTATCATCAACTTTCCTGAAATCCGGTGTCCAGCACTGAGCCCAGTTCTCCAAATATAACCTTCCCAGAACAACAATGATCTTGCCTTCTGATCCTGGTGACATCTCCATGAAGTCAGAGATGACCTTAGTTTTCTTGGCTGCCATAACATCACCCTGTGTTAAATGAACGAACAAACAAAAAATCCTAATTAAAACTCGGATGAACAGGTTTTTTTTTCATCTGAGAATACAACTATTCTTACTGTTTTCCCTAATTCCACCAAGTAAAAGACATAGTGGGAGGAGAAGTGTTTGCTCTACTGGAGAGGGAATGGAAGGGATGGTGAAATAAAGTCCAAAGATATAGACTGGAAGAGAGAGAAAGAGATGGGGACAGAGATAGAGACACAACCAACAAAAGGCAGAAAAACAAAGAGCACCTAGAGAAAGATACAGATACGTAGAAGCAGAGACAGAGAGAGACAAGCAAAAACACACAGGCTGGATGGAGACATTCAGAGCACCCCCATCCCCAGAAAAAGCACGGGGCGCTGCTGGTTACCCAGGTAACAGCAGGCAGGCTACACTGAAGGGGTAGAAGGCTATGAGGCACTGTTACTATGGAAACCCGGAGGCCTCAGTGGTCCAATTCCAGGAAGTCCTATGCCTGTCTTCTCCTAGTAGCCTTAGGACGGTGGGAAGAAGAGGTGAGAATCTCCAACATGGCTTCTCCCTGCTTCTCATGTTGGATCCAAAACACACATACACAAATACAGACACACACACACACAGAGATTCAAATAAATTGCACATTTGGAACTGGATTGGAAGACTGACTCTGCTACTTGTTACTAGTGCCACTATGGGCAAACCAACTCCCTTATCTGGGCCTCAATTTCCCCATCTGTAAAAAGAAATAATTTTGTACTAGTCTTCAAGGGCCAGCTTTAAGGCTTTTGACCCATGGTGCCTAAACAGAAGAGGGGCTGAAAAGCCTAGGTCTCTAAAAGAGTGGGGATGAGAGGGGAAATGCACCTAGGTCCTAAAGAGGTTGAGGATTAGGTTGTCTACATTCCGAAGGGAAGAAAACTGGGACATTGCTAGATCCCTAGGCAAGGGAAGAAAGGCAAGAAGCATGGTGCAATGCAAATTTGATTTCAAGTCAGAAGGTCTGGTTGCTGCTCATTTAGCTCTGGGCAAGTCATTTCTTAAAAGGCCTCGGTCTCTTAACTCCAAAATCAGAGGGACAGACTAAGATATCTCTATAAATCCTATGCCCCTATAATAATCCTGACTCCATGTAAATCCTATGATTAAAATCACATGGCCTACATACTCATGTTATTCGCCTAAGATGGGATGTTCATATGGAATATATACATGGTCACAAGCCCAGAATATAGATGTGGTAAGCTTTCACACACATGCAGAAATACATGGTGATAAACCATAGAATACAATCTCATTTATATAGTCACACACAGGAGCACTCACTGACACCAGACCACAGAAGGACTGATGACTCTGCAGCCTCCCTCCTCTTTATGCAGAAGCTGCGGTGACACAGAGAGAAGGGAAGGTCACAGGGACAAAGCTGGGGATTTCTAAGGAGCTAGAGACCCTGGGGAGAGAGTCAGAGGGCAGCCATTGGCCCCAAGACAGAGACAGGTACTCAAAAGAGACAATGGCTAAAAAAAGGAAGCACACAAGAGACATGAACAGGATCCCTACAGGATCAGACTAGGGGAAAGCAAGGAGACCTTGTGGTTCAGGACACGAATCAGGGTAGTATCTGCTCAGAGTGGGAACCCATTGCGTATGCAGTATCCCATCCAATTTAGCTGAGGGTTCTAATGCTTATAATGTTGGAGTGGAAGAGATTTATAGTGTGCAGGGGGAAGTAGTATGAGGGATGTGGTGTGTGGTTGTGGGATGTAGGATGTAAGGAATGGAGTACTCTATTTAGTATGGCAAGAAATACAGTGGTAGAGGGATAGAGAGTGTGCTGTGGAGTCTATGCTGGGTAGGAAGCGTGGGGTTTGTAGGATGCTAAGTGGGGCAAGTCATGTGCAAAATTCAAGAATGTATAGTTTGTTAGGGGAGACATATGTCATGAGGAGTGTGTGTGTTGTGGAGTGTGTGGGTGATGTGACGAGAGTAGGCTGAAGGGTCCAGATGTCTAGTGAATAAGATAAAAATGTCTGGGTGGGGTGAACGTATTTATATTGTGTGTAGGTGATGGATGTATAGTGGGAGTTATGGGAGGTGTATAGTAGACCCACTCACTCCCAAGGCTTACATTCTCTACAAACACTGGTCCCTACCCTTGAAGCTGTTTCTGTCAGACTTGGTGCTGAATGGACAGCGACCCAAATCCAGGGCCTGAGCCAAGATGAATGGTTTTGTCTTTTTGTCTATTCCTCGATGCTCTTTCATTTAGCTTGTCCTCTTAGTCCTTCAGCTTACCCTTTCTCTTTCCTTCATTCTCTTCCTTCCTGTCCCTCAGTCCCCCTCCATCTGTTTCTCAGTCTTTCTCTCCCAGTCCTTCCCTTGGTTCTGCTGTCTGTGTCCACTGGTTTTCCTTCTTTCTCCATGTCTTTCTGTCACTATCTCTTCTTCCTTGTGTCTTGAACTCTGTCTACATCGGTTTCTGTCTTTTCACTTTCCCTTGTTCCTGACTCTCCAGCCTCTCTCTCCTTTCTCCTCGATATGACCTTCACGTGTCCTTTCTTTACTGCAGTTAAGTTTTCACAGAAAAATACTAGAGGGTTCTGGGGATGGAGGCGGGGCCCACAGAGATCTCCCTCCACCCACCGCCAACTGGGGAAATTAGGATCTCGCTCCTCTCCACCCCACCTCCTTTGCTATCAAGACACATAGAGACAGTCACACCACACTCACATGAAGTACACACAATTGCACAATCTCACAACAAGCCATTTGTGGAAACACACATCAGTATCACAAAAAGAGCACACCACACACACACACACACACACACACACACACACACACACACACACACACAAGGGCCAGCACATATCCAGGGACACCTGGCCCAAACTCTATAAATGCCTGTGTTCATAATACAAAGTCACCCTCACACCAAATATCAAAAGCAGAACACACATAGACTCACAAAAGCCACACAATATATTACACACATCATAAAAAATCATACATGTCACAAGTCACCCCCACACCCTGCAAATTCATGCAGTCACACCCCAAACCATAATTATTCCCAGTAAATATTATACAACCACACTCAGGTGTACAAAATATTGTGTGTTCGGTGGACTTGAATGGATGACCACATACTGCCTTCAGTGATGAATACCTTTGGGGCAAGTTTGTTTGTTTTTTGGTTTTTCATTTCCCTGGGCCTCAGTTTTCTTCTCTGTAAAATGAGGGAATTGAGCCAGAAAAATTCTGAGGTACGCTCTAGCTCTAAATCTGTGTGATCTCCCTTCTCTCCACCCCTAACACAGCTCTGCTCCAGCAGAGACCCCAGACGGCAATTTAGCTGTCTTTTTTATTCTGTGTGCCTGTCTATCCTCCCTCCGGCCTCGGTCCTTTTCCTCAGTGTCTATGGGCACTCAGCACCAGGGACAGTAGAGAAGGGCGGGGCGGAAGAGCCAGAATCTCGGTTGCCTAGGAGACCGGAGTTCCCCCCCCCTCCCCGCGCGCACGCGCACACACGTGTGTGTGTGTGTGTGTGTGTGTGTGTGTGTGTGTGTGTGTGTGTGTGAAAGACAGGTTCTGCAGCGCGACTGCGCAGGGAGAAGATTTGACCCGACAACTCCGCCCTTCTCTTGCTTTTCTGAAAAGAATATGGGGCTGCTGGGACTGCGGCGGGAGGAACCTTCATCTGATCGCCTGCAGCCGGGGACTTTAGTCCTGGCCCTGCTTCTGCTTGACTCTGACTTAGTTTCCCTCTTTGTCAAATGACTGGAGCAAGACGTGGGGTGGGGTGATGAGACAGACAAAGTGAGGAAAGGGCTGCGTGACTCCTGGTTGAGAGAGAGAGAAAAGGGACAGAGACCGGAAGGGATCAGTTTTCACTGAGCAAGTCCGGGATGGTCCAGAGCTCCGGTTCCTCCCTGCTGGATCCTCCGAGGACCAAGTAGCCTCATCCCTAATCCTCCATACCCTCCAGAACCCGGGCGTCTTGATCTGACCCACAAACCCTCAGGCGCACGCCCCCTCCCCCAGACACTCCGATCTCCCGTTCTCCATCCTCTCAGTGTTCCAGACATCCATCTGCTCCACCAGTCCCGCCCCTCTCAGCAAATGAGGCCTAGGCGTCCCCAGGGGTTGAGGTTTTCTTTGATTTTTTTATTCCAACGGGGACAGGGGGCTCGGGAGGGGGAGGGACAAGGGAGCCGCCGACCCCCTCCCTAGGGAGTGTCATAGAAATCCGGGGGCTTCTCCCCAAAAATAGAGAAAGAGACAGAGACAGAGACAGAAAGCTTAGCCGGAGGTCCTCCCCCTCCTGCCCCAGATTAGGTGGGGCGCTCAGTCCAGAGAGTATTTGGAGTGGGGCCCCCGGGCATCCCCCACCCCTGAGGAGGGATTCAAGCATCCAGGCTCAGGGCCTCCACCTCCAAGCCGGCTCCTGCTCTCTGCTACGCCTGGGCTAGTACACCCGAGGAAGGAAAGGGGGGTCCAGAGGGCAGGAGGCCCTCCCGTCCACTCCCCCAACCCCCACCCCGCCCGCCCGACTGCCAAAGGGCCAAGTCTTGGGAGTCCGGAGTCGAAAATTCTCTTTCCGTGATGCTCCCTCCAGTGGAGAAAGGCTGGGGCCTCAGCCACTTGGGTTCGTCTCCAGTCGGACCTCCCGGTCTCCCAGGTCACGTTCGCTAGAGGGGCCGCCAGGCTCCTTGATCTCCCTCTAGTCCAGGTTGCACCTCGTAGGGTCAGGGGACCGGACGCCTAGGTCCTCTCAGTCTCGGTTGCCCAGAAGCCTGAGTTCTCCCCGAAGCCTGAGTTCTCGAGCTGGCTGCCAGCCCGCCCCAAGGAGGCGGGGCGCTCACTCCTGCTCGGACAGCTCCCGGGGCGCCGGGGGCCCAGGGCGGGGCCTCGGGGGGCTCGTGGTCTCGGTCGGGGGAACCAATCCCCGAGTGGGCCCCCCACCTGCAGCCCGCAGGGCCTGGATGCGTCTACACTCGTGGCAGACGCGGACGTGGGTACAGCCAGCTGGGGCTGCGGCCGGGGGCCGACCCGGGGGTCCGGGGTCGTCCAAGAGGCGCTGAGGGCCCCCGTGCCCCCCGCCCGAATCTCCGCCACTGGCACCCGCGGAGTAGAGTTTCCCGTTGCTCAGGCGCATCTCCCGGACCGCCCGCAGGGACAGGGCAGCCCGGCCCGGGACCCCCGGGTAGCGGCGGCGGCGGCGAGAACGGGAGGTCTTGCGGCAAGACACGGCATGGCGGAGCTCCTGTAGCATCTCTTGGCACACGGAAACCTGCCAGATGAGGCCGGATCAGGCTTAGCGCACCCCCTGCCCTCCCCTACGGCTGCTCCCTGACCTCCTTTGTCTGCTTCGCTCGTCGTTCTCAGCTCTGATCTCTCTCCTCTCTGAGCCGGCCAGCTCTTGTTGCTCCCCTATAACTTCCCGCACCTTCTGGGTCTCCTCTCTGCCCTCCCTCATCTCCTGCCTCTGCTCCATGATGGCCCCCCACCCCCTTCTCAGATCTGTCTGCTTTCCACCCACCCAAAAGCTTTGACCCGCGGAGCTCTTTGAGGGAAGAAGGGCTGGCCTGATATTCTTGTGCTACCAGCTCTAGCACAGTGTCTAGCACAAAGCAAGAATAATCATAGCCAGCATTTAAGCAGCATGTGCTAAGCTCTTATAACAAACGTCATCTCATTTGACCTTCACAATGCGCCCCCAGGTTAAGTGCTGTGGTTACCTCCATTTTACAGTGTAGGAAACTGAGGCAAAGAGAGGCTAAATGACTTGTCCAAGGTCCCACAGCTAGTATGTATTTGAACCGAGGCCTTCCTGATTCCATGCCCACCTACATAGTTGCCTCTTCTTTATGCAAGCACTGAAAATGATTGTTGATTGATCCTTCTGCTGCCTTATTGAGGATGTGGCCTCCTGGGGGCCATGATTGTCTCTGTCACATACACAGGGTCCTAGAGTCCATCCTCATTTTACCGATGAAGAAACTGAGGCCCAGAGAAATTGGAGTAACCTGCCCAAGATCACAAGAATAACTAACTTGGGAGGAGTGAATATCCCGTGTCTCTACTGTGTGGGGCTTGAGGGGATCGTTCTTTTGGGGGGACGAGACAGACTTGAATCTCAGGGGCCTGATCTTTCCAATCCACTCTCATTACCATCCCTAGAGATGGTAGGAAAATTGTAGTACAAAGAGCAGCGGGGCTCAGGTTCCAGCTGTGTGGCCCCTGGGTCCATCCATGGAGCCTCAATTCCATCTGTGGAATGAAGAGGCTAGATTTGCTGGTCTATAATGGGCCTTCTGGCTCAGCAAGGTAGGAATGCACTAGGTCATCAGGCAGCTTTCTGATTGGCTGAGAGGAAGTATGTGTGTGTGCAGGGGGCAGGGATTGTAAAACAGACCAATGGATTGGATCCAGGATGCCTACGGTGGCTGAATCCCAAATCAACCAGTGTTGGGAATTTTGAGGAAGAGGTGGGACTGAGATATCCATAAAGGGAAGGTGGAAGGGAGGTGCAGAGTGGGGCTTCTAGATTAGGAAGATGGAACTGTGGATAAAGTGTTGAGCTTGCAGATAGAAATACTTGAATTCAAATCCTGTTACAGACACTTGTATGACCCTGAGCAAATCATGTTTCTCAGCCTCAGTTTCTTCATCTATAAAATGGGGCTAGCCCAGAAGACAGGAGTATAATAGCAAGAATATTGGACTTGCAGTCAAAAGAGACCTTTGGGGGCAGCTGGGTAGCTCAGTGGCTTGAGAGCCAGGCCTAGAGACAGGAGGCCCTAGGTTCAAATCCGGCCTCAGACACTTCCCAGCTGTGTGACCCTGGGTAAGTCACTTGACCCCCATTGCCCACCCTTACCACTCTTCCACCTAGGAGCCAATACACAGAAGTTAAGGGTTTAAAAAAAAAAGATATAAAAAAAATAAATAAAAGAGACCTTTGTTCAAATCTGCTTCTAATACATACTAGCTGGGGTAACCCTGGGTAAGTCACTTAGCCTCTGAGTACCTTCAGCAACTCAGGCTATAGGTTGTAGAACATAAGCATCTTTTAAAAAATTAAACCCTTATTTCCTAGTAACAACTCTGAGACAGAAGACAGGCAAGGGTTAGGCAACTGGGGTTAAGTGGCTTGCTTAGAGTCACACAGCTAGAAAATATGTGGGGTCAAATTTGAACCCAGATCCTCCCAACTCCAGGCCTGGCAGTCTATCCACTTTGTTACCTAGTTGCCTCAGCAGAGGCATCTTGATAGGAGGAATGTTTTAACTGTTAATTTCCTATCAAAATAAAAATATAACCCCCACCATTACATTGTGTCCCAAAACTCTCAGTGTAAATGGTTGAAACTATATATACTTACATGTTCCGATACATTATAGATATTTCTACCTACTTCTCAGGCGTTTGGGAAGAAAGCATGTGTGTGTGTATGTATGTGTGTGTGTGTGTGTGTGTGTGTGTGTGTGAAAGATTGCTAAATATGAAGGCATAGGACCTGAGCTCAAATCCTGTCTGCCACCTCTGTGAATTTGAACAAGCCTCCATGAGAATCAGTTTCCTTACATGTAAAAGCAGTAGGTAGCTAGGTGATGAAGTGGATCGAGTGCTGGGCTTGGAGTCAGGAGGACCTGAGTTCAAATGTGATCTCAGATATTCACTATCTGTATGATCCTGGGTAAGTCACTTAACAAAGTTGGCCTCAGTTTCCTCATCTATAAAGTGACCTGGAGAAAGATATAGCAAACTACTCTAGCCAAAAACAAAAACAAAAACAAAAAAACCCAAATGTAGTCACAAAGAGTTGGACATGAATCAAAGGGCTGAATAACATGTAAAACTAGGGGATGGTAGTAGATGATTTCTAAAGTCCCTCGCATCTAGGATCGTGAGTAATTTTTCCTTCTTTCTCTTGCCTGATTAAATAGAGAGCTGGTCTTGAAGCTAGGAAGACTTGGATTCTTTCTGAGTCCTTTGTGATTCTAGGCAAGATACTTAACATCTCTGTGCTCTGGGCAACTATAAGACTAATTTGCACAGAAGAGTCTGACCCACATTGGAAGAGTTTCCTCACCTGAAAGTTCCTTACACCAATGGAATCAAAGGTATTGTCCTTATCCCTTTTCTTGTAAAGTATGAATCAAATGCCACCTCTTCCAAGAAGCCTTCCCTGACCCCACTTCTCTTTCTACAAAGACTTCCTACAATACTTTGCTTGCAGCTCTCTGGTAGGCTTTTCTTCTTTCCATCACCCAGGTCAGACCTAGGATTTCTCTGCTGAAGGAAGTGGTTAAGGAAACTCCATCTTTCAGTACAGCTAGGTTGCTAGGCTGCATCTTTGAGATTTATCAAATTGCCTAGAGGATTTAAAGGGACTTGCCCAAGATCATAAAATCAGTTTGTCAGAATCAGGATTTGAATCCAGTTCCTCCTGACTCTGAGGCAAACTCTCTGGTGGATACACTGGGCTGTGACTTTTGGCCAGGCAGCTAAGTGGAACAGTGAATAACACATGGGACCTTGGAGTCCAGAAGACTTGAGCTAAAATCCAACCTATACTAGCTATGTGACCCTGGCCAAGTCATTTAACCTGTTTGCATCAGTTTCTTCAATTATTGAAATGAAGCTAATAATAGCACCTCCTCTCACTTTCCTTGTGAGGATCAAATGAAAAAATATTTGCAAAGCATTCAACACAGTCCCTGACTATCTATATAAATGCATATATATGTGTATAAATATATATGTATATATATAAGCGCTATATAAATGCTTATTCCCTTCCCCTTCTGCCTCTTGGACTTTTGTGACATGTTATATCATAGGTATCTGTCTGCAGTTCTGCAGAGAGAAAGGATTAGGTCTCGTCTAAATTCTCCACCTTCTCCTAACAACTTGTAGCTCTGTACCCAGCGGGTGCTTAATAAATGGCCACCATTCGGTATGATTTCCAAGGTCCAGTAAATCTCAAAAGCCCAGCGTCTAAGATTCTCTCAGCATGGCCCCTTCCCTGACTACCCCAGCTTACAACTCTCATTCCTGCCACAGTTTATGGCTTCAAGAATTCCTCGACCAAAAAACTTCTCCCCAGGAAGCTAGTGCTTTGGTGCTGGGCCCTTCTGCCCTTGGCCAGCTTGGTCCACAGACGCCAGACGCACCATCTGTCTCCAGGCCAGTCTTCAGAGCATATCTAGCTTGGCAGGATCTGCTAGAGTTTCTGCTTCATGAACGGAGCCCTCAAAATCTCAAGGTCACCTCCACATCCCAAGCTATCAGAGTAGGACTTTGAGGCTATTTTCTTCCCTAATAGACTGGCCGCCTTATTCTGATGAATTATTTCTGACTTTGTCCCAGTGATGAAGTGGGAAGAAGCACTCCATTTGAGCTGTTGCTTATCCCCTTTTGCTATGACCTTGGGGAAATCCCATCCCCCTCTCTAGCCTTATTTTTCTCACCTGCAAAATGAGGATGATTAAAGCAAAACTTACCTCCCAAGGGGGATAAGAGTTGTATTGAGGGCAACGTTAATGCAAAATTAATTTATAATTAATGTAATTGATTTATGATTAGTGTAGTGCCCTACTTAAAAGTCAGCTATTATTGTCACTCTCTCTTTTCCCTGGTAAATATTTCAACCTCTTGAGGGATCTGGGATTTCATTAGTGTGAGTATTCCCTCCCCTGATTCAGGTGTGAGCCCCTCCAAGCTTTAGTAAATCCCTCTTTATACTTTAGTAAATCCCTTTCAACTATAAAATGGGGATAATAATAGTACTTCCCAGGGCCAGGGTTGTTGTGAGGATCAAGTGAGATAATATTTGTAAAGCACTTAGCACAGTACCTGCTTAGTAGGTGCTTAATAAATGCTTCCATCCTTCCTCCCTCCCTTCCTTCCTCCCTCCCTCCCTTCCTTCCT
>NC_058132.1:17424263-17437438 GCF_016433145.1 Gracilinanus agilis | reverse complement strand
GCCCAAGACCAGGGTGGGGGGTGGGGGTGGGATGGAGACAAAGACATACACAGAGACACACAAGTGGAGACAACAGAATGAATGGAAATACAAAGACAGTAACAAAAACAAGACATAGAGAGAAAAATGAACATTGATGAAGATGTAGTGGCAGAGATATAAAGGCAGTGACACATAGGATTAGAAATAACAGAGAGAAAAAAGTAGAGACACAGAGAGAATTAAAACCAAAGCCAAAATAAGGAAAAACACCAAATTAGAGAGAAATACCCCAAAAGAAACATGGGCACAGATTTAGAGACCAAGACAGGGAGACACACAAAAATGACAGGTAGGGTTTGTCAGCATGACAGAGAGAGGGTGCTGAGACCTATGAGGCAAGCTAAGCAAGCTCTCTCTCCATTGCCTGACCCCACCTCTACCTCTGCACCCCTTTGCAGTTGGAAGACCAAGGAAGAGAAAGTTAGGATGGGGGAGAAGGATTCCAAAGATCCAAAAACATCATCTAGGGAAGATGCAAAGAAAGTGAGTGGAGGCAGGCTTGGGAAAAGGGGACACAAGTGGGCTCCCAGAGAAGTTTCCTCCACCCCTTCCCAGAAAGCCAAGATCAGCATTTAACATTTGTACCTTTTTCCAATTTGCCAAATGCTCTAGTTTGAAAAGCACTTAACCATCTGCAAAGTGCTCCATCTCTCCCCCTCACTCTCCATGTCTCTCCAGACTCTTTCTCTGCTATCCCATCTCTGTCTTTCAATAGCTTTCTTCCTTTGCTCCAGTCGCTCCTTCATTCTATCCTTCAATCTGTCTTCTCTGTCCCTCAGTCTCTCCCATTATGTCTTTCCTTCGCCCTCCTTTCTTCCTTTTAGCTTCCCTTTTTACCTAAGCTCTTTCCCTTTAATAGTCCTCCATCTGTGGCCCTCACTGCTATTCCTGTCTTCCCTTTATTTCTTCCCCCTTTTCTGTCTTGCAGTCTCCCCTTCTCTCTCAGTTTCTTCTCCTCCCATTTTTTATTAAATCTCTGTCTCTCTTTTAACCCTCAGTCTTCACTCTCTGTCCCTCCCTGTTCTCCAACCTCCCCTTCTCTTTTCTCTGTCTTCCACTATCTCTCAATGTCTCCACTTCGTCCGTCCCTAAGCATTCCTCCTTTGTTGTCCTCAGCCTTCCTATCTTGGTCCAGTATCCTCCTCCACAGAATAACAGCGTTTCAGAATCGGAAGGATCTCTAAGGTCATCCAGTCTAACCTACTCCTGACCAAAAACTCTCTCAGTCCCCATTAAGTGGTCATTCAGCTTCTGCTGGCAGACCTCCAGTGACAGGGAATCCACCACCTCCGGGGGCAGCCAATTCCACTTCAGGACAGCTCTTATTGTTAGGAAATTCTTCCAGCCCAAATCAATCTCTGCAACTTCTACCCACTGTTTCTGGCTCTCCCCTCTGAGGCCAAAGAAAAGTCTATAATCTCTTTTACAACTGAAAACCCTTGAGGGCAGTGATCTTGGCAAGCCCCCACTCTGGCTTTCACTTCTCTGGCAGTCAAGAGGTATGGTGTCAAACTCAAATAGAAACTGAGAACCCTAAACCCTCTAAAAGGCTCCCTGTGGGCTGCATATTGACTCAGAAAACCACACCTTAACATTATCTATGTTCTATTGTATTTTTATTTTGATTATTTTCCAATTACACTTTAATCCACTTCTGACTGACCTCAGGCTTCTGTTTCTCACTTTCTCTGCTTCCTGATGGCAATGTGTTTAACTTTTCTGGTCTAGAGGACTTTCCCTATCTGAACCTCAGCTTGGATGGTTCAGTGTTAAGGTCAACAACTTTCCTAGAATGTGGGACCCAGAACTGAGCACACAATTCCAGAAGACAGGGCAGGGTGCAGTAGGATTATCACAGTACTCATTCTGCACCCTCTGACTTCAAATATAGCCTAAGAATTAACTGACATTCTACACTTGACTTTCATTTGGTCTGGTGGATGCAAAGGTAGAGAGAGCAGTCTTCCTGAGTTCAAATCTGACTTCAGACAGTTACTAGCTGTGTAACTCTAGGCGAATCACTTAACCATGTTGGCCTCAGTTTCCTCATTTGTAAAATGAACTGGAGAAGGAAATGGCGGGTGACTGTAGCATTTCTGTCAAGAAAACCCTACATAAGGTCACAAGGAGTCGGCTATAAATCAAACAACTATAACAACAACAAATCCACAAATCACAAAGTCTGCTATCTAGCCATAATTTGTTCTTGAGCCCTGAACCTAAAGTCAGGAAGACCCAAATTCAAATCTTGCCTCAGACACTTATTTGATTGTGACTCTGGACAAATCACTTAACCTCTATCTGCTTTAGTTTCTTCATCTGTAAAATGGAGATCATAAAGTTCCTGACTCCCAGGGCTGTTGTTGTGAAGATCAAATGAGATCATATTTGCAAACCTTCAAGTGCTGTATGAATGTTAGCTATTATTCTTATTCTCTTGATTAAATTAAATTAAATCCATTATTCTAATCTGCCTATGTCTTTTTTAATCCAAAGTCTGTCATTCTCTTAGCTCTCCCTCTTGGCTTTTTGTCTTCAATAAATTGGATAAGAATACTAGCTATGAATTCAAAATATTAGTGGATAAAAAAAATGTTAAACAGCCCAATGTTAAACACAGATCACTGGACCACTTCATTAGAGACCTCCCTTCAAGCTGACATTGAGCTCTTAATAGCTATTTTGGGGTGCCAGTCTTTCAGCAAGTTCTCATTCCCATTTTTTCTCTCTTCTCCATTTCTCAGTCCTTCCTTTTTTTTTTTTTTTTTTTTTGTTTGTTTGTTTGTTTGTTTTTAAATCCTTACCTTCTGTCTTAGAATAAATACTGTGTGTTGGTTCCAGGGTAGAAAAGAGGTTAGGGTTAGGCAATGGGGATTAAATGTCTTGCCCAGGGTCACACAGCCAGGAAGTATCTGAGATCAAATTTAAATCTAGGACTTCGTGGCTCTGGACCTGGTTTTCAATCCACTGAGCCATCAACCTGCCCCCTTTGTCCTTCAGTCTTGCTTCTCTATAGTTTATTTTCCCTAAAGAAATTATCAGATTGTCATAAGAATGCTAGCTCTCTTACATATTGAGCTTTAGGGTTTGCAGAGACCTTTAAATAATTTCATCTGATCCTCAGAGCAATGCTGTGCTATTATTATCCTAATTTTATAGATAAGAACACCAAGTCTGAGAGAATGACTTGCCCATTGTCATACAGCTAGCAGGGTCTGAGGCAGGCTTTGAACTCAGGTCTTCCTGATTCTACATACAGCACACTATCCACTAGGCATTACCCAGCTGCCTTAGCAGTCAATTGGCTCACAGATCTCCATTTTGTCTTCAAAAATATCATGAATTCGTCAAATGGTTCGCCAAAATCCAAGTAAATTATTCAACCTTCCCCTATCAATCTAGCAAACCTGCCCTCCCCATCTCCCCACAAAAACTAAGCTAATGAGTTTACTCTGGTGCGACCAATTTGTTATGAAACCATCCTAATTGATCACTGCTTCCTTTGCTAAGTTTGCACTAACCATCCCTTTAACAAAACATCCTAGAATATGACCAGGAATTGAAATCAAGGGTATTCGCCATTAATTTATAGGTTCTACTTTTACATTTAGAAGGACATTTGCTTTTCTCCATTCTCCTGTTCTTCACTATCTTCCAAATCTCTCATGATCTCTCTATCCCTCTTTCTACCCCCTCTCTATCCTTTGGTCTCCTCTCTTTCTGTTCCTGCCTTTCCCTTTTCTGTCCTTCAGCTACCCTTCCTTTGATCTTCAATCTGTTTCCCATCTTAACACATCTATATTATTATCTGCCCCATCTTTAGGAGGAAGGAGACAGCAGGTGTCATTCTTCCTATTCTACAGACAAGGGAAACGACACTGAGAAAGGAGAGTGACATATATCAGTGGTCAAACCAGAAGCACAACTCAAGTCTCCTGACCTCTCAATAGGAGTCTTTAAAATTTTTAAGAGTAGGGGGTCATGGCTCTGAGGTCAGAAGACTGAGAACAAAAAGATGGGTCAGAGGGAAGAAAGTTAGAAGTTTGAAGAAGAGCAACACAGACCTTCTTGAGGATGAGATGAGAGATGGAAGCATTGGCATCGATGATGATGGTGGAGACCTTGTCATCCCGAATTTCTTTGAGGAGAGGTGTGGGGTCCCGGCTTTCATCAAGCATCCGAACGGACAGAGTCTCCTTGGAGATTAGGAAGCCTCGAACCAGCTCCTCCAATCTCAGCAGGCCTAGGGGAGAAGAGAGCAGGTTTGAGGTTAGGATTCCTGGAGACTGGTAGAGACATTTAGGATTCGAGAAGTGTCAGGAGGTAGAAGATAGACTGAGAATCTGGACACCTGAGTCCCCCAGGGTGGGGATGGGGGCGTGGAACTAGAGCTCCCACTGACAAAAGAGATCATAGACTGAGGGGAGAAATGCCTGGGTGCCGTGAGAGGAGCTGGGGGCAAGACTCTGGGCCCTCCAAACTGGTAGGAGAAGGGATTATGCTTGGATTCCCCATGGCAAATCTAGAGGCTTAAACTGCCTGTGTCCCCTCCCTCACACTCCGCCTTGGCACAGATGAGGCTGGCTGAAGGATAGTTGAAGGATTTGAGGATTCGGGACACAGCCAGACTGACATCCTCATTGCTGGGATAGAGACTGACAGAAGCAAATCGGAGGTACTGGAGCCGGGGGGTCTCTTCTGGGCCCACTTTAATGTGGGGGATCTGGAGAAGAAGACAGAGAAACATCGGTACACTTCTTGAGTCAGCCCTGCCCCGTTTACCTCCAGCTGCCCCACTGCCTCTTACCTCCTTCTCCCCACAGATGTGGCTGACAATGGAGGCTGATGCTGGGCTGGAGGAAGGTCCGAGGACCGAAACGACTCCCTTGGGCAGGATCTGGCACACTTCAGAGGGTAGAGAGGGAACCTTCCGTCAGGCGCAGATCCTGCCCCCTCCCCACTCCCTTCGCCTTCTCTGCTCTGAGATCTGGGCCAAGGACTAAGAAACTCCTCTCCTCCTCCATTTGATCTGTACTTTCAATGAGCAGCTGGCCAAAATGGGTCCCAGCACATGGTCAAAGTTGAGGGAGAGAAGAATTGGAGGACAGAGAAAGACTGAAGGAAACTGAGAGGAAGCCCAAGGGGAAAAGAAAGGGGGAAATCTGTGGGTCAGAGAAAAGCAGAGCCGGGGCCCTGCCTTGTCTCCCTAGACAGGCTAGGGAAGGTCCTGTGTCTCCCCGCCCCAGGCCCAGCCCCTGGCCCTGCTCACTGGTGTCCGTAGTCTCGTACTGGCTGTCTCTCTGGAGCTCAAAGATGTCCACCTCCACTCGAGCCTTGGCTGGAACTTCGATGATGCCGTTGATTTGCTCCCGGGCAAGGGCCAGGGCCAGGCGCTCTCCTCTGCCACACACAGTCTGGTCGTCCAGGATAGCGGCTGTGGGGACAAGAGGCTGGGAGACCAGAGGCCCCTGAGGGGAGCAGCCCTAAGGGAGCAGGATGCCTAAGTCCCTGTAGAGGCAGGGAATGGGGAGTGAGCATTCCTGGAACCCGTAGGACCAAGAACTGGTAGATGAGAGCTCCTGAGTCTTTGAGGACCTGCGTCTCTGGTGGTTGGAGCTGGAGGTATCAGAGATCCCGGAGGGTCAGAGCTGGGAAATCAGGATGTTTGGGTACGAGGGGGTGAGAGCTTGTTAATGAGAGCACCCGGGGCCCTTGGGGGCAGGGGCCTTGGGATCAGAGCACTTGGGCCTTGGAGGGAGCTGGAACAGAGGTCTGAGGACTGGGAGGGGGTTCTCTTCAAGGGTACAGGATGGGGAAGGCCTCACCCATGCGCAGGGAGGACAACACCTGACAGCTAGGGCGGGCGAAGGCGACAATCAGCAGTAGCAGCAGCTCCGCCGGCATCTTCCTCCCCTCCTCATGGAGAAGCTGCTGCCCGAGGCCCCCACGCACCACCTGCAGGGGAAACCGATTCCCAGGACTACTGAGCAAAGCTGACAGCCCCAGGGCCCTGAGAAGGAAGCTCACAGCTGGACGGCTCACAGCTTTAAAGAAAGTCCTCAGCTTTGGGCCACTGTCGGTGGAGGGAGAAAATAATAGCCCAGAAGCATATTTGGGGACAGGGAGTTCAGGGGTCCCGAGGCATGACTCCAGGGGAAATCCCCAACCCAGAACATAGCTGGCAGACAGATCCTGAGCCTGGGACTCCAATGGGGAGAGGGAGGGGACAGCTCTCAAAGCTCCCAGACAGAGCACTGCTGGGGAGGTGAGAAGTGCTCACAATTCCTGGGGTACTGCTGAAAGAGGGAACTCAGAGCCCCTGGGCCCTGTTAAAGGAAGAGCACCGATGGGGCTTTGGGGAGTGGGATGGAGTCTGAAAAGAGCTCATAGCCCAAGAAAATTGCTGGATTGGAAGTGGAGAGAGCTTTCAGCCTGGAGACATTTGGGGAGAGCGCTCACAGCTCAGTGAAACAACTACACAAGAACTGGGAGTGGACAGGGAAGAGCCCGGAAGCTCAGCCCAGGAAAGCTCTTAGACTCACAACCTCAAGTTTGGGGGTTGGGGGAGATCAGAGTCCCAGGAGAAGAGATCATTGTGTGATAGGGTCACAGAGAGGCTATTCCCACCCCGGAATCAGAATCGGGGCCAGGAAGCAGCCCCCGCCCCTATCTCTGGGCAGGCGCCTATCACTAGGCAACAGGAGGCGGCTAGAGAGGATGCAGCGGTCACCAAGCAACAATATCCCAGCCTAGATCCCTGCCACCTCCCCCCCTGACGTCCAGTTTTCCCACAATCCCAGGGGGTTGGGGCCTGGCAACTGGGATGTGTGTGTATGTGGAGGGCGGAGAGTGGCAAAGAGAGAGGCACAGGCTGAGACTGAGAGTCATAAGAAGTGGGAAGCAGAAAGGTGACAAAGATGAAGAAGGAAAGAATCGGAGAAAGATGGAGAAAGAGGGGGAGAGACAGACAGAGAGAGAGAGAGACAGAGCAAGAGATTGACAGACAACAGGGAGAGACTGAGAGAGACAGGGACAGAGATTCTAATGAAGAGCTAGCCAGAAGAAGAAAAAGAAAGCTAGGAAAAGAGAGAAGAGGCAGAGAAAGGGGAAATAATGAAAGAGGAAAAGCAGAAGGGTCGGCAACATTTCAAAAAGTGATTCATTTGACTCTTGTTCTTCTGGTGTCCAGGGGGGAGAAGGGAAACTAGAATCAGAGTGACAGGCATTCAAGACAAGAAGGGACTTTAAAGACCATCTGGTCTAACCTCATTATACAGAGGAGGAAACTGAGGCCCAAGGAGGATAAAGAATTCATGTCATGAGTCAGACAGAGGCAGACATCCAATCTAGGGTTCTGCCCACTGCTGCCTCTCATAAATATCCTTTGTTCCACCCCTACATTCACCCTTCCCCCATTCCAATCAAAAAAATACTGAGGTGAACCAGCAATTTAGGAAAGATAAACTCCCCCAGGGAAAAAGTAAGCCCTTAGGTCATTCAAAGAAAGATTCTCACAGCTTCCAGGTACCACCAGAAGGCATCAGGTCCCAATCCATGCTAGAAGACAAGCAGTCTCGACAACATCCCAACCTCCAAAACCTGGGCTGCATCCCCTTATATCTGTGCGACATTAAGCATGCCCCTTAACCTTTTGAGGCCTCAGTTTCCTCATCTATAAAATGAGGGATAAAGACTACATGTCCTTCTAGGGTCCCTTCCACCTCAGAATTTATTATACCACTGACCTCCAGTGAAAAAGACCTCAGTCCCTCTCTATGGCACTCTATTCCAGACCATTCCACTGGAGAATAAGGTTTATATTGACCATATTTTCCCTTTTGCTAAGTCAAAGTCTGACATCCTATACATTGCTCTTGGGTTCTGCCCAATAAGAACTAAACTAATCCATTCCCTGCTGGCCAAGCCTCCAGGTATTTGAAGACAACTGTCATGGTGCCCTTGAGTTTCCTGACATGGTCTTTCAGTCCCTGCCACTCCATTCAGCCTCCTCTGAATGAATTCTGGCAGGTCACTGCCTCATCTTTACATAGTGCCAGAATGGGATGTTATACAGCCCCACCTATCACAATTTGATGGGAAAGAATTTCATCAGCTAATCTAACACCAGGCTTAGGTCAACAGAAAGAGGGTAAATGATTTTTGATGGGGGAGCTGGCATTCCCTGAATTTTCCCCTACCCCTCTCCTATCAGACCTACTACTGGGAGAGTATCAGAATTGGGTGGGTGGTACTCAGGCTGTAGGACAGAGAATGCCAGAACTAGGAGAGATCTTAGGACTTAGAATGTCAGAGCTGGGAAGGACCTTAGGGCAAGGCATGATGGAGCTGGGAGGGACCTTGGAACATGGAATTTCTGTTCTGAAGGACTCTTGATGAAAATGTGCTATCCACCTCCAGAGAGAGAACTGATGAACTCGGAGTGCAAATTGAGGTATAATTTTTTCATTTTGTTTTTCTTGCTTTTAAAAAGAAAATATGGCTAACACAGAAATATGTTTTGTATAATTTCACATGCATAATTGATATCCTATTGCTTGCCTTCTCAGAGGATGGAGAAGGGGATGGGAGAGAGAGAGAGAGAGAGACCAAATTGGGAACTCAAATTTCAAAATTTGCCCAAAATTTCAAAAGAAAAGAATGTTAAAATAAATACAAAATTATTTTTTAAAATTTTAATGATACTTTTTTTCTGTTTAGAAAAATAAAGAACATGGAATGCCAGAGCTGGGAAAGACCATAGAACATGGAATTCCAGAGCTGAGAAGAACCTTAGGAGAAGAAATGCCTGAGCTTGAAGGGACCTTAGTACAGAGAATGTCAAAGCTTTGAACATGTAATGTCAGAGCTGGGATATACTTTAGAATACAAGACATCAGGCCTGGAAAGGATCTTAGAAGAGAGACTATCAGAGTTAGGATTGGACCATAGAACATAGAATGCCTGAGATGGGAAGGACCTTAGAATATAGACCATAGAATGTCCTACCTGAAAGGGATGTAAGAATATAGAACATACAGTTTCAGAGGCCACGGAAATCTTCAAAGACAGATTGTCAGAGCTAGAGAGCAGAGAGGCAGAGATGGAAGAGACCTTAAACAGAAACTATCTCAGATGGAGGAGACTCTAGAGTGTCTTCCATGGAAGAAACATAGAAAACAGAATCTCAGTGCCAGAAGGGATGGTGGAACAGATCCTGTCAAAGCTGGGGATAGACCTTAAAACATAGAGTATCCACAATGGGAAAGACCTTAGGCTAGAAATCCTAGACTGTTAGAATTGGAAGGAATCTAAGAATACAGTCTGTAGGAATCTTAGAACATAGAATGTCAGTTCTGGGAAGGACCTTAGGGCAGAAAATGTCTAAGCTTGGAAGTCCTATAACGATTATTTGCTCCAGTCTTCTATACAGATGGAGAAAGACCCAGAGAGAGGAAGTTAACAAATGAAATAATGTATAGAAATACTCTGTAAACAATAAAGTACTACATAAAATGTATTATTACCGTTTTATGACTATTTTTAGAATGACTTTTACTAGATTTTCCCAGGATTACAGGAACCCAAGTATATTGATTCCCAGTCATTTCACTATCACTACCTTGGGTGACCTAAGGAGATCTGGATGGGGAGGGGCACTGGGAGAGAGAATAAATAAACTTTGGACAGCTCCTGGGATACCTGAGAGTCAGGAAGAAACTCTGTCACAACCCTGACTCACTGTGTAACCTTGGGCAATTATATTTCCCTCTCTGGGTCTCGGTTTCCCCATGTGTAGAAAAGGGAAAAACTAGTTTGACTCTGAGGGCTGGCCCCATGAGCCCTGCCAATTTCTGCTTTGTGATTCTGGGTCAGACCTTATAAATGGCTAGATCAAGGGTCCCTGAGGGGGGTGGAGACCAAGGGGAAAGCAGGGGTTACTTGAGTGAGAAACAGAAGCCTGAGTCTCATGTGTAGGTAAGAACCAATAAGGAAGAAAGGTGATTGAGTGAAAAAGTGTATGTGAAGGGAGACAGGAGAGAGGAGAACCCTAAGTGAGAGAGGCATCCAGAGACATGGATTTGGAAATAGATACAGGAACCAGGAGACAGAGATGGAATAAATAGAGGAAAGAGATAGCTAGGGGACAGACAGAGAAGAGAAACAAAGAGATAGAGACAGGTGGGGAGAATTGGAAACAGATGATTGACAGAGATGAAGAAGGGAGGAGAGGGAAAGAAATGACAGAAAGAAGGAGGTAGAGGTGGGAAGGAAGAGAAAGGCAGATAGTGGAGAGACAGAGATGAGAGAGACAGGACAGAGATTCTCTCTCTCTCTCTCTCTCTCTCTCTCTCTCTCTCTCTCTCTCTCACACACACACACACACACACACACACACACACACACACTGCTCACTAGAACAGAGTAGGGGATTCAGGTAAATGGATAAAGTCAGATTCAAAACAACAGTCAGACACAGACAGCCCAAGGCAGGGACAATCAGACACAGACAGACCAACCAAATTGAGCTAAATAAGAGACAAAGAAGGATAGCGAACACAGCTAAATTAGGTAGAAAAAGGAATATATGGAAAAGAGGCCCCATTAAGAAAGAAAGAAAGTTAGGGAGAGAGAGGGATATATAGAGACACACAGAGATAGAGACATGAGGAAAGCAACACATAAGAAGAAGAGAATCAAGGAGGGTCTGGAAGAAAAAAGAGAAGGGCAAAAGGGATGGGGATGAGAGAGAGAGAGGTGAGAACAAGGGGATAAAGTGGGTACTGATTGATGAAGCCAGAACAAGACAGAAAGGAGAGAGAGATGGAAAGGGAAAAAGGCGTTGATACAGAAACAGACTGAGAGCCGTGGGAGAAAGGGGACACACACAGCCAGATCTGGAGAGAGGAATGGAGAAAAGAAGGGCAGACCAACAGACAGAGACACTGCCTGGAAGAGATAGAGATGGAGAGGAAGACAGAGACACCCAGAGACACTGCCTGGGAAAGACAGAGATAGAGAAGGAGACAGACACACAGAGAGAACAAGAGATGATGAAGATGAAAAAGAAGTGGAAGAAAAGCAGAGACAGAGAATGAGAAAGGAAGAGACAGACAAAGTAAGAGAGACAAAAAATGAGGGAAAACATAGTAACAGAAAAAGTAAGATTACGAGTCAGAGGTCCAGAAAATGGGCCAGAAATAAATAAGAAGGCAGAAGGAGGGATGCAGATATACCCAGAGAAACAAAATGAGAAAGTACAGGGTTGAGGCACAGAGGGGGGAAGAAATATGGAAATAAGTGGAGAAGGCACAAAGTGAAAGGCAGCCCCATAACAAGTAGACATGAAGACAGGCAGAGACACAATGAGACAAAACCAGAGATGTACAGAAACACGTATAGGAGGGAAAGAAAGCATAATAAAGCCAGGAGAGAGGAATGGAGAGACTGAAGAGAAAAGAATGAGATATATAAAGTTAAAATGGGAAGGGAAATTAAAACGATAGATGGAGACAGAGATAAGAGAGACACACAGAAATGATAGACGCACAGAAAAAGAGACAGAAAGACAGAAAATCAAGGAAAAAGAAACAGAAGGAGACCAAAGGAAAAATATAGAGCAAGAAGGAAATAAGGACAATTTGAGAGACAGTATAAGTCTCTAAGAGACTAAGAGAGACTCCAACATGCAAAGTGGCAGAGAAAGGCAGTAAAGAGACAAGCAAAGAGATATTTGAGACAGAGAAAGAAAATCTAAACTAGAAAAGTTAGAGAAGGCAGAGGGCTTAAGAAAGAAGCAGACATGAAGACAGATACACAGAAATGAAAAGAGACAGTGAGACAGGAGCCTAGATCAGAGGGAGATAGAGAGAGAACCAGAAATGAAGAGAGTCATAGAAAGCCTCAAACTAGGAGACACTGAAAGACAGAGACCAAGAGACACAGCGAGACAGACAGATACAAAAAGACCAAGAGACTAGAGCGGAGAAATTAAGAGACAGAGAGAGACCGAGAGGCACAGGGAAAGGGACTAATACAGATAGTGATAAAAGGAGACAGAGAAAAAGAAAAATAGCAAAACTGACTGAGAGACTCTAAGAGAAAGAGGCAGAGCTAGGCAGACTAGAAAGACACATGGGAAATAGAGGCAGAGACTGAGAATAATAAAGAAAAAAATAAGATAGAGACTAGGTCATAAAGACAGGGCAAGACAAGACACAACACACATTCAAAGAGAGAGGCTGAAGATAAATGAAAAGTCGATAATGTGTCCTGAAGGGTGGGAGAGGTTTGGAGGATTGGGGGGAAAGGGGGAAACAGGAGAGAAGAAGCAGATACTGGAAGTATCTAAAAAGTGATCTGCAGAAAAGAAGGGATGGCGGGATGAAAGACGCCTCCCCCACCTCCACCTACCCCCCCAGGCCAGGCTCAGCCTCAGTCTAAGCCCCCCCGGGGTGGGGGTGGGGGGGAAGTAAAGTCAGTGAGGGCATTTAGCCAGGGGCTGTGGAGACGGAGGGCAAAAGATCCTGCTTCTAGGAATGCCCCCCCAACCCCCCAATGAGTCTCCCTCCCCTAGCGTGGCTGTGCCCAGCCCCATTCACCCACCCCGCCCCCACTCCCACCACCCCACCACTCATACACACAGGCAGACACTCACGGATCCGGGTGGGCCAGACGGCTGGGGCTCTCTTGCCGGCTCAGGGGCCAAGAAAGGTGGGGGTGGGGAGGGACACTGAGCTGGGAGTAGGGGGAGAGTCTTCTGGTCCCCAGCTGCTAGAGGAGGGGGGGAGCCAGGTGGAAGGGGCGAGGGAGAGAGGGAGGGCTGGCGGGTAGGCCTGAGAGGGGAGAGGAGAAGGGGGAATGCAAGGAGAAAATGGAGGAGGAGAAGAAGGGAAGGAGTAATGGAGGGAGGGAGGGAGAAAGCTGGCCCAAATGGGGCTCCCCACCCCCGGCCCCCTCCCCTCAGCCGGGTCGGCCTGGGGGGGCTGCTGGGGGTGAGGAATGGGCCAAGATGTAGCCCGTGGCCATGGGGTGAGGGTGGGGGAGGGGAGGGGCCGGCAGGGGGAGGGGGCTACCCCGTTCTCCCCCCTCCCCCCCAGGCCTTGCCCCTCCCCTGGGGCAGTGGGGGAGAGGGG
>NC_058132.1:17413484-17424148 GCF_016433145.1 Gracilinanus agilis | reverse complement strand
GGGAGAGAGGGGGATAGGGAAGGAAAGGGAGATAGGGAAGAGAGGGGAGTAAGGAAGGATGGAGGAGGAAGGAAGGGATGGGGAAGACGGAGAGGCAGAGGAAAGAGGGAAGCAGGGAGGAAGGAGAGGGGAATTTGGGGAGGGAACAGAGGAAAGGGGGATGGAGAGAGGGATGGAGTAAGCCCGGTGGCCCAGAAGAGAGGGGATGGAGGAATCGGGGGAAGGAAGGAAGAGGAGGGGGAGGTGGTGGTGGGAGGGAAGGAAGGGGGAAGAAGGGAGGAATGGAGAGGAAGAGCAGGAGGAGAAGGAAGGATGGAGCGTTCCCGAGTCCCTACTCGGCTGGCCTCCTGGCTCCCCTTCCTGGCTCCCCCTCAGCGCCGAGCCACCGGCCTTCACAGGGCCCTGTCTCGGGCCACCCCTCTCCCTCTCCAGCTGCCGATTCTCCTCCCTTCTCCCCTTCTCTGAGTCCGTGTCCTCCCTCTATGGCTGGCGCTGGGGGGAGGAGGGGAAAAAAGAAGAGGGAGGAGGAGGAGGAGGATGGAGGCAAAGAGGAGGGAGGGGAAAGGAGGGAGAGAGGCAAGGGGAGGGGGAGGGAGAGGCTGCTATTGGTTGGCAGCCTGGTGGGGGGGCGAGAGGAGAATACCAATGAGGGGGATGGAGCTGCACTGGGCATCGGGGACCACCCTAGGCGTCCTCTCCACTTGTGCCCTCCCCAACATCCCCCCAGAGACCCCCAGAGACCCAGGGGCAGCCAGAGAGGAAAAAGAAGGGGTACAAAGGAGAAGGAAAAGACCCAGAGACCGGCAGAAAAAGATAGGAGAGTCCTGGAGCAAGGAAGAGGCAGAGAGAAAGAAAAATAGAGACAGAGACAGAGGGATGGAGGAGGAAACATGGACAAGGAGGTCTAACCAGACACAGAAGGGACAGCCAGAGAGGGAAGACTTGGAGAAGAGAAGCAGAGGGAGAAACAAAGAGGGAAAGGAGGATCGAGAAACAGCCAGAGATCAGAGAAAGGAATAGGGAAGAGATCTAGAAAGAGGGACATTCATGAAGAAAGCTCAAAGGAAAGGAGAGAGAGAGAAGAGGGGCAGGAGAGACCTAGAGAGAGATCTAGGGGAGGCATGGGAAACAGAAGAGAGTCCAAAGGACAGTCAAAGACACACAGAGAGAAAGAAGACATGAAGAAGAGTAGAGGGCCAAAGAAGGACCAAAGAGGCTGGCATCGACATGAACAGGGAAACATGGAGAGACCCAGAAAGAGACAGAGATTAGAGTTTGTTTGTTTGAAGAGAGCAAAAGACAGGGCCAGAGAGAAACACCTAGGGAAAACAGAGAGACAGGCACAAGGAAAGACAGAAGGGGGCGGAGGAGGGAGATGGGAGACAGTCCTGGGGGAGTGG
The DNA here is from genome assembly GCF_016433145.1 of Gracilinanus agilis. Classification (NCBI taxonomy): domain Eukaryota; kingdom Metazoa; phylum Chordata; class Mammalia; order Didelphimorphia; family Didelphidae; genus Gracilinanus; species Gracilinanus agilis. Next base: position 17,422,748 of record NC_058132.1, on the reverse strand, counting down.
TTGGGGGGGGGGGACTAGAACAGACAGTTGGAGCTGGAGGCTGAGGCCCGGTGACTCATCACCGCCCCCATCTATTGCTCGTGACTGGGAGGAGACACACATGGGCTCACGTGTGCCAGCTTCACATGTGACATCACGCCTTACACACGCCTGCCACATGGTGCTAAGAGCCTGGCTCACAGGGGCCTGCACACCTTGCACCCTTCTGACATGCCACCCAGGCTTCATGTAACTCCAGCAATGGAGACCAATATATATCATACCAGGTCATTTGATCTGAATGAGTTCAGGTGTGGCCCTGAACTTGATATGTGATCTCAGGCAAGTCCCTTTACCTGTCCAGACCTGCTTCCGCCTTCTAGAAAATGAGAGGTTTGGATTAGACAATGCCAAACAACCCTTCCACAGAAATAGTCTAGGCCAGTGATGGTGAACCTTTTAGAGGGGCAGGTAGTATGAGAGATGTCCTCAGGCGCCCATGGAGAGGGGAAGGGGAACATCCTGATCCTGCATCCCTCTGGCTTTCTAGTAATGAACTATGGCAAACTCTGTGCTGGGGTGAGAGCATGTGTGCTCATAGAGAGGACTCTGGGTACCCCCTCTGGCACACTTGTCATAGGTTTGCCACCACGGGTCTAGGATAAGGGAAAGCTCCTTGGCCTGGGATTCATTTGCATGGTCCTTGGGAAAGATTGCTCTGCCTAGATTCAGGGGGCCTGGCTTAGAATCCTAGTTCAGCCACTTAGAATTCATGTGACCATTTACCCATGTGGTAATTTATTTCTATGGATCTCAACAACCTTCACAATCCCTTCCCTAATTTAAAACTATGACCATGGGATTCTAGCACCAGGTCTGCCTCTGATTCACTGAATGCCCTATGAGTTTGTGTTTTCTCCATCTAGAAAGATGAAGCTTAGATGGATCCATAGGACCTGGTTCAAATCCTGGCTCTTCTACTTGCTTAGTGTCATATCCTCAGTTTCTTCACCTATTAAATAAGGGGAGGAGAGTGACTAGATGAATTCTAAGATCTCTTCTAGCTCTAAATTTATAAATCTATTATTATTTTCCTGTCTTACCTGATCTCTACATCACAGATGTTTGAGAATATCCCAAGAGATCCTGGATAGGAAAAAGATTTGTAACCTAAATAGTTGTGTAAACTTGTTGAAGAGGAGGAAGAAAGATAAGGAGGAGGAGGAGGAAAAGAGGGGGAGGAGAAGAAGAAGCAAGAGATAGAGGAGGAAGAAGAATGACTCTCTTTCATTTGCTCATATTGATGTTCTCTCCTCCTAAAATGCTTTTATCTTGCTCCCCTCCTCACCTCAGCTCCGTCTAGCTCAGTGGTTCCCAAACTTTTTTGGCCTACCGCCCCCTTTCCAGAAAAAATATTACTTAGTGCCCCATGGAAATTATGAAACAATTTATTGAACTCAGAATAGAATGTAATACAAAAAAAAATGTGGCCATTGCCACCCCCCTGGATCGATGCAGCACCCAACAGGGGCGGGGGTGCCCACTTTGGGAATCACTGGTCTATCTCATTCTTCTTTACCTTCAAGGGCCAGCCCAAGTGTTCCCTCTTTAAGGAAGCTTTTTTTGCCCCTTGCACCAATGGCTAATATTCCTTTCTCCCCTGAATGTCCTTGCCTTCAGCCTTATGCCCACCCTTCTTTCATCTAACTAGACTTTGAGCTTCTTTTGTCTCTCCCCCGGCTCCTTGCTCAGTGTTGTACTCACCATAGACACCTAAAACCTAGTTTTGAAATGTACTCATCTGGTTGTCATTTAATGAAGAGCCTCCTCACTAGAGGCGAGCCAGAGCCCTGGGGAGTGTAGGTGTCATGGCTATTTCGACTCCTCCATGATGAGTAACAACAACCTTTGAGGTAGGAAATGCAGGTATTATTATTCCCATTTTACAAATGAGGGAACTGAGCCTCCAAAGTCACAGACACGGTATATCTGCTCAAACGGACAATGAGGACTCAACTTTGGGGATAAATGTGGAGTCCTGAATCCTGACACTGCCATTGACTGGCTATATGACTATATTCGCAGCATATCGCCTGATGTGTCTGAACCTCCTGTTCTTCTTAGGCACAATGAGCTGGTGTGACTAGATATCTCTGAGGTCCCTCCAAGTTTTAGAACAATGATCCTGTGGGATTCCTGGGGGGAGAGACAGGTCATATCTACTCAGAGTGTAATATCTATGCTAGCCACCAAGTGGCTGTCTCCTCCAACTACTCCAGCTTACCTCTAGTAGGCATGAATGAGAAGCTTTGAGGTTCCAGGCTGGAGCAAATGAGCATGCTCGGACCACAGCTTCCAGCTGCCTTTTCCCAGGTTTCTGTTCATCAGAAGGGTATGACTATGCCCAACAATAATTCATTATTCATCAAGTGACTCTAGCCTCCATTCCCACAGGATTCCAATCTCTTCTTCAATTGCATTTGCTTCCCAAAAGATTACTTATTTACTCATCGATTAATAATAGCTAGCCATTATGTAACATTCTGAGCTTTTTGAAGGTTTACAAACACGTTTTATCTTCACCACAGCCCTGGGAGATAGGTGCTATTATGACCTCCATTTTTACACAGGTAGGCAGACAGAGGGTAAGTGATTTGCCCAGGGTCATTTGGTCAGTAAACAAATATTTATTAAATTCCTAGAATTAGGAAGGAAAAGAGAGTCACTGCTCTTGAAGAGCTCCCAATCCAATGGAGGAGACAATGTATAAATAATAACTCTGCACAAACAAGCTATATACAGTATAAATTGGAAATAATCAACAGGCACTCGAATTAAGAGGGATCAGGAAAGGCTTCCTATGGAATGTAGGTCACACAGCAAATGTCTAAGGGCAGATTTGAACTTGGGTCTTCCTGACTCTTAAGTCCAGAATTCTATCCCCTGTGCTATCTAACTGCCTCATTTACATTTTCAAGGTTGTCAAGAGTCCATTGCCCTGGCACCAGGAAGACCTGAGTTCAAGTCCAGCTTCAGATACCCATCTGGTGACCGTAAACAAGTTACTTAACTTCTTCTTGTCTCAGTTTCCTCATCTGTAAAACAGGAAGAATAAGAACACCTTTATTACAGAGTTGTGTGGACCAAAAGAGAAAATATAGAAAGTACTTTGCAAACCTTAAAGTTCTATATGAATGCTAGTTGTTATTAAACAAAAAGTGCTGACCTCAAAACTCAGCAGGACCAGGCTACCTACCACTCCTAATGATATCTGAAACCTCGACACCTTGTCCCTCCAGTCATCTGGAACTGACTTTATTGGCTTACAGATCAGCTTTTAAGACTCTTGGTCTCCAGGGTCCTGGGTTGGAGGCAGCGTCTCTCTCAGGTCACCATGGGCTCCTCTCACCCCTTTGATACTTTTATAACAAACCCCACTCAAGAACTTGCCACCTGCTAGGTAAGTCTGACCTTTGGGCTCCTTAGCCAGCTATCATTTCCTTATGAGGCATCACAGCAGCTCCCTTGCAGTCATCTTTCCTTCTTGCTCTATAGTCTTCCTTCAGTCTCCAGTATTTTTCTCCTTGATTTTCTCTAGGCCTCTGCTAGGGAAGCAGAGACACAAAAGCAAGAGAAAATAGACTGGCCTAGGAGACACTTGTCCCTTTCCCCACTTCCCTCTATTTGGAGTCTATTTGTACGAATCCTAAGTCCCAACTAGCAAATAACTAAAAAGCAATAGATATTGGGGCAACTAGGTGACTCAATGGATTGAGAGCCAGGCCTAGAGACCAGAGGTCCTGGGTTCAAATTTGGATTCAGACACTTCCTAGCTGTGTGACAGATACTAGGCAAGTATTGGCCAGCCCTCACCGGCATTGATGCCTAGTGTCAATTCCAAGACAAAAGGTAAAGGTTTTTAAATTTTTTTAAGCAATAAACAAGAAAGATCATTAAGTCTGAAACTATAGAGAAAGTATCTATTCTCCTGAGGTCTCCAAGAGGTCTAACCAAGTTCCAGGCCCCAGTGGCACTAGGAAGAGGTAAGGAGATAAAAAGAGGACAAGCTAAACCCTCCTTAGGCTCATGCAAGTGGCAAAGGACCTTAGAGATCATCTAACTCAGTGATTCCCAAAGTGGGCGCTATCGCCCCCTGGTGGATACTGCAGCGGTCCAGGGAAGTGGTGATGGCCACAGGTGCATTTATCTTTCCTATTAATTGCTATTAAAATTTTAAAAAAATTAATTAATTTCCAGGGGGCTAAGTAACTTTTTTTTCTGGAAAGGGGGCAGTAGGCCAAAAAAGTTTGGGAACCACTGATCTAACTCAACCCTTTCATTGTACAGAGTTGGAAACAGCTTCTTTGAGGAGCAGGAACGTGCCAAAGATAAATTCAACTCAACAGACATTTATGGAAGAAATAATCTAGGTGCTTGAGATTCAAAGACAAGGTGGAAACACTGAAAAATAGTTCCTGTCCTCAAGTAACTTACATTCTCCTACAGATATACAATATGCATGTGTGGCACCCTCTCTGAGTGTCCTCCCAATGTGTTTGTAGATTGGGGGTCTCCAGAGGCTGGCTACTATTATTTTCTCAAAGTTCTAGAGATTAATACTAAAATACTGGGTTTCTAGATCTGTTGCTAATGAGCCCCTACCAGTGTACTTCCCATTAACAATTGATCATCTCAATCCATTTTTTAGCAAAGGTATTTACTAAGATAGTATAATAAAAACATTTGGTATAAAACACTGCTCCTAAAAGCCTGGGGCATATTCTCCCATGAATATGCACATAACAGTGGATAGAATGGGCTCAAACTTAGAGCAGAATGATAAGGAGTCATTCCTGTGAAGAATATGTGTGAGGGATAAAAAATGGTAATTCGTAACTCCTGGAACTTTATGTCACAGATCAAGTAAAATGCTTACTATATTTTCTGGCACATAGTAGGCTCTATATAAATGCCAATTATCATCATTATCATTACCATTGTCATCATTATCATCTTGTGTTTATAGCCAGAATTCTTCTCTGGTGCAAGGACATGATCCTTGAAGTTATTTCCTTCTTTCTGCATCCAAAGCTGGCCTCAGTGCATCTTATTCTGGTCCCAGCTGGATGTGTTGTCTTTTATTCATTTAGTCTCTCCGACATTAAGGGGCAAGAGAGAGAGAGAGAGAGAGAGAGAGAGAGAGAAGGAGAGAGAAGGAGAGAGAAAGAGGAAGAGACAGCCAGAGACAGAAGAGAGACAGGTCCTTTCCTCTTTCAAGATCTATTCTCTGAATTGGTCTTCCATCCATGGAGTGATCTTCTGCTTTACTGAGTTCACCCTGGACTAACTGATATTTTTATCTGTAGGCCCATATAATTGATTCTTGAAGCAATCAAAAGATATTTCTTATATGCTATCATCTGTCTTCATCCAGTGCTCAGAGCACATTAATCCCTTCAAATTAATTAAGGACCTAGTTTATACTTTTGATTTATAGATTGATTCAATCCAGGTATCCAGACCTCCTGTGATTAATTGGAGTACAGGACCCCACATTTATAAATGTAACTAAGTAAATACAAGGGCATTTGAAGAGGGTGAAGGTACTGAAAACTGAGAAGATCAGGGAAGATTTCTTAGAGAAGGAGGCAACCTGAACTGAGCAAGAGAGGATTAAGGATTTTATTCTCAGTTTTGTCATTAACTTTGCTATGTGACCTAGGGCAAGTCTCCTTCCCTCAACCTCATTTTCTTCATCTGTAAAGATCTTAAACTAGATAGTGTCCAAGGCTCCTCCCTACCAACAATCTGTTTTGTGCTCAGATTCATCCCAGATCTGATTTTCAGCATTCTAATGTTCCTCTCAGCTCTGACATTTTCTGTTCTGAGGTCCTTCTCAGCCTTGACATTTTCTCTTTTAATGTTCTACCCACTTTTGATTTTCCATGTGCCAAGGTTTCTCCAGTCTAACATTTTTCTGTTTTTGTTCCTCCTTTCTCTGTTCTGTAGTTCCACTCATTTTTTTCCCCTGTTCTAAGAGTTCTCCCAATTCTTACATTCTACGACTATGGATTTCAAAGGTTCTTTTTGCAGATGCATATAGTTCAGAGAAAGAAGAGGCCAGGAGTAGAGAGCACAATTAGGAAATAATTGCAAGAATTCAGGGAAGAAGTGGGCAGCTAGGCAGTGCAGTGGACAGAGCATCAGTCTTAGAGATGGGAGGTCCTAGGTTCAATTCTAGCCACTCAGACACTTCCTAGCTGTGTGACCCTAGCAAATCACTTAACCTTCCTTCTGCACTTCTGCCTTGGAACCAATACACAGTATTGGTTCTAAGATGGAAGGTAAGGGAGACAAAGAGACAGAGAAAGAGTGTCCAGGTGAAGAGGTTCTGACCAAGATGGTAACTGTATGAGTAGAGCAGTGGATAGATGCAAGAGATGTCCTGGAGGCAGGATCAATATACTTTTGAAATTGATTGGGTATAAGGGAGAGTGAAATACCAACGATGACTTCCAAGGTGTGAATGGGGTGATTAGAAAATTGGGGGGAGCCCTTCACAGACACAAGGAAGTTGTAAGGAGGGATGGATTTTGAAGGTTTAGGAAAAACTGGCAGCAAATGTCAGAGTAAGAATTTGAACCCAGATTTTTAGATGTTCTTTCCTCTACAATAACACCCTTTCAGAGACATCTAGACTTTCCTTCTCTCTAAGACTTAAGCTTCAGAGGGAGTTTGCTCAGGTCAAGGATGAGTTCATACTTGTGAAAAGGGAATCCTTTGTTCTCTTTGCCTAGTTGGAGTTAACACTTTGGTTAACAATAACTTTGAATCAACACAAGCTTGAACTAGGTGGAAGAGCTCACAAACCACTTAGTGAATTCACATCCTACCTAGTGCTAGGTGAGAAGCCAGTAAGATACTTGGAAAGTTCCACCTTTTTTTTTCTAACTCAGTCAAAAACTTGTTCACACTCTCAGAAAGTGTGAACCCGGTTGATGAGTATTCACATCTGGTGTGAACTAGTTCCCACAAACACTGCCCCCTGGGCATTGCTAGACAATTTGGAAACTGTGATTGGCCCCTGGGAAGAGGGCAGAAGACAAGAAACCACTATAAAAGCAAGACCTGAATACAGCCTGGGGAAGTTGAGTGGAGTGTGGACTCCAAGAAGAGAGTCACTCCAAGAAGGAAGTCGGCTTCAAGAAGAAATTGGGCTAAAATTAAAAAAAATAAAAAGAAATAAATAAAAAATAAAAAGAAGAAGAAATTGGGCCTCAGGAGTCACCTTCAGCTCCAGTCATTGTCTTGGGTGAGTGGCTAGCTGGTTTTCCCTTCCTGTCTTTTGGAGATAGTCTCATTCTGATTGAAGGTTAACAAGTCCTGGCTGAGTCAAGCACTGGAACAATATTTAGTTAGATAGGTTAATGTCTTCTCTACCCTTTTGTACTTTCACTCTTTCTACCTCTTTTATAAATAAAAGATTTATAATTTTCATATATTTAGCCAAACCATTCATTTTAACATTTACAAGGGGCCATGTTTCTTTGCTCTCTCTGTTCCTGAGCCTCTATTCTGTCCCCTCACATGTCCGCCTCTCTATTCTTTAGTCTCTTCCCCGTTTTTCCCTTTAGTCCCCCCCAGCACTGTCTCTTGGGGTCCCCTTCCTCTGTCCCCTTCTCTCTCCCCCATCAGTTTTCCTTCTTTCTGTTCCTCAGCATGCCGAGCTCATCCCTCATTTTCTTCTGTTTTGCTTTGCCAGGTTCTCTCTGGGCCCTAGATTCCTCCTCTTTTTGGCCCTGAGACTTTCTTTCTGAAGTTCACAGTATCAAAGTCCTTGGCACTGTCAAATAGTTTCAACTTAGGAACAAATATGTATCACTGTCAGCTTTGCTGCTTCACCATAATGCTCACAGAACCTTTTCGTCCTATAATTTTATGTGTAATTTCTGCTTTGGAAAGAGATCTATCCCGAGGCAGCTTTTTTAAATCAGGTCCTGAAGCTTAGAGTTCCTATGCTTGTCTTAAGCACTTAATGAATACATTTTTCTGCCTACCTGCCTTCATTCCTGTGTATTGGTTCTTTCTCTGAATAGAAGGCAAGCTCCTTGAGGGCAGGGACTTTTTCTTTTTTTTTTTTTTTTTTTTTTTTTTTTTGGTCTTCGTAGTCCCATAGCACAGGGCTGGATTGTAGTAAGGGCTAATAAATGTGTTGACTGATGCGTTTAGTTCCTTTTCCACAATAAGCTGTAAGCTTCTTGAGGGCAGGAATTGGTCTTGTCTTTGCATCCCCAGACTCCATCACAGCGCCTGGGACAGTGAGAGCTTAATGCTTAATGCATTGTTCAGCCAAAGCTTGCCAAGAACCATATACGTGTCAACTATTATGCATGTGGGGTAGAGCGCCAGACTTGGAGTCAGGAGGGTCAGGGGTCGAACCCCGACTCAGACTTTGCCACACTGGGCAGATTCCTCTCTAAGCCTCAGTTGCCTCTTCTGTAAAATGAGAAAAATAATCCTTGTGCTATATTCTCCTAATTCCTCTCATTTAAATGCCGGTAGGAATCCACAAGGATTTTACAAGGGAGGATTATTATTTTATCACGATCATTGCCCCTTCTTCTAATCGCCACCCTCCTCTCCCTCCATCCCCATATCCCACAAGATGGCGCCCGCAGCCCCATTGCTGCCTGAGCTGACGTCACTCCTAGCTCACTCTCCGCCCCAACCAGCCCTGAACGTGGGGGGCGTGGCCCGCCACTAGGCCGAGGGCGGGGCGTGACGGCAGCGCGAGCGTCAGGGAGGGCCGATGGAGAAACGTCCCTTGCGGATTGGTCGTCGTCGGCAGAGGGGCGGGAAAGGAGGAAAGGCATCTCCGCCCCACGAGCCTCCATTGGTCCTGACCCCGGCCTTACGGTCAGCCGATTGGTCGTTCCGTCCGCCCGCCTACCAGCCCGCCGGACGTACGGCCGAGGTGGGGAGGGGGCCGCCGGATCGGCGGAGAGGGGCGGGGCGTTGCTGAGGGCGACTGGCGGCCAGAGCGAGGCTGAGAGCGGAGGGAGAGAGAGGGAGGCCGAGAGGGAGAGAGGCCAGGACGGAGGGTGAGATTGAAAGCGAGATCGCCGCGGGGGTCGCGCGAGCGGACGGCCGACGCGGGCCGGCCCAGCCCGAGGACGGAGCGAGCGAGAGAACCCGCGGGCCCGAAGGAGGCGGAGGACGGGCAGGGCGCGTGCGCGGGCCCGGTGAGTGCAGGGCGCGAGGCCCCGGGGCCGGGCCCCTTCCCTT
>NC_058132.1:17401943-17410560 GCF_016433145.1 Gracilinanus agilis | reverse complement strand
CTCCCTCCTTCTCTCTCTCCTCTCTCTCTCTCTCTCTCTCTCTCTCTCTCTCTCTCTCTCTCTCTCTCTCTCTCTCACACACACACACACACACACACACACACACACACACACACACACACGGCCCATCACAGAAGCAGCAACAGGCGTGCAGAGGGGTCTAGCAGAAGCCTCGTCCCCGTTTCCATCCCTGCCCCAGAGCTCCCCGATGTCCTTTGCAGGCATGGATGGTGTGATGGCTGGGGGACAAAGGGAGTGGGATTTAAGGCGACGCACCTTGAATGGTGGCCAAAGGGTTGTTACCCATGAGAGCCGGACTCAACCCCGAGCTCAGCCCCACCATTGTGCTTCTAGAAGAGGCAAAGCAGAAGGGTTAGTGGGGGAAGGCAGGGGGTTAGCAGGGGCGGGGGCACGGCCTCTCGCAGCAGCAGTACCAGCTTCTCGCCCTCCCCTTGCCCCAGACTTACCCTGTGCTGGGGTTCAGGCCCGACAGGCCGATGGCCGCGTGGCTGCCTTGGGGGCTGGGGTTTGTGCTGTTGGTGGTGGCAGGGGGTGGGGGGGTGATGGAGGGGATAGAGTTGAGGGGGGTCACGGCCCCACCCCCACTGCTGCCCCCTCCAGCTGTCCGACTGGGGTGGAGGGTCCCCACAGCTGAGGACAAGGTAGTAACTAGGAGAGAGAGAATGACAGACTCGTTGAATGCCGGAGCCAACAGGCCCTGGGGATCATTTAGTCCAGCCCCACCGGCCTTACGGTGGTCCAGAAGGGAGTTGTCCCAAGCCCCATGCCCTGCTGGTGAGTGGCAGAGAGGGAGCCCTCCTCTCCTCTGCCTCATGCCCCAGTTTAGGTCCCAAAGCCCACCCTGTTCCTCCATTCCTGCTCCCAACGACTGACCTGTTGTGCTCAGACTGCTGGAAGGCGGGGACAATGGCAGGGTCCCCCCGGCCCCCTGAGGTGTGACCTGGAGAGACGAGGAAGAAGGTGCTTTGGGATGGGAATCCCAGCCAGGCATGCCAGTGGGGGTTCCTAGGCGGACTGATGGTGCCTCCCAACATGCTCAGAGACTCAGAATAACCAGTTTTCTTTCCCTCCCCTACCCAGGTATTTGGTAGAGGCGGGGGAGTGGGAGAAAGGGGAAAGGGGTGGCCAGGGCGGGTGCCAGATGTCACCCACAGCTGATCTTCAGGAACAGGGAGCTCGGCATTCTAGACACAGACTCAGAGCTGGGAAGGAGCTTAGAGGACTTCAAGACGGAGGACATCCTCAAGGCTTGCCCCCTTCGTTTGGCAAATGGGGCAACTCAGGCCCAGACAGGGGGGACGCTTCTTCAAGGCCCCCAAATCAATTTGGTGCTTACCCCAAAGGGTTGAATAATGGCATACATTCAACTGAGAACCCACTCGAGGCCCCCCAAAGCAACCCTGCGAATCCTAGACTAAGAGTTTTCATCATGGAACCTGATGTGGATTTTCTCCACCTGGTCAGTGGTCACCGGCTATGGGGCCTTCAATACAGTCACAAAGGGAAAGGTGTGACTATTCTCCTGTGTCCTCCTTTTGGAAACAGCCCTAGACTGGAGGGGGAGACCTGCCGTAGGGCCCCACGTGGGCTCCAGTTTAATGGAGGGCCTGAGGGAAATCCCCCACTCCCCTACCCCAGGCCAAGGGTTGGTAAGACTAGAGTCCTTCTCAGCTCTGAGTGTTTTATAGTGCTGGTCACTGAGCACTTTTAGAAGCTTTTCTGGCTAATGTCACATAGTTGTTGGTTCAACTTGAGGATGGAGCCTGGAAATGCTTCACTCTATGGTGCAAACAGAATGGAATCCTCTCTTGCGAGCAATAACGATGGAGCCCGGGCCCAGAGAGGCCAGCAGCGGTCTCCAAAAGGGACGCCTTTCTGCAAAGCGAAGAATTACATTCTCGTGCGCCAACCCAGATTTTTGCACATGTCTATTCTGTTTAAATCAAGTAGAAGTTGGTACGAGGTGCCAAATTCCCTAAGAGTAAGGAGGGGGGCTTGTTCATTCTGTCTTCTCAATTCTTAGTGCAGAGCAGAAGCTCAGGGAATACTAGAAAGGATGGATGGATCGTGATGGACAAAAGGATGGAGGGAGGGAGGGAAAGATGGATGGAGGAGGGAGAGAGGGAGGGACGGATAGATGGAAGAACAGAGGGATGGAGGGTGAATGGATGGATGGAGGGAGAGAGGGAGGGAAGGATGGATGAAGAGAGGAGAATGGAGAAAGGGAGAGAGGGAGGGATAGAAGAACTGAGGGATAGAGGGTGAATGGATGGATTGTGATGGAGAAAAAGATGGAGGGAGAGAGGAGGATGGAGAAAGGGAAGGAGGGAGGGGTGGGAGAACTGAGGGATAGAGGGTAAATGGATGGATTGTGATGGAGAAAAGGATGGATGGAGGGAGAGATGAAGATGGATGGATGGAGGATGGAGAGAAGAAGATGGATGGACGGATGACTGTAGGGGGAGGGAGAGAGGGTGAATGGAAGAATGGAGGGATGGATAGATGAATGGTTGGATGTTTCTTGGAGGCTGTGTTGAGGGCTGGAAGAGGTGGGCAACAGGAGAAAGAACAAGGTCTTGCTGGTCCTGGCATGGTCACGGATATATCAGGTCTTTTAAGACCACCCCATCTCCGGCCAAGCTTCACAACAACGTGTGTGGTCCAAGGCTTGATTGCACATGCCCGTGTCTAGGTGTGTCCCGCTGTGTCCATGGATGGCTTTGTGCTTGTGGGTGACTGTGGGTCAGTGAGACATGCCAGGGGGCCCTTGGGGTGGGGGTGGGGTCTCCAGATCTCTGAGTGTCCCTGTGGGTGTCTGGGCTCAGGTGGCTGGGGGAGGGGAGAGCACAGTACCCCAGGCCCGAGGTGAGGGCTGTAGGCCGCTGGCTTGCCCGGGCTGGGCAGCATGGGGGCAGCGCTGCAGGGGTTAATTCTCTTCTCCTTTTGGCGCCGGTTGCAGAACCAGACACGGATCACCTCCTTCTCCATGTGCAGTTGTTCCGCAATCAGCAGGATCTCCTCTGAGGTAGGCTTCTGATTCTGGGGGGAAGAGAAGCGAGAGGTGAGTGGCAGCCCCGGCAGGCCCCAGAGGAGCAGGACAAGGATGGGAGGGCTTCTCACCGCTAGAAAGCTCTTCTCTAAGGCGAAGCGGACATTCGTCTCAATGCTTGTCCTCTTCTTGCGCCGCCGGCCTGGGAGCCCATCAAAGCCCAGGCTGGGGTTGGTCAGCTGGTTAGGACTGGGCAGGCTGGAGTCCACAGACATGGTCTCTGTCCCCAGGAAGAGGCCGTGGAGAGGAGAGGACTCAGCATCCAGACAGCCTCTCCTGGCCCCCAGTATCTCCCACGCCCCCTTTGCCTGCCCCATGGCTCCTCAGCCCCTCACCTGCTTCTCCTCAACCTCTGTCCCTTCTCCATTACCCTGTTTCCCTGCCAAGTGCCCCACTATTGAGACAGCTCCCGGCCTTATGAATACCCCGTTCTTTTTGGCCCCATCGAATTCCAGGGCTAGAAGGAACCTCAGAGTATCCTGTCCAGCTTATCGCCGCCCCGCCCCGCATAACTCCCCCACCTCAATCACCCACACAGGAAGTGCTCTCTCTCAAGGAGGGGATGCCCCCTCTTGTGGGCGCCTCAGATTCAAAAACATGCCCCACTCAGGGCGCATACAAGGATAATCCTTTGTCTCTCAGGTCTCAGCTCTGTGCCGCCCCAGGACTTCGCCCCAGGACCTCGCCCCAGGACCTCGCCCCAGGACTTTGGACAGCGGCCGCCAGCTTGTTTGCTAGACTATAGGCTGCCCCCCTCGCCCCAGGACTTTGGACAGCGGCTACCAGATTCTTTTCTAGGCTATAGGCTGGCCCTTCGCCCCAGGACCTTGGACAGCGGCCGCCAGCTTGTTTGCTAGACTGTAGGCTGGCCCCTCGCCCCAGGACCTTGGACAGCGGCTGCCAGATTCTTTTCTAGGCTATAGGCTGGCCCCTCGCCCCAGGACCTTGGACAGCAGCCGAAGGCTTGTTTTCTGGGGCAGCTGCTCTGGCCCAGGACTGGCCCAGCTGGGACACCCACCTGCATCATTGAGCCATTTTTCCAGAAGAGGCTTCAGTTTGCACATGTTCTTAAAGCTAAGGTTGAGCGCCTCAAAGCGCGAGATGGTCGTCTGGCTGAAGTCGTTGCCGTACAACTTGCCCATGGCCAGCCCCACGTCGCCCTAGAGGAGGGACACGGGGTCTGGTGGGCAGCCTAGGGATGTGGGTCTTCTCCTTGGAGGCTCCTCAGCTGTGCCCTTCTCCCCACTCCCAGTCCCTCTTTATTACTCCTGTAAAAGGGGGCCCTCCCTGGGCTCTCTCCCTGGCCTTCTGCAGAAGCAGCAGATCATTGGGGATTGGTGGGTCTCGATGCAGTGAGATTCATTCTGCACACTATCGAGGGCTTTGCAAAACTGTCTTGGGGTTCCAGGAGGTTTTGACACCCTCCACCCCCAGGCCCTTGGGGGCTTCCCAAAGGGCTCTGCAGATAGCCCCAGTGGCCTCCTCAAAGGGTCGCTCTCCCCTCTCCCTCCATTCCCCTGCCCACTGCTCAGGCCCAGACCTGAGTGAAACCCAGCTTGATTCTCCTCTGTTTGAAGGTTCGAGCAAACTGTTCCAGCTCCTCAAGGTCGCTGGGCTCCTCGGGGTGGGAGGGCGGCTCCAGGCATTTGGTGGGCTGCGAGTGCGAGAGGTGAGGATCGGGCAGTGTGGGTCGGGTCACTGCCTGTGGGACAAAAGGAGGGAAAGTCTGGGATCTCCAGGCTGTCTCTTGGCCTTGACTTGGCTCTGACTGAAGAGGCCATCCCAGGCCCTCAGCAGCAGCCCCCATCCCTTCCCAGCCCCCTCCTGGTCACTATCTGAGCCTTTGGAACCTGCACGGTTTCCCTTCATCACACTGTCATGTTGTCGTGTCCCAAAGCCTGTGGGATGGGGGACTTCCACAAGCTCTCGGGGCTAAGCTGTCTGCACTGCCCATGGGGGAGCCTGAGGAAGCCTCTCCTCTCCACATTCCAGTTTCAAGAAGAGGGGTAATCTGTGCCCCGAATAACGCTCACTCCAACTTCGATACAGTAACCCATCTTATACCCATTTTGCAGATGGAGGCACGAAGCAGACCCCCAAGTGCATACAGTTAGGCCCGAGGCCTAGGATCTGATGAGCCTGTGGGCTTCACAGAGTCTAAATGGTGCCTGGGAGGACCCTCATGCCTTTTAGTGGTTCAGGGGCTGGCCAGCCCCCAAGCTCAATGCCCTGCAGGGAGCCTCTCTGGACCCCCTGAGGTCCGCCATGCCCATTGGAGCCAGCCAGACGGCAGGGGCATCCCTCAGCAGCCCGTGAGCTGGCACAGAGAAACGGCAGCCCCCGCACTGCTCCTGCCCTGACTCCCCTCCCTCTCACTCCTGGACCCACCCCTCGGCCCAATGCCTCCGTGAGCCCCTTGGCTCCTGCCACAGACCCGGGGCAGCTGCATACCTGGGTAGGGAGCCCAGCCCGGGGCTGGGAGGTCAGGAGGGCTCCCTGGCTTTGCTGAGGTAGCTGGAACAGATTTGGTGTTGGGAGCAGGCCTGTGGGAGATGGTGCACATGTCAGGGGACAAAGATGGCCTGAGGGGGTTCAAGCGGCTGCCTCATTGGGCCTAACTAGGCCAGACCTCGGTGACCCACCCCACACCCTGCCGGCGGTCCGCAGGAGGTTTCCGAGGCTAGAACAGTGCCGCCTCCTTCCAACTGGGGACCAGCAGGGCCAGGCAGAGTCCAGACAGGCAAACAGACAGGAGCTGCCCAGCCATGGTGGCTCCCCTTGTGGGGCAAGCCACCTCAAAAGGGAGTGAGCTCCCCGTCCCCGAAGGACTTCAGGCCACCTGGGCTGCTGAGATGACTGTATGTCCAGGATGCCGTAACAGGCATTTCTGTCCACATACGGGTCTGGCTAGGTGGCCTCTCCCTGCTCTTCAAGGCTAGGAATCCAGATGGGGCTGAGCTGGCCCAGAACCCAGACATGTGGGGAGGTGAGAAAGGAGCACTCAGCAGCTAAAGCTTATTGAGAAGGTGTCGCCTGTTGGGGGAAGGAGTGAGCTCCCCATCCTTGAGGTGCACCGAACCCCTCTGAGGCTCCCATCGCGCTCCACGAGGGGGCGCCAGAGGGCCGCGGAAAGGGCTCCAGGCAGGCCCCCTGCAGCTCCCCAGACAGCCTTACCTGGCTGACCCTGTTGAGTTTGTGGCAGCAGGAACTGTGCAGGCGACTGGAGGTGGTGCCCAGGGACAAGGACGAGCTGCTGGAGCTGAAGGAGCTGCTGGATGTCCTGGAGCAGGGAGAAGGACCCGGGTGAGACTCGGGGCACCCCAGAGGAGCCAGGCAGGGGTCCCCAATGGGCAATGGCCCTGAGCCTGGACAGCGCCTCCAGCTGTCAGCACAGCAGAGGTGGGGGTTCTAAGAGCATACCCGTGCTGACTCTCACTGTTCTAGACACCCCCAGCCAGGTCTGAGCCTCCCTATTCTAGATTTCTCCAGCAAGTTCTGAGCCTCCCTGTTCTAGGCTCCCCCAGCCAGCTGAGCTGCCCTGTTCTAGACTCCAGCCAGCTCTGACTCTCCCTGTCCAAGACTCCCCCGGCCAGCTCTTACTCTCCCTGTTCTAGATTTCTCCAGCAATCTCTGTGCCTCCCTGTTCTAGACTCCCCAGGGCAGCTCTGAGCCTTCCTGTTCTAGACTCCCCTGGCCAGATCTGACTCTCCCTGTTCTAGATTTCTCCAGCCAGCTCTGAGCCACCCTGTACAAGACTCCAGCCAGCTCTGACTCTCCCTGTTTTAGACTTCTCCAGCAAGCTCTGAGCCTCCCTGTTCTAGACTCCCCCAGCAAGCTCGGACTCTCCCTGTTCTAGATTTATCCAGCAAGCTCTGAGCCTCCCTGTTCTAGATTTCTCCAGCCAGCTTTGACTCTCCCTGTTCTAGACTCCCCAGCCAGCACTGACTTCTGTTCTAGACCCCAGCCAGCACTGACTCTAGCTGTTCTAGATTTCTCCAGCCAGCTCTGATCCACCCTGTTCTAGACACCCCCAGCCAGCTGAGCTGCCCTGTTCTAGACTCCAGCCAGCTCTGACTCTCCCTGTCCTAGACTCCCCCAGCCATCTCTGAGCCTCGCTGTTCTAGATTTCTCCAGCCAGCTTTGACTCTCCCTGTTCCAGACTCCTCAGCTAGTGCTGACCTCTGTTCTAGACTCTACAGGCCAGCTCTGACTCTCCTTGTTCTAGATTTCTCCAGCAAGCTCTGAGCCTCCCTGTTCTAGACTCCCCAGCCAGCACTGACTCTAGCTGTTCTAGATTTCACCAGCCAGCTCTGAGCCGCCCTGTTCTAGACTCCCCCAGCCAGCTCTGAGCCTCCTTGTTCTAGATTTCTCCAGCCAGCTTTGACTCTCCCTGTTCCAGACTCCACAGCCAGCTCTGAGTCTCCCTGTTCTAGACTCTTCAGCTAATACTGACCTCGTTCTAGAATCTGGCCAGCTCTGAGTCGCCCTGTTCTAGACTCCTCAGCTAGCGCTGACTGCTGTTCTAGACTTCCCAGCCAGCGCTGACTCTAGCTGTTCTAGATTTTTTCCTGGCCATCTCTGAGCCGCCCTGTTCTAGACACCCCAGCCAGCTCTGAGCCTCCTTGTTCTAGATTTCTCCAGCCAGCTTTGACTCTCCCTGTTCCAGACTCCACAGCCAGCTCTGAGCCTCCCTGTTCTAGACTCCTCAGCCAGCGCTGACCTCTGTTCTAGAGTCCCCAGTCAGCTCAGAGCCGCCCTGTTCTAGACTACAGTCAGCTCTGAGCTGTCCTGTTCTAGATTTTTCCTGGCCAGCTCTGAGCCTCCTTGTTCTATATTTCTCCAGCCAGCTTTGACCCTCCCTGTTCCAGACTCCACAGCCAGCTCTGAGTCTCCCTGTTCTAGACTCTTCAGCTAATGCTGACCTCTGTTCTAGACTTCCCAGCCAGTGCTGACTCTAGCTGTTCTAGATTTTCCTGGCCAGCTTTGAGCCACCCTGTTCTAGACACCCAAGCCAGCTCTGAACCTCCTTGTTCTAGATTTCTCCAGCCAGATTTGACTCTCCCTGTTCCAGACTCCACAGCCAGCTCTGAGCCTCCGTGTTCTAGATTTTCCTGGCCAGCTCTGACCCTCTCTGTTCTAGACCCTGGCCAGCTCCAACCCTCCCGGGTCTCACAGTTTGTGTTCTAGGTTCTGAGTTGGCTCCTGGCTTGGGTGTTCTGAGCGTGTGAATTGAGGATCTTTTCTCTGGAGAGGCTCTGCTGCCCCACCCGCGGCGAGGGAGAGGACGAGGGTGCAGGGCCTGAGGTGCCTCAGACGGGGCCTCAGGCCGGGGGAGGTCAGTGTAGCCGGCAGCGAGAGCACCCTGGGGGACGCCGGGCCAGGGCCGGCCTTACCTGGGCCGTGAGCTGGATGGGCTGGGACAGGGTGAGCTGGGGGGTCGCCGGGGGCTGGCTTGCGGGGGGCTGCGGTGGCAGGTCGCCCCCCCCAGAAGGGGAGGCGGCGGCGGCGGCGGCGGCGGCATTAGCGGCGGCGGCGGCGTTGGACTGC
>NC_058132.1:17386707-17399445 GCF_016433145.1 Gracilinanus agilis | reverse complement strand
CGCCCCCCCCAGAAGGGGAGGCGGCGGCGGCGGCGGCGGCGGCATTAGCGGCGGCGGCGGCGTTGGACTGCTGGACGGCAGCCGCCAGGAGCTGGGCCTGAGCCTGCTGCAAGAGGAGCTGCTGCTGGGTGGGCATCAGGGCCGTGAGCTGGGGGGCGGCGGGGGCGGCCAGGCGGGGGCGGAGGCGGAGGAGGGACGGGCGGGTTAGGAGGCGGCGACAGCGGGGGGAGCAGAGAGAGAGCAGAGGCAGCGGGTTAGTCACGGGCCCAGAGCCGGGCCGGGCCAGCGTCACAGGGGGCGGGAAGGAGCCCGAGACGTTCTAGAGCGGGCCGAGGTCCGAGACCCCCCAGCCACCCGACTGGGCCCCTGGCTCCCTCACAGCCCCCCAGCCCGTCCTGGTCACTTACCCCAGCCAGCTGACCGCCAGCCAACATGAGCTGGGCCTGGGGCAGATGGGGCTGGGCGGGGGGCGGGGGTGGGGGGGCCACCGGGGCCGGGTCGCTGCTGGAGTCTTCAGCCTTGATCTGTGTGGGGAGAGACAGCCAGAGACCCGCTTTAGAGGCCGGCCTCTTCAGAGGGCAGCTGGCCTCGGCCGCCCCTCTCCGGCCCTCTCGCCCCCGGCTTCCCATCTGCCTCTCGTGGGCCCCCTTGGGCAAGTCCCTTCTCTGCCTCAGTTTCCTCATCTGCACAATGAGTCCAGCCTGGACTGGCCTCTTCCTCGGCCCTCATCCCTCCCCGTGTCCCCCTCCTTCCCCGTCCCCAGAGCCTCTCCCGGCCTATTTCCTTTCTCTTCAGGTGGGCGCGTCTCTACTAGACCCACCAGACCCTCGAGGGCCCAGGGTCACCCGGGCACCACGACCCGTCCTCCTCTGCTTCCTCTGGGGCCTCTTTCATTTGAACCCTTCCCTTCTGCCTCGGGATCAGTTCTAAGACGGCCAGGAAGGGCCCCGGCACCCAGCCAGAAGTGCCTGACGCCAGATTTGAACCCAGGTCCTCCCTGGCGCTCCAGTCACTGGGCTCTCTAGCTGCCCCCTCATTGCTCTGGACCTCCCTGTCTCTTCTCCATCTCTCCCCATCTCATGACTTAATTTGGGGGAAAAGCCCCGAGCCGCCAGGGCACAGAAGAGAGTTTTCCTGGTCTCTAGCCTCAGGAGCTTCCCTTCTCGGGGGACCCAGAGAAGCCTCCTGGCAAGAGAGGGTGCCGGCGTGCCCCCATCCCCGGCTCCCCTCTCCCTGGCCAGTTCTGGCCGCCTCTGGCCCTTCCCGCTCTACCTCTCGCCTTCCTGCCTCCCAGCGGCCCCCTTTTCATGTTCTTGGGGTGGAGGGAGGGTCTGGAGGTGCTCAGAGGCAGGGCAGAGCCAGGGCCAGGCAGGGAAGTAGGGATGGGGGCTGGGCCCTCAGTTTCCTGTTGTTCATACCCTGGGGCCCCAGGGGGGATTTCCCCAGCCACCCCCCACCCCTGAACCCCAGGGGAAGGGGAAGGAGATGGGATGAGTCATAGGTTTGGGGCAGGCGGGTGGGAAGGAGAAACTGCTTTGCTGATACCCAAAGCTGAGTGGCTCCCTCGGAGGTTTTGGGACAGCCTAGCCTGGGCCCTCTGCACCCCAGTTCCCCACTGGCCCCCCCGTACCCCATTTCCCCTCTGGGCCCCCCACACCCCAGCTCCCCCAGGTCCCTTTCCCCACCGTCCTCCAGGCTTTGCGAGTTCCCCTCTCACCTTAGTGCTGGGACCCGTCGGGGACAAGGAAAACGAGGCGGCCTTATTCTGGGGGTTCTGGAAGGAGAGCGAGGAGGGGGAGGTGAGTGTCTGGGGTCCAGCCCACCCCAGGCCTGCCCCCCTCCCCTCCTGGGTGCTCCCGCCTTACCTGATGGTTTGAGTCTGGTCCATTGGTTTCTGTATCTGCGAGGAGAGGGAAGGAGAGTGATGACCCCCCTGCCCTCCTCCTGGGGCTCCCCCCGCTTGCCACGGTCCCCCAACAGAACCTGCCTACCTGTGTGCTCTGACTGAGAGTCCAGACCTGGCTTCTCCGGCTCCAGGGGCTTAGACATTCTTATTTCTGCGGAGAGAAGAGGGAAAGTGGAGGCGCCAGAGCCCGGGGAGGGCCGCCTCGGCAGGGCCACGTCGAGACCCCGGCCTGCCACCCTCCCGAGAACCGGGGCTCTCAGCGCGTCCCGGACGTCAAAATCATCCAGCCCAACGCTTCCACGAATGGGGAAACTGAGGCCGGGGAGGGGGCCCAGGCGGGCCTCTCGGCAGAAGCGGCCACTCCTATCTCATTCGGTCAGTCGGGAAGGCCGGGCCTAGGGAACGGCTTGGGTTTGGCCTGCGTCCACATGGCAGCCGAACGGAGAAGGCGGTGGTCCTCCCCCGGCCCCCGCGGGCCTCTGAACTCTGGCCCGCCAGCAGGTTTCGGGTGAGACGTGTTTTCCGCTGTGAGCAGCAAGGAGCGGGTGGTGGGACGGGGCTCTGGGGATTGGGGTGCATCAGCAACTCCAAGCCTGTGATTCACCAGCCCTCGGGTGTTCTTCAGCTTCTCCCTCACCTTCTCACAGCCTCAGCCCTCCCTCCACCAGCCCGAGGGGGGCTCCTCCTCTCCTCCGAAGCCGAACCCCAAGTGTACAAATGGGCTCCGACCTCCTTCTAGCTAGAGCAAAAGTGAGCTGGAGAACACGGACCCTAGAACACAGAACCGCAGAGTGGAGAGGAGGCTCAGGACAGACGATCAAGGATGCAAAGGCCCTGAGAACGGGGGGCCAGAGCTGGAAGGGCCCAGAGAACGGGGGGCCAGAGCTGGAAGGGCCCAGAGAACGGGGGGGCCAGAGCTGGAAGGGCCCAGAGAACGGGGGGCCAGAGCTGGAAGGGCCCAGAGAATGGGGGTCAGAGCTGGAGAACACGGACCCTAGAACACAGAACCGCAGAGTGGAGAGGAGGCTCAGGACAGACGATCAAGGATGCAAAGGCCCTGAGAACGGGGTGGGGGGCCAGAGCTGGAGGCCCTTAGTGGTACCACCAAGCCATCGGATCTAGATTTAAAGTCAGAGGCATACCGGGTCCAAGCTCCCCATTTACAGATGCAAACACCCCGCCCTAGAGAACTGAAAAGGGTTGGTTCAGGATCATGGAGGGGATTTGAACCCAGGTCCTCTGACATCCCACTCCCACTCTTTCCATTTAACAGCTAGAGAAACTGAGACCTACACTTGAAGCAGCCGTTTGGCTCCAGACACACCATAATATTTTACCGCTTGTGTATCCAAAAGTTCTTTTCCTTTGTGTGAGAAAAACAAGCCCTGGCAGTCACCCGCCGAGGTGGGCCCTGCTGGGCGCCCTCTTGGGGTGTCAGGCCTGGGAGAGAACTGCAAGGTGAGGGGGTCCCATCCCTCCGCCCCAGCCCTGCAGGCCCCACGTTACATGGGCGACGCTGCCGGGAGGCGCTCCCGCGGCCCTGGGGGGCACCCGGGCATCCGTAACGGAGGGAACAAAGAGGGAGAGGCTTCCCGGAGAAGGTGGGATTGTAGCAAGAAACCTGGAAGCAGGTGAGGAGCGAGAGAGGTCCAGGCATGGAAGACGGCCGTGCCCAGAGCCTGTTCAAAGAACATCCCGGAGGCCGGTGGCCCACGGTGAGGAGGAAGGTGTGAGAAGACAGGAAAGGGAGCCGCTGGGTGGCTCAGTGGATGGAGGTTCAGATCTGGCCTCAGACACTTCCTAGCTCGGTGACCCTGGGCAAGTCACTTCACCCCCATGGCCTAGCCAGCACGGCTCTTCTGCCTCAGAAAGACAGAAGGTGAGGGTTTAAAAAAAGACAGGAAAGGGAGAAGGCAGCAAAGGGATGAAGGCTTTGTTTTGAATGCATTTTGTGCTTCGTCCTGGAGGCCATAGGGAGCCACGGAGGCTTACTGAATAGGGAGTGAGATCATTGCCCTTTAGGGCAGTCAGTTTGGTGGCTGAATGGAGAAGGGCCTGGAGCAGGGAGAGCCTGGAGGCAGGCAGATGGGAGGGGATGAGGGTCCCGCCAGGTGAGGAGCACAGTCCGAGCAGAGAAGGGGCATCCCGGAGAGACCTTGGTAACAGATTGGATGTGGGGCGGGATCCGGCCTGATTCCCAGGTGGTGGCCCCGTCCCGAGGGCCCGGCTCCCTAGGGTCGCCCATCGGCACTAGAGAAGGCCGTCCTCTGCGCGGGGAAGCCGGAGCTGAGAGTCATCTGTCTGATCGTGTGCCAGGCGGGGCGGGGGGCCGGGAGAGGGGCCGGAGCATGGCATCCGCGGAGGGAGGCGGCCCAGGAGCGGGAGGAAGAGCCCCGGCGGAGAGGGGCGGCCTCTGCGGGCGAGCCGGCGAGCAGGAGCGCTCGAGGCACCCAGCCAGTGGCCTGTCGTGCTCGGGGAATAGGAGGCGCCCCTTCTTCTCCCGAAGCGTGTGGGAGCTTCTGGCCCGGCCCTGCCACCGAGGCCAGCCTCGGCCCTGACTCCTCTCAGGCTCCTTTGGACGGCCCACGAGCAGGAAGCTTTGCTGACGTTAAGCCCCTGCCCCGTCCCGGCGGCCCCCCATCGCTGCTCCTCTTTGTGTTTTCCGGGGCCCACTTGGGCCCCCTCGTCTCCCCTCTCTCCAGACCGAGCCTCCACCAGTTCCTTCAACAAGTCGGGAATAGCTCCTGGTTGTCCTCTTTTGGACACGTCACAACTTACTCGTTTCCTTTCTAAAATGGGGCCCCCAGAACTGGCCATGGGCGCCCCGAGAGAGCCTGGCCGGAGGAGGTGGAGGGAGCAGCAGATCGTCACCCCCTCGGCTGAATGGGGGTCCCTCGGGGTGGGCTCGGCGCTCAGCTTCCTCAGCTCCCTTCCTCATGGCCGGCTCACACCACGCTGAGCTGGCGACCACGACGAGTCCCAGAAGAGCTCTCGGATGAGCCGCTCTCCAACCCGGCTTTCTTCAGTTTGGTACGTCTGAGCGAGCAGACCTTCGTCAGAGAGTTTTGTTGGACATTTTCCCCGTCTGTGGCTTCCCTTCTCATTCTGGTTGCATTGGCTTTGTTTGTACAAAACCTTAATTTAATGTGAGCAAAAGATGACCAGCTGGGGAAGGGACTCCTTGAACCCACGCGCAGGCCTTTACGTTTCCTCTTCTTTTCAGCCCGCTTTTCTAGCCCATTAAAACCCATCCTCGTGCCAACGTGGGCATCCAGTTGGCTGCTTAGCTCTTTCTCCCGCCAGCTTGAGGGTAGCCGGGCCTACGAGCCCCGACCAAGCCCCAAGCCCGCCCCGGGGCTCCCGCCACTGACCCCAAGTCGAGGCCAGCCCCAGCCGCCATGCAGACCCGACCTCCAGCTCGGCCCGAAGGAGGCTGCCAGCCTCGGCCTGAATGTGTGCCTGGGAGAGGGGAAGGCCCGGCGGCCACTACTGGGCCAAGAGGCTCGGGGGAAGGGAGCCGGCTCTGCAGCCAACTCTCCGCACGGGGGCCAGCCAAGACACGTGGACGGACTAGAACCCGGGTCCAATTTAATGAGAGGACGTGCATGAAGGGGAAAGGGGCCGGCCATTTCCCAAGAAGGAGAGGCGCAGGAGTGGCTAGAGCTCATCTGAAAAAGATCTGGAAGGGCAGGTAGGTAGAGGCTCAGCGGAGAGGCAGACCTGGAGACAGGAGGTCCCGGGTTCAAATCTAGCCCAATTGCCTGGCTCTGACCACTCTTCTGCCCTGGAACCAACACTTAGTATCTATCAATCCCAAGACAGAAAGTAAAGGTGAAAAAATAGAAAAAAAAATTGACAAGTTTTAGTGGACCACAAGCTCAATATGGATCAACAGTCGGTCAAGAAACATTTCGTAAGTGTCTGCCACGTGCCAGGCACTGTGCCAAACGCAAGACAAACCAGCAGCGTTTATGGCAGCCAATAGAAGCCCACGATCCCTTCGGCGAAGAGGCCCATCGGATCCGCAGGCCGGCCAAGGCAGCTCTAAGCCCCATTCCCCTCCCAGAGCCTCGCCAGCTCTCAGGCTTTGGCCCGTCTCCGTCTCCGTCTCTCCCTCTCTCTGTCTCTGTCTCTTTCTGTCTCTGTCTCTGTCTCCCTCTCCCTGTCTCTGTCTCTCTCTCTCTCTCTATGGCCACAGCTTCTGGCTTAGTCTCAATTTGGAGA
This sequence comes from Gracilinanus agilis, assembly GCF_016433145.1. Lineage (NCBI taxonomy): Eukaryota > Metazoa > Chordata > Mammalia > Didelphimorphia > Didelphidae > Gracilinanus > Gracilinanus agilis. The sequence goes on along the minus strand of NC_058132.1, from coordinate 17,393,315 downwards.
GAGAAGCGGTCAGGGCTGGGCCACAGGGGGAAGGGACTGGCCCAGGGTCACCCAGCTGGGAAGGGTCTGAGGCCAGATTGGAACCCAGGACCTCCCATCTCTGAGCCCAGCTCTCCATCTAGGGGGCCACCTGGCTGTCTTCCCCATGTTCTTCCTCAGTCTTCAGTGCCCAAAGGGAGCCTGCCAGAAGTCAGAAAGCAGCCGAGCTCTCCCCTCCCGGTTCCTGGTCCCCCATGTGTGCGGCTCCCCGAGTTTAGCCCTCTGCTGCCCCAGCCAGGCCACCTCCAAGGCATTTACCCTCCCCCGGCTCCCTCTAACCCTGGCCACAGCCACCACCTTCTTCCCATTTTATAGATGAGGAAACGGCCCGCTGGAGAGGACCCCCTTGTTTGAGTCCCACGGCCAGGCCCAGAGCCCCAGCACCCACCTGTAAAAGCTGCTCTCAGGAAAGACTCTGAAACAGTCACCTCACTGGGGAGCCCCCACGAAGCTGCCCAGGAACTGGCAGAACCCGAGGTGTCCCCAGTGCATGAGACCTGGGAGAGCCCTTAGAGCAGGGAGTGCCAGGGGCTGAGAGATAGCCTAGAATAGAGAGTGCCAGGGGGAGAGAGAGAGCCTAGAACGGGGAGTGCCAGGGGTGAGAGAGAGCCTAGAACAGGGAGTGCCAGGGGTGAGAGAGCCTAGAACAGGGAGTGCCAGGGGTGAGAGAGAGCCTAGAACAGGGAGTGCCAGGGGAGAGAGAGCCTAGAACAGGGAGTGCCAGGGGGAGAGAGCCTAGAGCAGGGAGTGCCAGGGAGAGCCTAGAGCAGGGAGTGCCAGGGCTGGGGGGGGCACACACAACTGCTTCCACCTTCCTCATGGTATAGACAGTGAGCAAACAGCATGTTCATGGGTGGGTGAAGCCCTTCAGGTGCTATTTCATGTGGAGTCAGATGAGGAAACTGAGGGGCAGGAATGTGCTCTCAGCCCCTGCCATGTCAGCCTCTACATCAGTCCCTCGAGGCTGAGCAATGCAAACGCCAGCCCTGACGCCCCCAGTCTTGGGGGGCAGGTCATAGGCAGAGCCTGCGGGGGCCTCCCCCCCCCCCCGCCTGCTGGACTTTCACTTCTGCTCTGAGCTTCCCCCCAACCCTCCACTTTTAGCAGATTTGCACCAGCCCTCGGCCAGCACTTACCGAAAATGGGGCTAAATATAGAGAGGCTGAGGGCCTCCCCTCACCCTCCCTGGCCAGTCCCCAGGGTCCCCGGGCCCTCTTCTGGGTCCCTGCTGCTCGGAACCCCATCCCGGGGGGGGCAGCTCCTTTCTCCCCAGCTGGGCCCCAGGGTGCGCGGGGGTGACATGTCATGGGGCAAGGACGGAGACACGGGCAGGTGGCGCATGAGACGGGCCGGGCGGCCGTAGGGCCAGGCCTTGTCCATCCCCCCGAGAGCCGCCGGCACTGACGCCCCCTCCCCAGATAAAGCTCAGACGCACGCCGTCTCCGACACACACGGAGGGAGAGGCACGGACGGGCGCCGCACCGTGTGCCGGCACGCTGCGGAGCTGCCCAAAGGCAGGACGGGGAACGCAGCCAGGCTCAGGCGAGGCAGGGCCAGACGGTGCTGCCCTCCGAGGGGGGCCTGGGGCGAGGGTCGGGCCGTGGAGGGAGGCCGCATCCTCTTGGACAAGTCGCTCCAGCATTCCCTGCCTCGCCTCGGGCTCCCGAAGGCCAGGGCTGGCATTCCCTGCTCTGGGCCCTCCTGGCTCTGCCCCTCTGCAGTCCTGCTTCCGCTCCGCCTGCTCCCCGCCAGGCCCCCCCTCTTGGGCTCTCCTCCCTCTGTTCTCTCCCTTGGCAGGCTCCAGATCCGAGGCCCGTGTCCGGAGAGGGCTCCCGCCTCTATTTGTGGGCCTCCTGAGCCCCCTCCGCCACCCATCGACGTCTCTCCCTGGAGGCACCTTCCAGAGGGAACCGTCCCACTCACCAGGCCAGAACGGAGCTCGTCCCGTTCCCCTGCTGGCCCAGGCCTTCCTCCAAGCTTCCCGGTCCTGGCCAGGGCGCCCCCTTGGGCCCAGGCACCCCGGTTCATCCTCCTCTGCAGTCAGCTGCCGGGCAGTGTGGCAGGCTCTGCCCCCTCACCCAGCTCCCCAGGGGAGGCCTTCCTGTCTGGTCGCCCCCGGCCGCCCTCCCTCGGGCGCTCGGGGCTCCCCTCTTCCATCCTGGAATCCTGGTCTCCTCCTCACACCCCTACACCCACGCGTGCACCCACCGCCGGCATCCCCTCCGCCTCAACCTGCTTGTATTACCCGCATCTGCAGAGAGCGCTCCACAGACGGGGACGGTTTCATTTTTGTTGTTGCATGTCCAGGGTGGGAACCCAGGAGAGCCTGGCGGCACCGAACTGTGTGGGCAGGCCCTGGCAGGCCTGGACCGGGCTGAGAGCAGGCCCTACACGGCCTCCCCTGTGCCTCATGGAAACTGGCTTCCACCTCACTTTCCCACGTTCAAACAGAGTGGGTTGGACTAGAAGTTGTAGAAGACCACTCCCACACCTCCAGCCCCCTCCCAGCCCTGGCAGGCCCTGATCTAGAGCATCTGGCAGGCCCTGATCTAGAGCCCCTGATCTAGAGCCCCTGGCAGGCCGCTGTTCTAGAGCCCCTGGCAGGCCCTGATCTAGAGCCCCTGGCAGGCCCCTGTTCTAGAGCGCCTGGTAGGCCCTGATCTAGAACTCCGGCCAGCCATGTTCTAGAGCCCCTGCCAGCCATGTTCTAGAGCTCCTGGCAGGCCATGTTCTAGAGCCCCTCCCAGCCCTGCCATTCTGTGGTATATCTCATCTCTTCCCTTCTGCACCCCCCATTTCCCCAGGATGCCACCTTCCTTTTCCTCTCCATGGTTCACCCCTCAGAGATATCTCCAGCCGGTGCCAAATCCCTCCATTTCTAACTCCACGAAGCCTCTTGCGTCGTCCCTTCCTCCACTCCCATGGCCGCCCTGTGGTGCTGCCCTCCTCACCTCCTAAGCCACCTCTCGGCCCTTCTCTCTCTCCTCACAGTCGCCAAAGCGATGCTCTCGAAGCCCCCCTCCATAAACTCTGGGCCCCCTCCGTGCTTCTGGGGCCCCGCCTTCCTTCCCAGCCGCGGCACTCCTTCAGGGGTGCCCCCTGGCCTCTTCACTCTGCCTCCTCTATCACTCGGCGGGGCACGGCGGGGCCTTTCCTCTGGCTGACCCCATGCCAGGACCGCAGGGCCTCCTCACCTCCTCCTCGGAGGGGCTCTCCCTTCCTCCAAGCCTTGGCTCTGGCCCCGGCCCCTTGGAGGCCTTCCGTGATCCCCAGGAGCAGCTCCCTTGGCCCTCCTTGCCTTGGGGTTAGTTTGCCTTATCCGCATCCCCTTGAGTCTCTCTAAAGGCATGGAAGCCCCTCGAGGGCAAGACTATCTCTGCCTGTCTTTGGGAGCAGCAGCACCCGGCCTGGTACAAAGGCACGACTTCATCATCATCATCATCATCATCATCATCATCATCATCATCATCATCATCATCATCCATAGCATTTGTATCGCCCCTTCTACATTCCAAGGTACTCCCCAAACATTGCCTAGTAGGATTCTCACAGCAACCCCAAGAGGTGGGGGCAATTCTTATCCCCCTTTTACAGCTGAGGCGACTGAGGCAGGTGGAGGCAAAGAGATTTGCCCAAGGTCACACAGCTCGTAAGTGTTGAAGGCCAGATTTGAACTTAGAATGTCCCAGCTCCAAGCCCAGCCCTCCATCTCCACTGTGACTTATTGATTAACATGTTCTAAAGTGCCTTTAGGGGCAGTGAGGTGGGACAGCGAACAGGGCATGGGCCTGGAGTCAGGAAAGCCAGAGATCAAATCTGGATTCTGACACTTACTAGCAATGTGTGATCTTGAGCAAGTCACTTGACCTTGTTTGCCTCAATTTCCTCATCTGTAAAGTGAGCTGCAGAAGAAAATGGCAAATCACTCCAGTATCTCTGAATACGGATCCAAGAAAACCCCAAACGGGGTCACCAGGAGTCAGACACAACTGAAAAATGACTGAACAACAATAACAAAGGTGCCTCTTGATTTGGGCACTCTGTACTGAGTTCTGGGGTCCCTCCCAGCTCTGAAATTATATGTTCTAGGGTCCTTTCCTTCCCAACTCTGCCACCCTGGGTTCTAAGGCTCCTTCCTGCTCTGCCTCCCTGGGTTCTAAGGCTCCTTCCTCCTCTGCCACCCTGGGTTCTGAGGCTCCTTCCTGCTCTGCCACCCTGGGTTCTGAGGCTCCTTCCTGCTCTGATCTCTAGCCCCTTTCAGATCCATCATTCTCCATTCCAAGGACCTCATGAATGACTTTCCTAGGAATTAAAGCCCTTCCCAACTCCAGCAGTCTGTGTTCTAAGGTCTCTCCTAGCTGTGACATTCTGTGAAAAAGGTAGCTCATACATTCACGCAGAGACACAGATTGAGATCCGCAGGCCCAGGGGACAGGGATGTCCCCCACCCCTCCCCCCAGGCCTCATTCTGTCATCTATTGAGGGTACCTTCTGTCTCATGACGAGAAAACTGAGGGTGAGGGTGAGGGGATGGGAGGAGGAGACCTGAGAGTAGAACAAAAGCCCTGATTATGGGGGAGGAGGTGCCTATGGGAGCTTCCTCTGCCCCAGGGATACAGAGGCACCGGAGGGCCATAGACAGAGGGAGATGCAGGAGGCCAGACTACGGGCTACAGAAGCGGGGGTGGGAGAGGAGTGGACAAAGAGGGGAGGAAGTCCAGAAAGGGGAAAGCTGTAGTGGGGTGGTGGGCTGGGAGGAGGAGACAGAAGGAAAGAGGGATATCCTCCGAGGGGGGAGCGCCAGGGAGACACTGGAGGGGTGGAGGGAGGAGAAAAGACACATGCAGACGTGAAGGGAGAGGGGGGAAAGGAAGTCCCTGACGGGGCTGAGACGCAGAAAGAGGCAGAGAGGGGAGAAAAGGAGGCGCCTCCAGGCCCCAGAGAGGGGCAGAAAGAGACAGCGAGTCGCAGGCTAAGACGGGGAAAAGACGGGAGGGAGAAAGGAAGCAGGAGATGGAGCCGGGAGTGGGGAAAGAGAAAGAAGCCCCCATGGAAGCCTCCCCAGGGGAGAGGGTCGGGGGCTGAGGCCCTGCCCTTACCTGGAGCCCCCATGCCGGAGTGCACCACGCTGCCCCGGCGGGGGGCGGAGGTAGACAGGAGCAAGGCTGGGTTGGGGGAACAACTGTGTCATCTCCCCGCCCCCTCCCCAGGTCCCAGGCCCTCCCCGCAGCCAACCCCAGGACAGGAAGTCACCCAGAGAGGAAACCACAGGGGCAGGACCGCCCTTTGGGGAGGGCGGCTACACCCCACAGCAGCGCACACAGCACACACAAACACACCCAGCCCGAGCCCGGGCTCGGCGCAGCCCGAGGGGCCCAGAGCCCTGACACCCAGAGCTCCCCCTTTGGGAAGGGGACGGAGCTGAAGCCTCAGGTCTGGGCGGGAGGAGAAGCGAGTCCCCAACTTCCCCTGCGGCCGGCCGCAGTGGAATCCCAACAGAAGGGTGGGCTGCGGCTCCTCTACGGCCCTCCCAGCTCGGGCACCGTCCGCCCGGGACATCCCAGGTTCGAGGGCTCCCTTGGGGGCGTTCTCAGCTTTCTCTGGACCTCCGTTTTCTCATCAGTAAAAGGAGGCTCAGAGCGAAGGCCAGAGAAGGGCCGGAGAGCCGCCTCAGGGGAAAGGGGACGCCTGGCCAGGAGCTCTCTGCGTGGAAACCAAAAGCCACGTCCAGCCCAAAGGGGCCGAGGCACTGGCGCCCCCCTGAACTCGGACCCGGCCCGCGGGATGCCCACCGGGCGAGGCGGGAAGGCAGAGGTGGGGGACATGGCGGACTGCATATGGAACCTGGAAGTCTGGCTGTCTGTCCTGGAGGCCCAGAACATCCATCTTGAGTGTGTGTGTGACCAGGAGGCTGCACTTGCCAGCGGGGCCCACCAGAGGGCGGCCGCTGACCGCCAGTGCCCCGGCTGAGCGGCCCTGCGCAGCTCAGCTCTCCAAACACGCCCAGGCGGGCCCAGGCGCTCTCTAGGTCCAGCCTGACGGACAGGGAGGAGAGGGCGGGGGCGGCCCCGTGAGGGCAGCAGCAGCCCGGCTCCCCGGGGGGAGGCCCACACCTGGAAAGGAAGCTTTGCTCTGGCCTAATCTCCTGGGCCTGGCCAAGCGTGCATCCTCCAGTTCAAGGAGCAGCTCTGCCGACTCCCCGCGTGACCTTAGACAAGTCCCTTCCCTTCACTGAACCTCCGTGACCCCATCCATGAAAGAAGGGCCTAGAGCTCAGCCACTCCGCTCTGAGGGCGCCGACCTTCTCTAAGGCCCCCAGCTCTGCTCTGCGGCCCCCTCCGGCCCCAGCTCGGACATTCCCATTCTGGGGGTCCCCCCCACCCCCCGCTGGGACTCCTGAAGTCGCTTCCAGATCTAAATCTGAGTTCATATGATTCACTCGGTGAGTCTGGGCAAAGTCACTTCCCTTTTCTGAGGCTCCCCCAAAAGGGAAATGACTTGCTCGTGGTTACACAGATGACGGTAAATGGCAGAACCAAGACCTGAACCCAGAACCCGTCCCCCCCCCC
>NC_058132.1:17335338-17351711 GCF_016433145.1 Gracilinanus agilis | reverse complement strand
AGGGAGGAAGGGAGGAAGGGAGGAAGGGAGGAAGAGAGGGAGGGAGGGAGGAAGGAAGGAAGGAGGGAAGAAGGGAGAGAGGGAGGGAAGGAAGGAAAGAAGGAGGAAGGGAAGGAAGGAAGGACAAATAGCAATCCCCAGGACTGGCCAGGATGGCTCTCCCCAAGGCAGGCTCATCAATAATAATGGTAACAGTAGGTGACATTTCAGGTGTGCTTCCTCCTTCCCAGAGGGATGGTCTCCACAGGTGTTTGCATCCTGTCTCCTCCACAGACTGAGAGCCATTTGAGGTCAAGGACTGTTTGGGCCTTTCTTTATACCCAGGGCTTAGTGCAGAGCCTGGCATATTTCTGCTGATGTCTTTCAGTTGTGCCCGATTCTCCATGACCCTTTTGGGTTTTCTAGGCAGAGATACTGGTGTGGTTTGCCATTTCCTTTTCTCATTCATTTTACAGATGAGGAAGCTGAGACAATCAAAAGTTAAGTGACTTGCCCAAGGTCACAAAGCTAGGAAGTGTCTGAGGCCAAATTTGAACTCAGATCTTCCTGCCCAGTGCTATATCCACTGCACCACTTGGGCGCCTCCTTCACAGAGTCTGGGCTGAAAGGAACCTTGGAGTCCACGATGCCCAAGCCCCTCATTTCTATAGATGTGAGGAAAACTAAAGCCCAGAGAGGGACTTCTTCAAGATCTCCCAAAGCCCAGCAGAAACAAGATTTGAACCCACATCCTCAGACTGTAAGTCTAAAACACTCTGCACTACCTCCCCGTATTTAGAGCCAGATTCCATCCCATGGCAGGTTCTGAAACCCCAAACCCAAAATGGCAAAGAGCCCCTCCCTTCAGGAAGCTGGCCTCCCAGAAGGAAGCTGCCATATCCAGACTCAGTGAATATCAGGTAAATGCCCGATTTGGGGAGGGGGCACTTAGTGGAGCAGGGAAGGAAGAGCTCCTTGAGCTGAGCCCAGAAGGAAGGAGCCCCACCCCATGCTGGCCTGTTGGACCAGATGACCTCTCTGAGCCCTTCCAGTGTGCAAACCATGCGTGCTGGGGTAAGTATACGTGGGAAGGAGCCTCTGACTCTGTGAAAATCCAGGAAAGGTTCAGGGGCCAGGGAGAGGAAAAGGATGGAGTATTGAGCTCACCAAAGAAGTCAAGCCAGGGAGATTGCGGAACCAAAATGCAGGCTGGAAAGAAAGTGTGACGACGCCTCTCTTTCCTCCTATCAGCCCAGGGAGGTTAAGAAGTTCAGGAACTGGGGCACTAGGTGGCTGACAGGATAAAGAACCAGACCTAGAAATGAAGGTCCTGAGTTCAAATCTGACCTCAGACACTTTCTAGCTCTGTGGCCCTGGGCAAGTCACTTCACTCCCATTGCCTAGCCCTGACCACTCTTCTGCCTTGGAACCAGTACATAATACTGACGCTAGGATGGAAGGAGAAGGTTTAAAAAAAAAAAAAAAAAAGGTCAGGAATTGTTAGCCCCTGTGGGATGGGAGGGATGGAGATGGCGACCCAGATAGAGGTGACTTACCCAGGCTCTCTCAAAAAGCCAGTCTAATAGCCAGGAAAGACCTTCCATCTGAGAAACAATCCCATGTATTGTTCTAAGGCAGAAGAGAGGTAAGGGCTAGGCAGTGGGGGTTAAGTGACTTGCCCAGGGTCACACGGCTAGGAAGTTTCTGAGGCCAGATTTGAACCCAGGGCCTCCAGTCTCTGGATCTGGCTCTCCATCCATAGAGCAGTCTAGCTGCCCCCATCCACTACCATTTATAGAACATGTTCAGATTGGGCCAGATTGTCTCAGAGAGACAGCCTGAGCTGGTCTGAGTCAGAGGGGTTCACAGACATTCTCTGTGGCCAGAAGCTGCCAATCTGCATGGGCAGGAGTTTCTCTATGAGGGTGGGCACTGGTCCGAAAAGAAGGAAAACATTGTAAAGGTCTCCATACAGCATCTCATTTGAGTCAACACGAGAACTCGGGTCTCCCAGCTTCAGGACTGTATCAATGAGGCTCCCTTGGGGGGAGGATCACTAACCCAGGCACAGCAACAGAGGAAAATGGGAAATAAAAGGATAAAAGCAAAGCAGGAGGTTACTGAGAACAGGCTTACTAAGACAAGGAGAGAACTGAATGCCTGGGGACTGACAGAGGAAAAGAATGAGGCTGTCAGGGAAAGAACCCTGGGCTTGTCAGGAACAAGAGACCCAGATGCAAATCCTGGCAGAATTCTAGGCTTAGATGGCCGAGTACAGATAAGCCAGCTCCCTCTCTGGGAGTGTTCAGCTTCCTGGTCTGAAAACGAGGGGGTTGGGCTTGCAAGAACGGCAGCTTTAAAGTTAAGGACCACAGTTTGGATTCTGACTCTGTTACCCACCATCTGTGGGGCTTGGAGGAAGTCTTCTCACTTTTCTTGGGCTCAGTTCCTCATCTGTAAAATGAAGACAAGTTCTGAGGTCCCAACTCTGATGTTCTGTGTGGAGAGAGGAGGATGTAGTGTTGGATCTGGGTTCAAATCCCAAATCAGACATTAGCATCATCTCCCACTTCTCAGGCCTCAGTTTTCTCATCCACGAAATGGGAAGTTATACTTGAACTACCTGCCTCACAGGGTTGTTTTGAGGGAAGTGTTTTGTAAATCTAAAAGCATTACAGCAATCTGAGTTCTACTTTGAGTTCCTCTGGCTGGCCCATTTATGATTCTGATTCCAAGGGTGGCCCAGGCCCTCTATGGGGACTTCACTTTCCTAGCCTGTAAAATGCAAAGTTCTCTTGCTCCCTCTCCCCATCCCTGCTTCGTCCTTACAGCCAATTGGAATGGATTCTGCCGGAAGCAAGATTATTAGAGCTGGAATAGATCCTGGGCTAGTCTGGGCTCCAAATCCTAGCTGTGCCCCTTCTCCCTGAGAGATCTTGGACAAGTCACCGAGATAAGAGCCTCGGATTCCTCCTCTGGAAAATAAGGGCATCTGCCCGGCAGCCAAGGGCAACTTCCACTATCTCTGTAGATGTCACCGCCACCTGGTGGCCGACGCTGGGAGTGCAGCCAAAGGGAAGCGCCAGGTTCTGCCCATCAGTCCGCACCTCCGAGACACTTCGGATTCCCAGATCTATTCGTCCCTGCGGAGCTCCAGCTGCCTTTCAGTCTTCTCCCAATGGCGGCCCAAAGCCTCCCGGCTTTCTTCTCGCCTCGTCTCACCGCGCGCCCCCCTCCCCTCCAGTGAACCAGGGGCCGAGTCCTGCCGCATACACCCTCAAAGCCTCGGGGGCTCATTTGTTTGGGGACAAAACCCGCAAGGACAGGGCCGGGGTTCTAGGGCCTCTCCCAGGCCTGACACTTCCTAAGGCCGGCCTCTCCCAGGTCTGACCCGCCCTGTTCCAGGCCCCGCCCCTCCCCACATAGCCTAGCCTAAGGTCCCGCCCAGCCCCGACACTCCCTGTTCCAGGCCCCGCCCATCCCTGGCACTCCCAGTTCTCGCGTGCCCTTCCTCGCTCTCAGCCGCCCTCCAGCAGCTCTCCGGCCCCCAACGGGATGTCGGCCGTCCCGGAGCCCAAAGAAACACAGCAGAGCACCTTTCATTCCCAGCTTGGCCTCTTTATTGGTGCCGCCTCCCAGCGCTCCCCAGCCACGTCCCGCGCAGGCGGCCCGGGAGGAGAGGGAGTAAAGCCCGGAAGCTTGGGCAGTTCCCCCCCGCGAGGGCCGGGCCGGCCTGCCTGCCTGCAGGAGACGAACTCCAGAGCCAAGAGTGGCCCGAGCCAGGCCCCGGCTGAGTGGGAGCTCCCAAGCGGAGGCCTGTAGATGGAGCCCACTTTGCAGGTGCAGAAAGCAAAGCCCGGACGCATCAGTGGCTTTTCCGTTCCCACCCGGCCCGCGTTCTCCAGCCTCCCAGGGCTTGCGCTCCTGCCCTCGCAGGCAGCCTCCTGACTCACCCATCCCAGCCACCCAAACAACCTGCATAGCCTGTGTGTGGGCGGGGAACTTGCCCAACGTCGCCCAGCCCACCGCAGCATGAAGCAGGCTTCCTCTCTTCCCGCGGGCCTCCTCAAAGGAGGAGCTGGACATGCGGCCTCTAAGCTTCCTCCAACTCCAACACTAATTCAGCCAATGAGTCCAACTCCCTTCTTTTACAGATGGGGTGACTGAGGCAGGGAGGCCAGTGCTCTGGCCACTACCCTACACTACCCCCTAGAGGACACCATAGCTCCCGCGTGGTCCCACAAGCACCCCACCGTTAGGCTGTTTAGACAAAGGCCGGGTTTGGGGTTAGGCCATGTGGGCTTCTGGATCTCCACCTCCTTCCCTCCTCTCTGGGCCTCAGCCTTCCTGTCAGTAAAACAAATGGGTTGGACCAGGTGGCCTCTCCGGTCTGTGCTCGCTGGAGATGACCGGGGCCTCCCCAACGCCCACCGATGGCCTCTGCGGGCCCAGCCAGGGCTCTGACTGGGTGCCAGTGTCTGAAGGCCTGGGCGGCTGGAGCTAGGGGCGGTGAAGGCCTAGGAACAAAGTCTACATCGGCTACACTGAACGTACGCTCTTCTCTGTGGGGAGGAGGGGAGACAAGAGGAGGGCGCCCCCCCCACTCTGGGCTACCCACCAGCCCACCCACAGCAGGGATGGGGCTCTCGGGACACCCAAGCCGGGCTGGGAGGGAGCCAGATGAGGATGACAGCTGGGCAGGGCAATGGCGCCCCCTCCCAGGTGTCCAAGGCCCCGGTCAGCGGGGTGGCGGGGCCTGTATCCCCCCAGGTGAGTGGCCCCCCAGCAGCAGCAGGCGGCGCCGACCAGCCTCGTAATCCCCCTCGTCCACGCTGACCAGCAAGCGGATGGGCTCCCGGCCCACAGCCTCCCGAAGGGCCTCTGTCAGGAAGACGCCCCGCAGGGCCTGGAGCAGGGCCCCACTCAGGTAGTCCCCCCAAAAAGCATCCAGGTACGAAAGCTCGGAGAACTTGATGTCACACACCACAGAACCCAGGTCCCTCGATTTCAGCACAGCCATGGCCTGCCCGAACAGGTCCAGCTGGCGGGCCAGTGACTGGGGCCGCCGGGATGCCACCCCTTGGGCCAAGGCTGACCCATGCTCACAGTATTCGGCCCGTACTCGAAGGCGGATATCTGCAGGGAAGGAAGGAAGGGTGTTGGGAGAGGCCGGGGCCCCACCACCAATCCCTGTTACCCCTCTTCTACCTGGCCCTTGGGCCCTCAATCCCCATCTCCCTCCTTTCCTTCCCAGGGCACCAGATTGTTTTCTCCCTGGTCCAGCTTGGACCCTGACCCTGTTCTCCAGGGCCTTGAGAGGCCTGCAATTCTATGAGCCATCCTGGCTGTTGAAGGCCAGTGCTCTGAACCCAATGTCCAGCCTTCCACCCTTCCTGGTCCTCCTGCCTGCCCCCTTTCATGATCTTCTAGGTAATCAATTCACTGAGTCATTCATTCATTCATTCATTCATTCCATCCCTCAATTGCCTTTTCATGCTCCCACCATCTTGGGTGACCGCCATCATCTGCCTTGTCTGTTCCAAGGTTAGGGTAGCCAGGCCCACCTCCCAGGGCCCTTCCTGTAGCATGGAAATCTTTTTCTTCCTCCCTGAGAGATTCTGTCCCAGCTTCTCCAGAGGCTCTCCTCTCCGAGCCCAGGACTCTGGCTCTCTCGTCTCCTTCTCCCTTATGTTACACCCCAACCACCTCCCCTTCACCCTTTCCCCAATCCTCTCCCCTTCTGCCCCATTCCAAAGAGATCCTCTGGGCCCTGGGTGCCACTCCATTCTTCATGGGTGCCCTTCTACCATACCTACACACTCAGGTCTCCTCCATTTCTCCTCTCTCCCTCTCCACCCCTCAAATCCTTCTCCCTCTTATCCTACCCCAAATCTTGTCCAAACGAGCCTCAGCCTCGGATCGATGGAACCACCATTGGTTGCCTTCGCTTCCACACACGAATGAAGACAGAGAAGATCACACACCTCTTCTACCTAATTTATGTTGCACAAACTCAAGGGGCCCTCACTGCTGCTGGGCAATCCCAGCACTGCTAGGCTGCCTTCCTTCTATCTTCCCTGCTTCTACCCTCAGGTGAGAACCTCACTTCAGATTTTACAGAAAATGCTGGGGCCATTCTCCATGAGCTCCCTCTTCTCCCCTCTGCCTCAACTCCTCTCCCTCAGATGGCCGACCACAACGTCCTCCTTCACGATGAGGTGGCCAATCCCTGTAGCTGCTCAGGCAATCCCATTCCATTCCAACTCCAGATGGTGCCCCATTATCCCCACTCGATCATTTCTTTTCACTCTCTCCCTGCCACTGGGTAGCTCCCTCTACAAGCATTCCCAAGCCTCTTCCCTCCTGGAAAAAACCCTCACCTGATCGTTCACACCCCCCCCCAACCATCAGCTTCTCCCTCTTCTGCCCTTGGCGGCTAAACTCCTCAAATACGTGTCTCCATCGTCTTCCCCCTTCACTCTCTTTGCCCGCTGCTCATTTGAAACCCTTTTCTCCCGAGTTACGATCTCATAATCGCCAAAGCCGACAGCCTTTTCTCAATCCATGTGCTTTATGACCTTTCTGTAGCTCGTGATGTTCTGTATCCCCCTCTTCTCCTTGACACTCTTTTCTCTCTCAGCTCTCTCCAGACTTCCTTCAAAGTCTCCTTAGCCAGATCTTCACCCAGACCGTGCCTTCTAACCATAGGTGTCCCCCGAGGCCAATATACGCCGTATACTCTCTCCCTGCTCAAATCCAATATGGTGCCAAGGCCTGTCGATTTCAGCTCTGCCCCCTCTCCTCCAGCACTGACGCAGACTCTCATCACCTCCCTCCTGAACGACTACAATAGCTGTTGGTCTGCCTGCCTCAAGTCTCTCCCATCTGCAATCCAGAGCCTCCATTCAGCTCAAGTCTGTTCAAGCCACGCCCCCACCCCCACCCCCCCTTCGATAAACTCTAGTGACTTCCTAGTGCTTCCAGGATCAAATCTTCTGCTTGGCATTCAAAGCTTTGCACATCCTGGCATCCTCCTACCTTTCCAATCTTCTCACACCTTACCTCCCAACATATACTCTTTTTTTTTTTTTTTAAACCCTTGTACTTCGGTGTATTGTCTCATAGGTGGAAGAGTGGTAAGGGTGGGCAATGGGGGTCAAGTGACTTGCCCAGGGTCACACAGCTGGGAAGTGGCTGAGGCCGGGTTTGAACCTAGGACCTCCTGTCTCTAGGCCTGACTCTCACTCCACTGAGCTACCCAGCTGCCCCCCAACATATACTCTTTTTTTTTTTTTTAAACCCTTCCCTGTCATCTTAGAATCACTACTATGTATTGGTTCCAAGGCAGAAAAGCAGTAAGGGCTGAGCAGAAAGGGTTGAGTGACTTGCCCAGGGTCACCAAGCTTGGAAGTGTTTGAGGGGAGATTCGAACCTAGGACTTCTAGGCCTGGCTCTCAATCCCCTGAGCCACCTAGCTGCCCCCTAAGCACAAACTCTTCAATCCTGTGACCATGGCTTCTTGACTGTTGTACAAACTAGACACTCTCTCTGGGTATTTTCACTGGTTTCTCATCCAGGTCCAGAATGCTTTCTTTCCTGCCTCCTGGCTTCCTTCAAGTCCCAGATAAAATCTTACCTTCTCAGTATAGCTGGGTGGTTCAGTGGATAGAAAGCAGGCCTAGAGACAGAAGGTCCTGGGTTCCAATTTGGCTTCAGACACTTTCTAGCTGAGTGACCCCAGGCAAGTCACTTAACCCCTACTGCCTAGCCCTTGCTGCTCTTCTGCCTTGGAACTGATACTCAGTATCTATTCTAATACAGAAGGTGAGGGGCTTTTAAATAAATAAATAAACTCCCACCTTCTCTAAGGAACCTTCCTCAACTCCTCTTAATTCTGGTGCCTTTCCACAGCCGAGCCCTTCCTATTTATCCTGACTATTGCTTGTTTATGGATCGCTGGGTCTCCAGTTCGACTGTCTCCTGCCTCCTCTGCATCCCTCACACCCAGCACCGTGCCTGGCACATGGCACAAGTTTAGTATTTACTAACTTGACTCCTTTCATTGTCAAACTCCTAAAAAGAAGCCCCTTTCTTCCTGCCTCCTGTTCACTCCCTCATTCCCAGCCCTCTTTCCTGCTTGGCTGGGGCTGCTCTCCCAAAGGCTGCCACGGAGCGCCCCAAGTGCTAAATCCCAGGACCCTCCTCAGTCCCCATTTCTCCCTGCAGATTCTGACCCCACCAACCCCTCAGCTCCAATCTTCCTGTTCTAAGGCTTCTCCCAGCCCCATATTCCCTGTTTCTAGGCCCCTTCTCCTGGACATTCCCTGTTCTGGACCCACATACACACTCTGTTCTAGGCCCCTCCTCCTCCCCAGACATTCCCTGCTCTAGGCCCCTCCCCCTCTGCCACTCTCTATTCCAAGCCCTGCCTCCCCACTGAGCTATACTGCCTAACCCTCAGGCTCACAATGACATCATCTCAGAGCTCCAAGTGACCTCAGGCACTGCCCACAGCTCTTGGGGGCAGAAGGCTCTCTGGGATGGGGAGCTCACTCCCTGCAGCAGGGGACCCTGCTTGCTGTTTCTCTTCCCTGCCCTCTCACCGGGGGCTTTGTTGCTGCTGCCCTTGGCCCCTCTTCCACAGGCTGGCCTCTCACCTGCTCAGCTCTGTGCCATTGACAAATGGCAGCAGACCCTAGGCAGTGGGGGTTCAAAGACTTGCCCAGGGTCACCCAGCTAGGAAGTGTTGGAAGCCACATTTGAACCCTGGACCTCCCTCTCCAGGCCTGGTTGTCCATTCACTGCTCCATGTATCTGCTGCACCCCTCCTCCCGTTCATTTTCTTATTCCTGAATGCTACCCCCTCAAACTGGGGATCTCAAAGCACACTGGTGCTAGGAGGTGTGGAAGACGGCGCCCCTTCAGCTGGGCCGCACTTACCACAGGTCACTCTGTTCGGAGTGGAAGATGATCCAGGATTTCTTGCCCTCAAAGCTCCCTGCAGGCCTCGACGCCTCCTGCCTCTGGTGCGGCCCAGGCTTCTCCTCTGCCTCTTCCCAGGAGGTGAACCTGGTGGACAAGGGGCTGTAGCAGTGGCAGTCGAGCCCAGCTCTGTGAAATTCAACTCTTACCCCAGACAATTATAAGAGACAGCTGTGGTTGGGTGGGGAGAGCACCCGGCCTGGGGTCAAGAAGACCTGGGTTCAAATGTGGCCTCAGTCTCTTCCTAGCTGGGTGACCCTGGGCCAGTCACTTCATCCCCATTGCCTAGCCCGCATCGCTCTTCTGCCTCAGGAACCAAAACACAGTATTGATCTGAACACAGAAGGGAAAAGTTTTTAAAAAATAAAATAAAATAGATAAAAGTTCTGGTTTTTGAGACTTGCAGGAGGAGGGGCAGCTGGGCTACCCCCACCTCAGAATTGCAGAGGAATGGGCCTTGAACCCATTCTCCTGCCTCTAAACCAGAACTATTCCAGGTTCCTAGTTCTACTGCTAGAAGTAGCTTTAGAGGACAAATCCAATCCCTTTCTCTTATGGATTAGGAAATCCAGGTCCACTGACCTTGCCCAGGGCCACAAAGGGGATAAGATCTGAGGCAGATTCAAACCCAGGTCTTTAGCTCACTATAGTTCAACACTATTTAAATTTAAATAAAAAGGATTTATTATGTTGAATCCCTTCCTTAGAGGCTAAAGCAGGGAATAGAGGAATCTTGTTAAGCAGAGAGCCCCCCCCCTCCCATTATGAAGGGCTTACCTGTCTCCCACTGAGCCCGTGGGGAAGTTGTACTGGCTGGGCCCAGGCAGTTCCCTTCTGGCCTCTCGGTCTCTGACCCAGAAGGACTACAGCTATAACGCTCTGGGGACACTGAGAAAAGGAAAGAAGATAAGAGTCCATGGATGGTTTTGCCTCCCCAAACTCATCAAACCCCAGGGCCCTGCCTGTCCCCAAAAGGTGCTCACACCCCCCCCCCCTTCCCAGGCCTCTCAAGAATGACCTTTGGGTCTCCTTCCTCTAAGAGGTGTCTGACCTTCCACTCTCTGAGGATGATCCCCCATCCTCTTGGGATTGCTCATCCCCTTCCCAAAGAAGGGTTATCTGATTTCCAGACCAGGGGGACCAGCATGATTCTGGGAAACTAGGTATTGGCCTAGGAGCAGACAAGGCAGGATTCCCCCTTGGGAAGATGGCAGATGGGCAATGGTCTAAGGAGAAGCTCAATCAAATCTGGGGGGAAGAGAATGGGCTGAACTCTGGGAACACGGGTACTGGCCTTGGGTATATTAGAAAGAACAATGGATTGGCAAGAGGCCCTGGGTCTAAATCTTGGTACTGGAGACCTCAGCCTCCTCTTAAAATGGAGAGATTCTGGAGGCAAGCCCTAAGGACTCCCTGAGCTCTAAGTCTGAGAATTCCTTTACCTTCTGAGAAGCCCAGCCCTAAGGGATGTCTGACCTCTTCCTTGTGGGTCAGTAGGGCCAAGGGTTCCAAGCGCCCTGACCCCTTCCCCAGGAGGTCCCCAGAAAACCCACCTTCCCAATCCAATAGACTTCCCCTGCCCTGAAAGGTAGAGAAGCCTCTCCAATCTCAGGCCTTGCTGATCTTCCCCAAGAATCTGTTTTATCCCCTCCTTCCTTTTCTCTCCAATCTTCTTCAGTCAGGCATCTCCCCAGGCCCCATCCATCACCTCACAAACAGAGTCCAGCCTCTCCTCTTCTCAGGCCAATACCAGCCCTCTGGGAACCCTGTCTGTCCCACAGGAGTAGCTGTCTCCTCTGGGATCACTCATTTCTAGGGTCCATCCCCATCCATGCCCCTGTGGGAGGATCCCCAGTAATCCTGATCACCTCTCTTCTCTGGGTCCTCACCAGTCCTTTGCTCTAGAGGGACCCCATCAGTCCCCCTCTCTAGTTTTGTCAGACCCCTAATCGTGGTCCCACCTGCCCCTGCAAGCCCTCTCCACCCCCACCCCCCAAGCCCTTGTCTCCTAAGCCCTCTCCATCCCTCAGAAGGTCCCACCAGCCCCTGCTTCCTTCTCCCAGAGGGCTCGGCAGCCCCTGATCCCCTTGTCTGGGCCCTCCCCACCCCCAGCTCCCCGGGCCGGCCAAGGGCCATGTACCTGGGCGCATTCGCTTGAGTGAGAGCCTGGGCAGCAGGTCCTGGCGGGACAGCACCCGTAGCAGCTGCTTCAGGGGCCCCAGGCGGGCCTCATCGCACTGGCCCCTCCTCTCCAGCTCGAGCAGGAGCTCTAGCCCGGAGCGGGCGGGGGCTGGCTGCGGGCTCCTTCGTGGGGCCAAGCCGGGCGGGCTTTCCTGGGGCGCCGGTAGAGCCTCGTCCAGGAGGAAGGAGAGCACGGCCAGCTCCTGCTCGCTCAGCTGGGCGCCCACCACCTGGAACACGCGGTGCAGGGGCTGCAGCCCGTAGTAGTCCAGGCACTCATCCTCCTCCCAGCAGGGGCTGCCCGGGCCCCTGGGTCCCACCATCAGGCCGGACCGAGGAGCGCTGCGAAAGAAGGGGTGGGGAGGGTCAGCGCCCGCGCTGGGCCCCCGAGAAGCTCCTTTCCGGGCCAGGGGGCTCTCAGCTGGGCGGAGGGTCCGACAGCGATTTAAAGGAACCCGTCCGAAGCCCGGGGCCTCCGTCAGAACTCTCAAGTTCCCCACCCGCCCAGTCCCGTGGCCCAGCCCTCAGTCACCCGAGGGGTCCCTCTGAGGCTGCCGCAGCTGGGCTGTTTCTCGTACCTTCTGTGTAACTGCGCCTGCGCCACGAGCGCCCCGCCCCGCCCCCTGCTGCCTGGACCCTCACTCGCGCAGGTGCGAGCGCCCCGGCTCGCTCTGCGCAGGCGCAGCGGGTCTACTCTAAGCGCACCTGCCTGCCCCCCACCTGCTGGGGAGGATCAGCAGCGCATGCGCGTGCCGAGCGTAAGGGGATCGCCCACAAACTGGCGGAAAAAAAACACCAGGACGGACTTGGGGGAATGGGGGCGGGGGGAGAAGACTAGGGCTGGGTTTCCCAACCTGTTCTCTTGGGCTTGCCTGAGGTCCAAGACGGCCCGCCCAATCACGAGTCACTTCCCCCTCTGAGCCTCAAGTTTAGTCACCTGTAAAATGGGCCTGATGCCACTTCTTCCAGGGGATGCGGTAACTGAAGGCCCTGCCTGTCCTTGAGCTTCAATGACACCCCACCACCTCGCCTGGGCAGCCTGGCTCAACTCTGACAGCGTCTCTTTCCCCTTTCACATTCTAGGAACCCTTCGAGTTAGATTGGAAACAAAGACCAGAGTTCCAATTCTACCTCAGCTGGTGGCTTAACCTAAAACTCAGTTTTCTCCTCCGTAAAATGGGAATCACAATAGCATTCACCTCCCTGGGCGGTTGTGGGTATGTGGAAAACGCCCTATAAATGCTCCCCTAGGGCTTTACTGCCAGATCCCTCAAGTTAATTAGCAGGTTCACCCCCCAAAGAGGCGTATTTGGCGGAAGAGGACAAAAGAGCACCCAAACAAACGTTGGAGGACCGAGAAGTCCCCGGATGCCTAGGGTGAGAGCAGAGAGAAGCCCGCAATAGTAACAGCAGCAGGGATGGAGCGCGCATCTTCAGGATACTCCCAACAGCCCCTGGGCGGGAGGCGCCGCCCTCATCAGAGGAGGAGCCTGGGGCAAGAGGGGAAGCCGTAGGAGGGGCAGGAGGGCAGCTTTATACCGAGACGTCTCAGTCCTTTGAGCCAATCTAGTCGCAGCCAGCGAAAAGCCGTAGAGGTCCAAACGATTTGGAGTTAGTTTTTAAAAGGAGACATATTGGGTAAACAAAGCCACAAAGCCATTGGGGGTTGGTAAACCCCAATACAGGACAGCTAGGGAGCTCCGTGCAGAGCCCCATCCTGAAGGCTTACTGGGTTCAAATCGGAACTCAGACACTTCCTAGCCGTAAGACCTTGGACAAGTCATTTCAGCCTGTTTGCCTCCGTTTCCTCAACTGAAAAAATGAGCTGGAGAAAGAAATGGCCAACTGACCCCGTGACTTTGTCTAGAAAACCCCAAACGAGATCTGCGAAGAGTTGGACACGAGGAAAACGACTCAACAACAACGAGACACAAACACCTCCCCAACGCCACCAAATGCTTCCCGGGAAACCGAAAAGCAGCCGAGCCAATCTAAGCAATCACGGCGCGTTTATTAAGCACCTACTGTGTGCCCTCCAGAAGCTCCCTGTCCTTCTCTCCTCCCTGCCCCAACCACGCTTCTACCTCGGGCCTGCTGGGCTGGGGGGGGGGGGGAGGGAGCGGAAGGGGCCCATACCTGTCAAATATCCAGACGTGGAGCTCGTGGCTTGTTGCCGCAGCTGCCTGGGACCGGAGGAGGACTGTGGGCACTCCGGGACTGAGGCTCAGCGGGAGGGCTCCTCTGTCCTCGCCCACCCTGACTCATCCCCCTTCCCAAAGGGAGGCACACTCAAAATGGACCCGGGGTTGGGCGTCGGTGTCTGAGTGTCACAGGGTGGGGCAGCTTGTCCCCAGCCACCCCAAACAAAAACTTCCTCCCTCACAGCTGCTGCATTCTCGCCCCTCCCCCAAGTTCCTTCCACCGTAAGTCAAATAAGCGTTTATTAAATGCCGAGTGTGTACCAGGTACTTCTCGCCTTAGGAAATGGAGCGGAAAGGAAAAGAGAGAGCGGCGGACCCAGCAAATGCAAGCCGGTGCACTAGGTCCCCTCTTGACCCCCCAAGGAGCTCTTTCCAGCTTCAGCTGCTCCCAAAGGACCCCTGACTTAGTCCCTTTTTGTCTGGGGTGGGGAGAGGGGCACTGGATTCTGCCTTGGAAGGGACCTCCGAAGAGGCTTTGGAGAAGTGACTTTCCGGGTAAGAGTGAGAGATAGGATTCGAACCCAAGTCCTCCGTCCAAATATAAATGCTTAGCCACAGCGGTACCACAAGGCCTTTTGCAAGACCAGGGGACCTGCAGAAAGTGGAGGGAGGAAGAGGGGATTTATTAGGCGTGGGCCTGGCACTTGCTAAGTGCTTTGACATCTAGAGCAGCCCTGGGACGTAGGTGCTATTATGATTTCCATTTTACTGTTGAAACAGAGGTGAAATGACTTGGCTAGGACGCACCTGGGGGTCATAGAACTCTGGCCCTCCTGGCTCCGAGCCCACGCTCTGCGCACTATAGCGCCACCTAGCGGCCCTAATCAAAAGCAATTGCTTTTGCTTGGTCCGCACCTGCGCCTGCGCCCTGGATTTACACCGCTTCTCTGCCCGACCCTCTCTCAGAGAGGTTTGCGCCTGCGCCTCCCAGAGCTCCCGCTAGCTCCGCCTCTGCGGGCCTCGCCCCGCCCCTACCCCGAGCCTATTGGGTGTGGTGGCGCCCAATGGGAGGCGGCGATGGTGCGGGGTGCGCTCCTGCTGTGGCGGCGGTGGAGGAGTCAGCGGCTGTGCTAACGGGAGCGGCTGAGCGGCTGGTGAGGGGGTGCCCCTGAGAGAGAGCCCGAGATCCTGAGGGAGAGGACACTGACGGAGAGAGACACTGAGGGGAGAAAGCCTTGGAGAGAAACAAAGACAGAGAGACCCCGCAGAGCCAGAGACAGGGTCCCCAGAGCCAGGGGGCTCCCACTTGCCCCCTCCCCCTCCTCGCAACCCCTCCCCCACAGTAGCCCGAGCCTCCCCGAGAACCCCTGAGGGCAGGGAGAGCTGCCCCGGCGGGGCAATGAATGCCATGGAGCGCCGTGGGGGTGGGGGGGTGCGGCCCCAGAGTCCCACCGATTTCAGTGTCCTCATCAGTGCAATAGGTGTCAGGACAGCCCCACCCCCCACCCCAGCGAGGTCCCCTGTTAGCCCAGGCACAGCAGGTGCCTAATGGGTGCTCGCTCTTACAGCTGTACAGAGAAAAGAAGAGCTGGGGTGGGGCAGGGGTGGCTTAGTGGGAAGCCAAGCCTAGAGACTGGAGGTCCTTCATTCTGCTTCAGACACTTCCTAGCAGTGTGACCCTGAGCCAGTCACTTAACCCCCAGTATCCAGCCTTTACCACTTTTCTGCCTTGGAACTGATGTACAGAAAAGATTCTAAGACAGAAGGTAAGGGTAAGAGAAAAGAAAAGAGCTGGCAGATCCCCAGAGGACAGGACTCAAGGCAGGATCCCTGTGGGGACAGGTATGGGGCGGTGCTTCTGACCCACTTGCCTTGTTCCACAGGCCATGGCGGAGGTCACAGTAGATGCGGGCACACCTCTCTTGTTGCAGCATCAATACATCTGCTCGGCCTGCGGCCTACTCTACGATACCCTAGAGGAGGTCTTCTTGCACCAGCAGCAGCACCAGTGCCCTGCTGAGCCCCCTGCTGCCAGAGGCCCATTGCCTGAGGATAGCCACTTCCAGTGCTTGGAATGCACTGAGCTCCTGCTGTCGCCAGAAGAGCTGCTGGCCCACCAGGATGCCCACACCCAGGACACCAACCCCCCCATTGGCCCCCTTCAGGGCCAGGTCCAGTATCATTGTGGCAACTGTGAGGAGCTCTTCCTGTCCCCTGACCTCTGGCTGGCCCACTGTGAGGCCTGCCCCACCCCAGAGGAGCCAGAGCCACTGCTCCCCTCACCCGCAGCCACGATGGACCCCTATGAGTGCCCCGAGTGTGCACAACTGCTGGACACTCCTGAGGAGTTCTTAGAGCACCAAGGGACCCATTTTGCCTCCCTTGAGAAGGAAGAGGCTGATGGAGGAGAGGATGAGGAAGAGCCTTGTGCAGAGGGGACAATGGTTGAGGAAGAGAAGGCCCCTCACATCCACCAGTGCAGTGATGGCAAGGGCACCCGAGGCTCAGAGGAAGAGCTGCGGCGGCCCAGGCGGGCAGCACATACCCCAGCCACCACTCTCCATCGCTGTGCCCAATGCCATCGAGGTTTTACCTCTGCCAACCGCCTCCTGGCCCACGGTCGTGCCCATGTAGGGGGCACTCATGAGTGCCCAGCCTGCTCTAAGGTCTTTAAGAAAGCAGCCTCCCTGGAGCAGCACCTTCGGCTACACCGAGGAGAGGCCCGCTACTTGTGTGTGGACTGTGGCCGGGGCTTTGGGACAGAGCTCACCCTGGTGGCCCATCGCCGGGCCCACACAGCCAATCCTCTGCACCGCTGCCCCTGTGGCAAGACTTTCAGCAACATGACAAAATTTCTCTATCACCGGCGAACCCATGCAGGCAAGAGTGGAGCACCCCCACCCCCACCCCCTGCACCACCCCCACCCCCGCCACCCCCTGCTGCCTTGTCTTGCCCACACTGTGCCAAGGCCTTTTCCTCTGCGGCCCGGCTGGCCAGACACCGGCGGGCTGTGCATTCCCCCCCTGAGCGGCGGCACCGTTGTGGGGTCTGCGGGCGAGGCTTTAAGAAGCTGGTCCATGTGCGCAACC
>NC_058132.1:17323634-17333258 GCF_016433145.1 Gracilinanus agilis | reverse complement strand
CGATGGACCCCTATGAGTGCCCCGAGTGTGCACAACTGCTGGACACTCCTGAGGAGTTCTTAGAGCACCAAGGGACCCATTTTGCCTCCCTTGAGAAGGAAGAGGCTGATGGAGGAGAGGATGAGGAAGAGCCTTGTGCAGAGGGGACAGTGGTCGAGGAAGAGAAGGCCCCTCACATCCACCAGTGCAGTGATGGCAAGGGCACCCGAGGCTCAGAGGAAGAGCTGCGGCGGCCCAGGCGGGCAGCACATACCCCAGCCACCACTCTCCATCGCTGTGCCCAATGCCATCGAGGTTTTACCTCTGCCAACCGCCTCCTGGCCCACGGTCGTGCCCATGTAGGGGGCACTCATGAGTGCCCAGCCTGCTCTAAGGTCTTTAAGAAAGCAGCCTCCCTGGAGCAGCACCTTCGGCTACACCGAGGAGAGGCCCGCTACTTGTGTGTGGACTGTGGCCGGGGCTTTGGGACAGAGCTCACCCTGGTGGCCCATCGCCGGGCCCACACAGCCAATCCTCTGCACCGCTGCCCCTGTGGCAAGACTTTCAGCAACATGACAAAATTTCTCTATCACCGGCGAACCCATGCAGGCAAGAGTGGAGCACCCCCACCCCCACCCCCTGCACCACCCCCACCCCCGCCACCCCCTGCTGCCTTGTCTTGCCCACACTGTGCCAAGGCCTTTTCCTCTGCGGCCCGGCTGGCCAGACACCGGCGGGCTGTGCATTCCCCCCCTGAGCGGCGGCACCGTTGTGGGGTCTGCGGGCGAGGCTTTAAGAAGCTGGTCCATGTGCGCAACCATTTGCGCACACACACGGGGGAGCGGCCCTTCCAGTGCCATGCCTGTGGGAAGACCTTCGCCTCACTAGCCAACCTCAGCCGCCACCAGCTGACCCACACAGGGGCTCGTCCCTACCCCTGCCCCGACTGTGGCAAGCGTTTCACCCAGAGTTCCAACCTGCAACAGCATCGGCTGCTGCACGGCCGGTCTGCAGCCTTCTCCCGGGCCTCACGCCTCCAGGCTCGTCTGGCCACAGTCCGGAACCTGTATGGGAAAGGGCCGGCCAGCAGTGGGACGCTGAGCCGAGCTGGGCTACGGCACCCCCAAAGAGGCCACACGGGGCGGGATGAGCCCAGACCCTCACCCAGACCTGCTGCACCTCCCACACCACCAGCCCCAGCCCCACAGCAGACCATCATGTGCACAGAGCTAGGTGAGACCATTGCCATCATTGAGACTTCACAGCCACTCGCCCTGGCAGACACCTTGCAGCTCTGCCAGGTGGCACTGGGAGCAGGGGGGCTGCACCTGGGGGGGACAGGTGGAGCTGGGGAGCTGCTACACCTGGATGCTGCTTTTGTGTGACAGGCTGAGATGGTGTAGGTCCAGGTTCTTAATAAATGAGTTTGCATCGATGTCGCTATGCTCTTGAAGTAGCAATTTGCCGCCTTCACATCATTAGAGGTAGAGAGGAGGCCGTGCCAAATCCTCCTTTTTTAGGTTGGGAAAGAGAGGCCCCCCGAAGTCCAATGACTTGTGGGAGTTCCTCCTGTCTCTGCCCCGGGTCTCCAGCATTTGGGGGAGGTGGGAGGTGGGGAAACAAGGCTGGTCAAGCTGCAGTTTGTTCCTGTTACCTAAATGGAGGCAGAAGAGATGTAGCCGGAGGTCAGGTGGGCATCCTTCAGCCTCATGGTACCCCTCTGGCTGCCCTGTAAGATCTGCTTTTCAAGGCCCTTCCCTAGGCACAGAAGCCAATTAGTGAATTAGGAGACCAAGGAGCTTCCACCCTGACCCGCAGAGAATCTTAGCCCAAGCTCCCCTTGCTCCCTGCAGTCTGACCAGCAGTCAGCCAGCTCTTCCTCCTCCTGGCAGCCTATCCCAGTGTGAGGCAGCCCTTGTTGCTGTTATCATAGCAAGCCCTCGGCACCCTGAAGCCTCTCCATTCTTGGATGTGGTACGAAGTCTTTCCCTTTGTCTTTGCCCATCTCTTACCAGTTATTCATTTTCTCAGTTGTGTCTAACTCTCCCAGACCCCATTTGGGGCTGTTTTGGCAGAGATACTAAAGAAGTTTGCCATTTCCTTCTGCAGCTCATTTTACAGATGAGGAACTGAGGCAGATGGAGTAAAATGACTTGCCCAGAGTCAGGCAGCTAGGAAGTATCCGAGGCTGGATTTGAACTCCGGGCTTCCTGACTCCAGGCCTGGAGCTCTATCCATTGCATCGCCCAGCTGTCCACTCCATAGCAGAGTGTCCTGGGCTTCCCAGTTAGTCCCAGAATGCCAGACAGGGAGGGCCCAGGTCCAGACCTGGAACCCAAACTCGTAATGCCACTAAGCATTTACTTTGTGCCCACTTCACGCCCATCCCTGCACTCGGATAGCTCCGTCTCTTGGGGGCAATAAGGCAAAGGACACCATTTGGACAGGCTAAGCCAGAGAAGGTATTGGCACTGGGAAAGAGTTCTTGCAGGAAACCCATAGGTGGAGGTGCCGGGCCTGGGGGTGGCCAGGGCCTGCGGCATCTTGTTGAGGGACGGACAGCCAGGACAGTGTCACTGGTGCCCGGGGTCTGTGGTGGGGCCAAAGGACTCGGGGAGGAAGAGGGGGGTTTCTATCTGGTCCCGGAGGCCAGAGGGAGCAGAGCACTGGAGCACAGTCTGGACCGGGAGAGACCAGAGGGGGCGGCCTGCCCGCAGCGGCCACTCCAACAGGACGGTCTGAAGAACAGGGAGGGAGGGTGGAAAGGGGGAGGATTTGGGGAGAAAGACTGCGAGTTCTGCTGTGGTCACATTGGGCTTAGCAGTCTGCGATGAGGAGGGGGAGTCTCAAAAAGGAGGGGTCTCTGTAGTTGTGGAGACCAGGAGGGTCAAGCTCGAATGGGGGAAGCCGGTGATTAGCTCCATCGCTACCAGATCCCAAGGGCTCTTCCTGCCAGGCGGTCAGACGGCCTTCCGGCCTGAGCCTGAAGCCCACGAGGATGGAGGGACTCTCGCCAATCGTTAGGGACACGTCCACAGTCACGCTGCTATCGAGGAGGGGCCAGCCCACCACCCTCCCAGCTCACCACCTCAACTCAGGGCAGCCCAAATATACTCTTCGAGGGGCTGGTTATGCTCTGGGGGCCAAACGGCCAGCGTTCTCCCTTTTCCACAAACCAGGCTTTCAAATCTGGTCTCACCCCCACCCCCTTCCCAGGCCTCTGGCCACCGCCTGCCTCACTTGTTGCATCTGTTAAATGGGGAGAACAGCAGTTCTTCCCCTGCAGGACTGGTGAGGCTCCAACGAGCCACCGGCAGAAGCACTTGGCTCAGAGCCCAGCACATAGCAGGACGCCATTGGAGCTGTCTTGTTCTTGGGGTGAACCCCCTGGTCATGGACAACGGGAGCCCCTCGTCTCCATCCAAACCAACCCTTCCAGGCAGCTTCCCAGACAGACAACCTCCCGTTCTTCCATCCAATGAAGCCCTCCATGCTACCCTGCTGGGCACCTGGAGGCCCCTTGAGCTAGGCCAGAAATGGAGGCCTCAGTCTCCTCCTCTGTAAAATGGAAATAAAATGTGCCCCCCCCTCCCCCGAGGACCTGTGAGGATCCACATTGTCAAAGCCCGAGCGAGGCGCCCGGGAAGGAGATGGGGCAGGGGCCCGCCGGCACCAGAGGGGTGTTAGGAGACGTCTGGAGGTCCAGCGCACCCCTTGGCCCCCTCCAGCTGGCCCCCAGGAAAACCAGGGGCAGAGGCGGCTCCTTCTCATGCCAATAATTTATTGAACGGAAAGGTCTGTACACAGGCAAACCCTACTTTGGGAACTAAGACATTAGGATTCCCCCAGCCCCCCTCCCTGTCCCGGGGGCTGGGGGCGAGGGGAGGAAGCTGAGGGGAACAGTGGTGCGGGCAGATGGTAGCACAGCTGGGGACGGGGGAGATGGGCGGCGCGAATCATTGTGACATTTTCTTTAAGAAAAAAATTATAACAATCTATTTACACCCCGGCGGGGGGGGGGGGGGGTCAGGAAGGAGGAGGGGCCTGAGGCAGGGTCTGGTCCTATTTACAAGGGACACATGGGGGCAGCGGGGGCTGAGGGAGCGCTCCGAGCCCCGAGGCCAAGCCCAGAGAGCCTCTTCCTTCTCTCTCCGCCACCCCCAACACCCAGTTAAAATCCTCTGTTAAAAAGCCAGCTCGGCCAGCCGGCTCAGTGAGGGGCAGGGGAGGGGGGAAGAACGGAGCGGAAGGGGCACCCCCTCCTCCGGGCCCCCCACCAGGCTCTCGCCTCCGGGAGGTAGGAGGGGCCTGGGTCGCAGCCGTCTTCTCCCCTTTCCTCGCCCCCATCTAAAAACCGAACCCAGCCAAGGACAGGGAGAAGGCGAGCTCCAGGACCCAGGCCCAACCCAGGGCCTCCGGGACGGAGGGGCTCCTCGAGGCCCTCAGGAGGAGTTGGCGACAGACGTGGAAGGCTCCTGTCCCGGCCGCTCCTGGGTCTCCCCTAAAACTGAGGCAACAGGACAGCAAAGGGTCGGCGCCAGCCCCTTGCAGGCCAGACGGCTCAACAGGGGGCTCGGGGGCTCCATGTCCAACTCACCAAGTGAGGAAGGGGGGCAGGAAATGGAGGCCGTGGGGTTCCTCAGGTGGGAAGGGACGAGGATACCATTGAGACTCGGCTGGATGGAGAGCTCTGGAGGGCAGTCACACGGGGAGAGAGAAGAGGGAGAGAAGGGGAGAGAGAGGGAGGGGAAGGGGGAGGGGGGGAAGAGGGGAGAACATAAAGGGAGGAAGGAAAGAGAGAAAAGGTGGGGAGGGGAAGAGGGGGAGAGAGACTAGATGAGCTGAGGGTGCTTTGGGGCTCCCCTGGGCTCTTGCCCTTCCCCCGCCCCGGCCTCTCACCTTTGCCCCCCAGCTCCAGCTGGCTCCAGATCTCCCTGCCTCCTGTCCCTTCCCACCCACAAACCACACCCCAGCAACTCACCACTGGAGCTGAAGTTGAAGAGGGGGGGCAGCTGCCGGCTGTTGGGGAGCTGAGCCCCAGGGCTGCGCAGGTCGTCGAAGAAGCTGTGGGCACAGGCCTCCAAGGGGGACAGCCTGGTGGCGGGGGTGTACTCCAGCAGGTGGGAGCACAGGGCGATGGCCTCGGGGGGAGTCCGGGACTTGAAGACCTGCAGGCACACAGAAGGGGACCCGTGTTTCCTGGGACCTCAGAACCCAGGGCCCCTACAACGGAGAAGCAGCCCCCCAAACAAAATCTGGTCCGACCTTTGTCCAGGGATGGGCCTTAATCTGGGGGAACTTGAACTCAGTGTAATTTGGGTTCATCTCCCGGATCTGCTCCCGCGTCGGCGTCCCCAACACCTGCAGGAACACGCCAGCCTTCAGCGAGGTCCCAGGCCCCCTCCCCGCCCCCTCACACGCCCTCCCGGCTCACCTTGATAATCTCCACCAGCTGGTCCACGCCGCTGTCCCCGGGAAAGATGGGCTGGCCCAGGAGGAGCTCGGCCAAAACGCAGCCGGCCGACCACACGTCTGCAATGGAAGGGGTTTCAGGGGGACGCCATCTGGCGGGAAGGGTCTGGCCTGAAAGGCCCGAGGCCTGGAGGTGGTCAGGGAGCCCTGGAGGGGAGGGGAGCTCCGCCACTGTCACCGGCCACCCCCCATCCTCCGCCAGACCCCAGAGAGAGATGCCAAGGCAGCCCCCCCGGCCCGCCACCACCCCGGCCTCCTGGGGGCTCTGACCGATGGACGAGGTGTAGTCGGTGGCTCCAAAGATGAGCTCGGGGGCCCGGTAGTACCGTGAGCAGATGTAGGAGACGTTGGGCTCCCCCCGCACCAGCTGCTTAGCGCTGTGGGTTGAGGAGAGGGACGAGGTGAAGCCTGTGCCCGCCCCCTCCCACGCCCGGCCCCCTCCCCACGCCAGTCGCCCACCTGCCGAAGTCGCACAGCTTCAGAACGGCGGTGTCGGGGTCCACCAGCAGGTTCTGGGGCTTGATGTCTCTGTGGCACACACCCTGCGAGTGGATGTAGGCCAGGCTCCGGAAAAGCTGGTACATGTACACCTGGGGGAGGACGGGGCCGTCAACCTCGGGGCGCTGAGCCCCCGCCGCCTCCCCCTCAGGATGAGCTGCAGTCTTTGCTCCGGATGTCACTAAGCTGCCCCTACAGGGAGTGAGCTCCCCACCCCCAGAGACCCTCCAGCAAGAGCCTCGAAGAAGGGGGGAGAGAGAGGATTGCTGTCTGGCCGGCCTGCACCACGGCCCCTGGGCACCCCTCTCCCCCAGCCAGGCTCCTCTCCAGACCATCCCAGCCCTTGATGGGCAGGAGCCGAGGCCGGGACCAGGAGAGGGCTGTGGCTCCAGAAGCCATCCTGGGCCCTCCCGGGCTTGATGGCGGGTCCCAGTCACAGGGGGGCAAAGCTTGGCGCTCACGACAAAGAAAAGCAAACAGCCAAAATGCTCCAACAGAGAGGGACTGCCTCAGGGGTAGTGAGCTCCCTGTCAAAGGCCATCTCCAAACATGAGGGAGAGAGCCGAGCCGGAAACACCAGAGGGGCAGCTGGGCTCCACTGGGCAGCTGGGTAGAGGCGGGCCTCGGTGGCCCCTGCCCTGGGCATCCCTCAGTTACTAGGACGGGCTGTGGGAGGGTCCGCCGGCCTCACGGGCTCAGAGAGCGGGTCCTGCCCGGGACCTCCCCGGCCCACCTTGACGTAGATGGAGGGGATGGTCAGCTTGGCCTTGGTGAAGTGTCGGGCCACCCGGTAGACGGTCTCGGGGACGAAGTCCAGCACCAGGTTCAGGTAGAGCTCGTCTTTCTGCCAGGAGCAAAGGGGGTCGGTGAGGAGGGGGCTGGGGCTCCCCGGAGTCGGGAGGGAGGAGCCCCAGGCGCCCCGGGCCTCACCTTCTCCCCGCTGGAGTAGAAGAAATAGCGGAGTCGGACAATGTTGCAATGGTCCAGCTTGCGCATGATCTGTAGCTCCCGGTTCTGGGGAGAAAAAGCATGGCTGAGCCAGGGGAGCCGAGCGCCCCAACCCAGGCTCCTCTCCTTCCGTGGCCTCGGCCCGCTCTTACCCAACCTCCACTTCCTCCCTGGACATCCTCCCTCAGTGGGGCCGTGCCTGACGCTCCAGACCTCCCTTCCCCAGCCCAGCCCTCTGCCAGCTTCCTCCTGTCCCCCCAGAACCCATCTCCCTCTTCTCCTGGGGAGCCGCTGGCACTCAGTCCTTCCCCAGACACCAGATCCCCCATTCCCCAAATAGCAGAAATTACAGGTTTTCGAAGGGGAAGGAGAAGGGGCCTTAGATCGGAAGCCCCTCACCTTACCCAGGGACAAGGGACTTGCCCAAAGTCACCCCAACAACAGTGGCACAAACAGATCTGAGACCAGCTCTCCTTCCACTAGGTCGAGCAGCGGCCTCTTTCCTGGACCTGGCCCAGGACACTCCAGGGAACCCAGGGCCATACGGATCTCTTGTTCCCGCTTCTGCAAACAGCACCTCAGGCCTCCCCCACTGCCCCCAGATCATTCTCCCTTTCTCTGGTTCCCCTCTTCCCCTGAGGTGGCAGCACATGTTCTTAGCCCCCCCAAAATCAGTCCCAACCCATCTCACCCCCCCTCCCAGGGAACAGCCCTTTGAATACGACCACAAGAAGCAGTTCCCTCTTTTCTCCGGGCCCCTAACTTAATGCTCTCCCGGGCCTCAGGGGCATCACCTACCAGAACTGGGTGAGATGCTTCGTATCTTCCTCTCGGACCCTGGGCTGCTCTAAAACCCCAATCCTGCCTCAGGCCCCTCTCAAGTCCCTGATCTCTTGTTCCCCAGAACCCCCCCTCCTTCCCCCCGGCTCAGCTTCTTCTTTACACCTCAGCTCTCCCATACCCAGGGCTCCTTCCTAGGCCCTGGACCTTTAGTGAATCAGCTGTGCTCATCTTCCCCTTCAAACCAAAGATGGTAACTACTCCTGGGCCACCCAGCTCTTCCTAGGCACCAAGTGCAGACCCTAGCTCAGACCCCTCCTGAGCCTGGATCTCCTGCTCTGCTCTAGGACAAAGGCTTGGCCAGCAGACCCCAACCTCCCATCCTCCAGAGAGAACTTTCTCCTTCCTTCTGGTTTCTCTTACGCCTGTCTGGAACCCACATCGGGCTGCTTTCCCACTCAAGTCCTGGATCTCCCCGTGTCCCCAAATGCTGGTCTGTCTGGACCTAGCCTGAGACCAAGAGAGATCCCCCATCCCCCAGATCACCCCAAAGGAAAGAAGACTTTGGCTCAAATCTTTTGGGAGCCTCAGATCTCCCAGTTCCCCTCTTCTGACCTCTAAAGCTTTGCGTCCTCCTGTCTCAAGCCCTTGTTCCCACCAAAACCATACCTTGAACCTCTTGTCTTGCAGCACCTTCTTGATGGCCACCAGTTCCCCCGACTCTGCCAAGCGGGCCTGATAGACTACGCCAAAGGAGCCATTGCCAATCACCTTGATGTCGGTGTAGGCCACCTCTTGGGAGCGCTCGGGCCCCTGCCCCAAGGTTGCCATCACAGTAGTCACTTTCCCACTGTCACCTGGAGAAGAGGAAAATTGGAATTCCCCACTCCACCAGGCTCCCTATCAGCCAGAAGTGGTCTGAGGTGGCTGCCTCCAGCCCTTGGGCCCACCCCTTCTTCCCCTTCCTGTGGCTCCTGAGAAGCTGCCATTTGGCCTCCAGTTGACCCATCACCACTAGTCCTCTCACCCCTTTCCCTGGACCTGTGGGTCTGTGGAAGGAGGAAACAAGAGGCTGACTTCACTCATTCTTCCTCAGCTGGGATGGGGGGCCCTGACCTTTAACCTCCAGTCTCTAGGACCCCCTTACTGTTGGGGGTGGGTGGGTGGGGGTTAGCTGGGACAAGGCTTTCTGGCTGCTGACTTTTGACCTGCACAGCTTTGGCCCCTTTAGTGAGACCTGCGGGGGTTAGGGAGATGCAAGTTCTCTGCCCACCTGGCAGAAGAAGCAGACTCTGCAGTTGGAAAGAGATCCGGGACCAGCAGCCCTCCCGGCCATCCCCAGGCTGATGCCAAAGGAAAAGAGCCAGCTCTATCCTCCCTTCCCAGCTCCGGGGCATGCTCCCCCTTCCCAGTCAAATAACAAGGGGGTGGCCTGGAGGATCTCCTATTCCTCAACCTGCCAGGAAGCCCGTCAGAGAAGGAGAGTGGAAGAAAGGAGGAGAGATGGGGAGAGGCACCAGAGAGGGAGAGGGAGAGAGGGAAGGGCAGGAGAGTAGGGGTGAGGCTGAGGCTCTGGGGAGGAAGAGGGAATGGAAGGAGCAGAGCAGCACTAAGGCTCTAGCCTCAGTACCCCCATACTTACGGCCCAGTTTCACGGCGGGCGGGGGGAAGGTGGAGCTCCCCCCTAATCCTCCTCCTCCTCCTCCTCCTCCTCCTCCTACTACGGTGGAGCCCGAGGCCAAGATCGTTGTCCCGGCTCCCACGACGTTGGAGCCGGGGCCAGAAAGGGAACCGGGACCGGAACCAGGACCGGGACCGGAGCTCGGGGCCGGCAGGGCCGAGGCAGAGGATGGGCCCGGGGCTAAGACCTTGGAGTCCGCGGTCCCTGGGCCTGATCCACTTCCGCTCGGCCCCGACCCCGGCGCTCCCGATCCCGACGCCCCTGAC
>NC_058132.1:17292261-17323134 GCF_016433145.1 Gracilinanus agilis | reverse complement strand
ATGTTTCTTGTTGGCAGCTGCCACCTGTCCTGCGATTCTGTCCAGGTCTCTCTGTCCCTGAGGTGTCAGCTTCCGGCCCCTGGAAGCAGACAAGAGAGCAGGTGAGGGCACAGGAAGCTTCGCTACAGCACCCCCACCCCCCAGTGAGAACCCAGAAGCCCCAAGTCCTGCTCAGGCTATTTAGGGCCAGCACCTGCTGACGGGGCTTGCAAAGCCTCCATCCGCAGAGCTGTGGGGAGAGGAGAAAAATCAATTGGGAAAAGTTAACGAGTGGCCTAATGAAAGCCGACAGTCACTAAATTACCTTCCCAGAGCCCCGAAGCAGCCAGCCAAGAGAGGTCGGGGTGAGCCAGTGCTGTTTGCTTTCCTAAGAGCCTCAGCCCCGGGGGGATGGGGGCCAAGGTCCGGAATAAACAGGCTCCTTTCCCAGGCCCAGCTTTTGAGCCCAACTTTGGGATGGAAGGAAATCAAGCCTTGTTTCCAAGGTAACTACCAACAGCACCGGCTTCAGGCTCAGGGACAGCCTAGTAGGAGTTGGGGTTTGAACCCCATCGCAAACTCCAGCTATAAAAGTAGGCAAGTCACTCAACCCTGCTGTTTCAATGGAGGAGGCAGGGCTCCCTCCAGGAGCTATAAACTGAGGATAAGCTGGCTCAGGGTAAAGAATGGCACCCCCTTTGTCATAAAGGGGGGGGGAGCAGCTAAAACACCAAGGAGGAAAATGTCACCAAGATCACACACTAACTACAACCTGAGGAGATCAAGGACATCCAGCTGTGTCTTAACTCGGTGCTGGAGATACCTTAAAGGTCCACTCAGCCCCCATAAGACTGTTAACGCAGGGTACCCCTTCCTGGAGTTAATTTTTCTTGGGGGGGGGAGGCAGAAGGGTACCCCCTCCCAATCTCTCCTCTTACCCATCCTGGTCCTTCTCCACCATCTTGAGGCCCTCCAGGGCTTGCAGAACCCTCCGGGCCACACTCTTGGAGCCTCTGCTGAAGTGACTGGGCATGACTCCATTGCGCTGGCGCCCCCCGTAGATCTTGGTCATGGATCCCACACCAGCACCACCCCGAAGGTACAAGTGTCGGGCTGTAGAGGCTGGGGAGAGGTGGCTGGGGTTGGTCTTGGGTTCTAGGGCCCTGCCCCGCTTTATTTCTAATGTCCAGTCCCAACTCCACAGGCTGTAGTTTACCCATGAAGCCTCCATACAGGAGAGAAGTGCTAGGGCCCAATGGGGATGGCTGGCTTCTTCAGGGGCCGGCGGGGGAGGGGCAGCTTCCACCCTCCCCGCTCAATCCGCAGCCTAGGCTGCCCCACCCCCCTCCCCCCCCAGCCGAAGAGGCTGCCACTCACCAGCCCGCGTGTAGAACCAATTCTCATCGTAGGGCGCCAATTCCTTGTGTTTGGCCAGCTTGACCGTGTCCACCCACTCGGGTACTTTCAGCTTCCCCGACCTGGGGTGGAGGGAGGTAGGAATGACCCAAGGGAGGGAATAAGGACCCCCACCCGCTAGGCTCCACTTGGCCCTCCACCACCCCCAGTCCCCGCCGCTTGGGGGACCCAGCAAGTAGCCTAGTCAGCGACGCCACCGCTCTTCCTCCTCCGGTAGAGGCCACACGCCGTGACTCTCGCCCGCCCCAGGCGGGCCTGGGTGCAGTAAAACGTCCCGCCCCACGCTCCCCAGTAGGGGCCTAGCCAGGGTGGCCACCTCCCTTCCTCTCCCAGGCTGGGGCTGCACGGCGGGCCCCGTCGGACCTCTGCCGCAGGCAAGGGCGCACTTACTTCTTGAGGAAGGCAGCCAAGGCCCGAACGAACTCTTGCTGGTTCACGTCCTTCACCGTGACTCCCGGCATCTGCGGAAAGTAGTGGGCGGCGGGGCTCAGCCGAGGTCCTTCACTCTGGACCGGCAACCCCGACCGCCGGTACCCACGTGGAGGGCCATCACCTGCGTGCAACCCCACCCCGGGTTCCCAGCGCCCCCTCAGAGACCCTGCCCCAGTCTCGGCCTCAGGCGCCACTTACCGTGCGGGTTCCGCGAGGCCAGCCAGAGGAAAGGGAGAAACGGGGCTTCCCGGCCTCACAAGAGGGGAAGGAAATCTCGCGAGAACCTCTCGCCCCGCCCCTGCCTCATATCTCGCGAGAGCCGTTCGCTCTCTCCCTGGAACCGGGCGGAAAGAGCTTCTCTAGGCCCCGCCCCTTCCCCCGGGAGCGCCAGTGAGGGCGGAAGTGCCTCGGCTCTCGTCTCCCCGTCCTGCCCTAGTGCTTGCGCCCCTGTGCGTCACGTGACTCTCCCATGACTAGGACTCAGCACGTGGCTCTGTATGGCCTCCCTCTATCCCTTTGCCCATGCCAACCCCCTTTTGACCCCCCCCCCTCCCGGCCCCAAGGTCGGTCCTTTACTTTCTCCCTCTGCTGGGCTCAGGTGGCCCAACCTCCCCAGGCCCATCTCAAATGACCCGACCCCCAGGATTAAATGAGATTTGTGAAGGTGTAGCCCAGCACACGTTAAGTAGGCTACCTTCCCTGGGTGGCTATATAGGCGTCAGCTATGCCGGCACAGTCTTCCTGTTTGTGCACCGATCCTACCCCGGACCCACTCCAGCCTGTGTTCCCTTCTGGCAGGGGCCTTCCCCGTTCTCTCATGCCCAGCCCTGGCTCTGCCCTCACTTCTTGGTGAGGTTGCCCTGTAGCCTCACACCAACCCTGTGTTTATTCTCCATTCCTCCCATGGGGAAACTGAGGCTGATGGAGGCCGACTGACTGCTTTGCCTCTGCTGGGCTCACTCGCAGGCCTCAGACACAATGAAGCGAAAGACAAGTGACCTGCCAGATGCCAGCTTTTGCGAGGCCCACCCAGCCACTGGGACCATCCTGCCCATAGCAGATGGGGGCACTGGAAGCACAGAGACTCAGGAATCTGGCTACCCAGGGCCTGCCACCCTTCAGGGTGAGGAACAGGCAGCTCAGCTCCCGGACTCCCTCTCTATCCCTTCCCCAGGGTAGTTGTTCTGTTACAAATGGAGCTGCCTCACAACAGTGGGATCTCAGTGGAGGCAGGAAATCTGGGTTTGGATCCTGACCCTGCCATTTCACAGCTTGACGTTGTTTTGTCCTTAAGAAGCACTTCCTACATGCCAGGCACCCGGCTAAGCCCTGGGCATGCAGAGAAGGGGAAAGGCCAGCCCTGCTCTCAAAGAGCTTTATCCTAGAAGGTGAGACTCCAGTTAGGGGGGACAGACTGGAGATAACCAGAGAGGGCTGGCTGGCACCAGCAGTCAGGCTTCCTGCCTTTGTCATCAGTCCGACTCTCTGTGATCCCATTTGGGGTTCTCTCAACAGAGAGAGATACTGGAGAGCTTTGCTGTTTTCCTCTCCAGCTCATTTGACAGATGAGAAAACCAAAGCCAGCAGCATTAAGTGTCTTGCCCAGGGTCACATAGCTAGTCCGGTGCCTGCCTGTGGTCAGGTCTTTGGCTGAGACTGGAATCTAGGAGGCAGGAATGAGGAGGGAGCTGATTTCAGGATAGAGGACACCAAGGAGGGAGCTTGGGAGATGCCAGAAGAGTTACAAAGGACTTAAAGAACCAAACAGGATTTTAGATAGTCCTTGAGGTGGAATCATTGGAGCTGATTGGAAAGGAGGTGCTGTGGGCAGAGCTTGTTTGCTAGAGTAGAGGTTCTTAAGGTGGGCCCCAGAACTTCTTTTTAAAAAGGGTGTGGAGCTAAGCACTTTACCATCATCATCCCATTTGATCCTCACAGCAACAACTTGGGAGGGAGAGGCTGCTCTCATCCCCTTTTACAAATAAGGACCCTGCCAATTTGGAATCTAGAAACCCCAATTGTGAGATCGAGAACCCCAAGTTTGTAGCAGCGTGAGGTCTGAAGATCTCGAGTTTGACCTTGTCACATGAGAATTGACCCCAGACTCAGAGTTTCAGACTAACAATGAACCTTAAAGTACTTTAGGTGGAGCTAGCAGACTCAACCAGACGTTAAATACCCTTTTAGTCTTAGAAGTTCTTCTGTACCAAAGTCCTTTCTCATTTGAACTTGGGTCCTCCTGACTCCAGGCCTGGTGCTCTGTGGCACCACCTGGATCTACACACACACACACACCAGGGGCTTCTAGCTAGGTCTCATAACACTTTATTGAAAATTAGTCTAACAGGGTACAGGCCTGGGGGGACAAGCCCACCGACACCCCGGCCTTTCAATATGCTGTGTCCTCCTGGTGAGGAAGGCTTTGATGGGACCTTAGCCCAGCAGGGAGATGGACCCCATGTGGCTGATGTGCAGGGCCACCGACGGGGCTGGGCTGGGGAGCAGCAAGGGCCCTGCCCCGCCAGCTTCCTTGCCTTCCTTTTTGGTTTCTGGGCCTGGTGGGGAAGAAGGGGAGAGGGTCACTGTGTCTGTTCTCAGAGGCTGGCAGTGTAAGTAGAGACAGGGAGCCTGAGGCCCCTCTCCTAGGCTCCAAGTCATAGTTCTTCCCCATGACCTCTGGCCATCACCTACCCTGAAGGCCTCTGGGCTTCTTCCCCCTCTGCTGTTCTCCCTCCACTTGGGCCTCACAAGGCCTCTGGGATCTCCCCTTGATTCCTCCAATACGCCTTCTATTCTTCAACCTGGACCACCTCGTAGGTATCCCAGGCTCCCCTATCCCTTCCCAAGACTTTCCTAGTTCTCCATGGCTCCTCTGGGCCTCCCCTCCTGGCCCAACTCGGGTTACCCCTCCTCCCAGAAGCCCTCCTGGGCTATCCCAAACCTTACCCGAGGGGCTGCCAGGGTGGAGCAGGGACACCCAGGCAGGATTGGGGGGGCCAATAGGCAGCAGGTTCCGAGGGGCTTGGGGGGAATCCCTCAGCCCCATCAAAGCCTCTGCTGCTTCCTGCTGCAACTGGTGCTCCGTGGGGGCCAATGCCCAGGCCAGATTGGAGGCCTCTGCAGCCTAAGGGAGAAAAGGAGGGATGACCTGAAACTCCTGCATTTTGCCCTCCCAGGCCCAGCTGGCCCTTCCTGGACTGCAGGTTTCTTTCTTGGTTCTTTTTTTCCCCCAGACCCAGCTCTCACCTCCCTGGTCCCATTTTAATGCAAGATTCTGTTTAGAGGCAGACAACAAGGCTTTCTAGCTAGGACCTAGACCCTCAGATATTTGGATCCCCCTGCCCTGAACCCTTGAGAGACCCTGGGTTTCCAGAATTCCAACCTCCCTCTTCCCCCAAGACCTGGGCATCTGTGTTCCCCCAACCTCCAGTCTCCCCACAAGACCCAGGACCTGGGGCTGCAGGAGCAGTGGGTCTGGGAGGCCGCAGGGCTGGAGAATCAGTGCTGAGCATCTGGAGCAAGGAAGGAGCAGACAAATGGGGACGTCAGTCATGGCCGACTCCTCACCTTCCCTCCCTCCCACCTTGAACCCACTGCTGAGACCTGTCAGACCCTCCCCACTCCGGTTTAGCCTCTGGTCACCTCTGCTCTGCACTATTATCACTGCTCTCTCTTCTCTCCAGTTCATACCTCACAGAACTGCTGAAATCCTCTCATGGAGCAGCCCCTGGCCCACAACCCTCCTGAGGATCTACGGGCTCCTAAGCTTAACAGCTGAGGTCCTCCATGGTGTCTCCCCCTTAGACTCCAGAGCAAGGCCTATCTCCCCTTTCTATTCCCAGTGCCTGGAACACACAGGGTGCTTCATAAATGCTCACTGACTCCATCATCATCCCCAGAAGCTGAGTTTCTAATGCTGTCACATTTTTTATTTCTGAGTAATGCTCTGCAGGGGTTTCTAATTGGGGCTTGCTCTTGTTTTTTGAACTTCTTCCCTCATTCCCTTGTCTTGACATTCCCTTATATCTCCTGCCTGAGAGCAGCTTCTAAAATTGGGCCAGAGGTTTTGAGCGCCATCTTGTCCTTAAGCCAAGTCTGGGGTACAGAGGGGCAGCGTCCTTGGGTCTCCCACTGAAATGAACTGCAGAAGGTTGCTCTTAACTGGGCATAACCTGATTTCTTCATCTTGACGCTGGAATCTTAGGTTCAGCACATGATTTTCCATCATCGTTAAGGAATTAGGGTGGGACCACACATTATTAAGCCCACTTCTTCATTGGGTATTCGCTAATTAGAGATGTCTAGGCAAGGGCTGAATAATGAACTTCCAAAATTGTATTTAATGTCTCAAGATGCTGAATGCTATTATCACTGAAAGAGGTCCCTGACCAATTAATTTACTGATTATTGCCAGCCTGATCAATAAATTGATACTCTTATCCGGAAC
The DNA here is from genome assembly GCF_016433145.1 of Gracilinanus agilis. Classification (NCBI taxonomy): domain Eukaryota; kingdom Metazoa; phylum Chordata; class Mammalia; order Didelphimorphia; family Didelphidae; genus Gracilinanus; species Gracilinanus agilis. The sequence continues at coordinate 17,316,860 of NC_058132.1, read as the reverse complement.
TCAGTCTCTGGGAATTTTTAATAGTTACACCTCATTTTCCAGATTTGAGCTCAGGTCTTCCTGACAGTAGGCCCAGCAGTCTGTGCACTGTGTCACCAGCTGCCTCAGGGCTGGAGCCTTTACAAGTTTGGCCCCCACTTGGTCCTTTCCAGTTCTAAACTTTATGGTAAGTACACACACACATCCCTGCACACTCCTACATATACACCCCCGATACAGTTTGTTTTCTGTCCCACCCCACAGCTCCAGGCCCAGGAACTCACGGCTGGGCCAGGCTGGAAAGCCTGGAAGGTTCCCCTGGCACAGGGGCCATCAGCAGCTGGCACTGTCCTGGGTAGATCGGGAGGGCTCCATGGTTGGTCAGGTCAAAGCCTGGCCCAGGTGGGAAAGGAGAGAAGGCGATGGGGTCAGTACATGGGTCTCCTCCAGGGGGCTGCCAGGATTGCTCAGAGCTCCCAGCACTCTCCAGCCCCTCCCTTCCTCTCCTGTCTCACAAGGGAATGGAGACATGGGGACGATGGGGTCAGAGCTGGGCCAGTCCTCTTCCACCCATTCTTCTAGAAAACAGGTGCAGAAGGACTTGGGCTCTGGACCTCCCTCCCACGAATTCTTACCTACCTCCTGGGGAATGGGTACAGCAGGACATAGGCCTCAATCCTCACCCCACCCCAGTTCCCACCATCTTACCAGGGAATGGGCGCAAGGGGATGCCAAGCTCCTGGTACAGCAGATGACACCGAAGTGGGGGGGACACTGACAGGGTGGGGGAAAGCCAGGGCCCAGGGTACCAGGGCCCGGAGTGCCAGGTCAGTGGCAAGATGTCCAGTGGCCTACTCAGCAGTAAGGTCCGGGGGGTGCTCTCCTGGAAAGGCAATGGTTAAAAGCAGGGTGCGCAGGTGGCTAGGAGTGAGTAGGGGCCAGCCAGGAATCGCAGGAGGAAGGGTGGATAGTACCTAGGCTGGGAATACTGAGGGAGGAAGAGAGGGACCAGGCTGATGTATAGAGGGTAGGACCGATAGTGGCTGGGAGGAGAGGCCAGACAGGGAGATGAGAAGCATCAGGGCCGGGGCAAGTCTTACCTTTTCAAAAGGGGTCAGCACGGTCAGGGGGACTCCTTGAAGGGCCCCCTCAGGCTGGGGGCCCACATTCTCCTTCCCGGCTGGGAACGACAGGACGAGTTGGTAGGATCCCCTCCCCTCCGGGCTGGTTCTCCCCATACCCTTACAGTAATTTCTTGTACCCAGCCATAGCATTCCTCCTCCATACTAGGTCCTTCTGGGAGGTCAAGGGACAAAGTTTCTTGGCCCCATCTGGACAGGGCAAGTGTGGAATACGAGAGGGCAGAGGCTCTCTGAAACCACACAGAAAGGCCCAGGTCACTCTGCCCAGCCCCAGGCTTTGTCCTGCTCCCCCCAGCATCCTCCTCTCTTCTTCCTTCAGCCAGAGGGAGACCATTTACCTGGGGCCCAAGGGTGGGCAGACCGCCACTTGCCGTGGTTGGAGATCTTGAGGGGGGCCACGTCATCTCTCAGCGCGCCCTGGCTCAGCTGTCTTTTCAGCTGAGCCTCCTGCTGTCTCCGAAGAGCCACTTGGGCAGCCATGACACGCCTTCGTTCCCTGAAAGAGAAGGGGTCAAAGACTACCCTGGGTCTAGGCCTGAAGGCGTGCCTTTCTTCAGCCTGGGCCCCTGGGGTGAGATCCCTGCATGTGGACTCAGAGGAGCTGGGTTCAAATTCCTCTTGTGCTCCCCACTGGCCGGGTCACAGTCGGCTTCTTTGGGCCTCAGTTAAAGGAAAGGAAAGGCTACTCTGGGCTTCTCCTCCAGCTCTGAGGGCCGCGATCTGGTGACTGTAAGGCCCGGATGAATGAGGAAGTCTGAGGTCTTGAGTGAAGGGACCCACGTGCAGCGGCCAACAGGCCTGGAGCCGGGATACTCACAGGATGAGGACGCATTTACGACATTCGCAGGCCTGGAAGAGGCACAGGTGCTTGTGGCCTTTGAGAGGGGCGGTGATGCCATGGTTGCGGCAGCGGGCGCAGGTCGGGGCGCGGCTGGCGGGCTGGCCAGCTGGGGGTGTGGCCTCGTCTCCCCTCATGGAGTCTGAAGGGCAATTCTGGACACTCGCTGCCCCACTGGCCTCCATGGAGCTGGGGAAAGAGCGGGGAGTAAGGGCCGCAGCCAAACCGGAGGAGGCCCTGCCTGACCATTCCCTGGGCCCTGCATATACCTCCTTTCCCATCTATCCCCTTTCTTCAATCACTCCTCCTCATGTACCGCCTCCACAGTATTTAGAATAACCAGACAGAATAAAACTACACCAAGATGAAATAATCATAACAACCACACAGAAAGAATATAACAAATATGGTATTAATTCATTATAAGTCATTATAATCAAATAACACAATTTCATATACCTTTCTGGGTTTAGAGATATAATTTCATTGATCGGGAGATTCCCAATATGTAAACTCCCTTCACTGATACAGATGGCAACTCATCTTAGCTTGATCTTAGAGAGTTACCTGGGGCAATGATGGAGGGGGGGCAGGAGGGGAAGAAAATCATTTTAGTGCTGGGCCTGGAGTCAGGACCATCTTTCTGAATGTGAAGCTGGCCTCAGACACATACTAGCTGTGTGACCTTGGACACCTCACCCTGGTTGCCTCAGTCTCCTCATCTGTTAAATGAACTGGAGAAGGAAATGGCAAACCATCCCAGTGTCTTTGCCAAGAAAACCCTAAATGGGGTCAGAAGAGTCGGACATAACTGAAAACCAACTGAACAGCAAATGACTTGTCTATTGTAATTGTCAGAGGTAGACCTTGGGTTCCTGACTTCCAATCTGGCCTTCCGTCCATGACACCATTTTACAAACATGTTAGTATAATGATGGGTGGGTTTTTGTTGTTGTTGCTTTGGATCGGGCCCTCATTTCCCAAGTACAGAGAACCCTTGAAGGAGCAAACCTTCACCCCTGCTCAACAACTCATTTCAAATACTTGTTAGCGCTATGACTCTGAGAAAGTCACTTAACCACTAGATGCCTTAGTTTTCTCATCTGTAAAATGGGGATGATAACAGCATCTACCTCCTGGGGTTATTTGTAAGGAACTCTAGAAATAATCTTGTGATTGCTATTCTTCTTCTCCTTAGGGAGTTACCTGCAGCCCAGAAGAGACCTGCCCCTTCACAGAGCCAATAAGGGCTGGGGTGGGACCCTTGGACCACATCTTCCTGGCTCCAGGGCTGACTTCTCTACCCACTATGTCATATTGCCTCTTGCTTGGTGTTACCCAGGATGTGATTTAATTCTCTGATTATTACAATCCTCTATAACAGAAGCCTGAACTGGGTTCCTTGTTAAGACCCAGATGTAGCACAGAGCTGGGGCTAAATGTACTCTATGATGCCACAAGGCCATAATTGGTAAGGGACGTTTCACTGAGCTGCAGAGGTTTTATATTCCATGACAGAAAAAGTACTGAATGTATATTCATGAGATTTGATGACCTCAATTTACCATTTACCATCTCTGGGCCTCAAGTTCCTTCATCTGAAAACAAGGAGGCCGGATTAGCCTGGGGCAAAGATTCCTCAATTCTCTGACTTCAACCTTAATGCCAGCCTGTGGACCAGCCTGGCTAAGGGCAAAGATGCTCCTCTCTGGAGAGGAGGAATCACTTAGTCCAGATAGGAAGTCCAGGAACAAAAGAAAAGAATAAAATGGTCCTCAGGCCTCTGGGGCCCCCTCCCTTCTGGGCTTCAAAGACAGCAACAGAATGGTGGTTAAGGGACTAGGAGGGCCCAAATCACACAATTTTCGGACTGGCTTGAAACATTAATTAATGTCTAGTGATCTGAGATACTATTGGAGAAACTGAGCCGTGTAAATAGTAACAACCACACAGCAGACAAAAGTAGAAGACATGAAGAAGATGTAGCCAATCAGAAGGCCAGCTTACAGGCTCTCCTTGTAGAGTCTGATGAAGGAACTAATTTTATCACGCACCAAGAGGCAACAAGAAACATGTGTCACCTAACGCAGGTCAAGTCAAGCCCAGACCAAAAGACTATTGCTAATATAACTATCCCACACGTTAACATATATTAAAAAAGAAGGGGAAAAGAGAGAAATTCTCCCACCAAGTCCTCCAAATCCAGTATATCCTGGAGACTGACATGAAAGTAGGAATAAGGAAGAATGACAAAAACCCACATTGAAATACATTAAGATACAAAAGCACCCAGGCATGCAGACTAGTCGGAAGGTTCAGGCCTGCATATCACATGTATTTTCTATTGGAAGACAGCTGGAAGGCACTGGACAGGTCAGATACCACATAATAGCATAAAAAAAAAATAAACTGATTACATCTTGTGAGGAAATGAGCTTATTCACATGGAGTCATTGAGAATCAGCTGTCTTGGTGCTGTCAGACCATCAATCAGCTAGAGCAAAGGTCAAAATCAACCCCAAATTAAAAGAAAGACTAAAGAGGAGAAGACACAGTTTGCAATTACAATGGCTTCAACCTAACTTATTTGAATGAGCTATTTTTACTGAAAAGTAGGAAATAGATAAAGGTAAAGTTAGTGCCTGTGTGTACCAGCATTTCTTACAAAAGGTTAATGAAGTAAAGCAGTGACCAAAACATGGAGGCTAAAAGAGCCAGGAAAATAACCCAGCAATTAAATTAAACATTTGTTCTCTCTGCCACAAACTTTGTGCAAAACAAGGAGAAGAATGGGGGGAAAACCATCATGGAGGTGGGTAAAGAAAAATTATGCACAGTATCACCTCCACAAACCAGTGAGAGGCAGTGAAGGGGAAAATGAATCTTCAGAAAGCCAAGCCAGATTGTCCCAAGAGCATTTATAGATCAAAATGGGAGGATAAGAAATGGAAGCAAAATGGAAAAAATGTCAGCATTCCTTTAGGAGTCTATTCCCATCTCTGATAACAATGGCCCTGCCACATTTGGCTTTGTTACCAAATGAGCTCTATGAGGAAGCAGAAATGGTACCTCGGCAGAAGAAGTCAGAAAAAGTGGCTGGACAGGACTAAACACACAGAGAAGGAATCTGTGCTGAAGGTAACACAATTTTCTAAGCACTGAGAGGATTGATTTTTGAAATCTTAAAGAAGGGAAGACACCAAACAATTGGGAAAAAAAAATCTCAAATGGTATTATTACCAAAAAAGTCGAACAAGAAGGCATCAGCAACTACTGACCCATATGCCTACTTTCTCATCTCTATAAAATCTTTATGAGAATGAACTATATGTATTGAGGGCATTCTTGATGAAAATCTGACAAGGAAAAAGGCAGGCTTTCACAGCCAATTTTCTATAGCAGACCACATCTTTACAGCTCCACAATTGACTGAAAGACAGATAATACAAGGTCTCACTGTGTTTACTGTTTGTTGATTATGAAAAGGCATTTGACTTGGTGGCACAAAACTGCCTCAAAGGCTCTCTTCTCACAAGTAGATGCACTCCTGTGCATCCGTACAAGCCATATACAGCCCTTTAATAGACAGCCATAGGAATAACTTTGTTCAACAAATCATTAGTGATCAATAGCAACTAATCCAAAAATCCGTATGACCTCTGCTCTCTAGGGGCATTTGCCACTCCCATGGAGAAAGCCCAGCTCCGCGTTGAAATAGAAGAGGAATCTCCTGGAGAGGAGGAGCTCCTGCAGCTGCTCCTGTCACTTGGCAATGACCTTGTGCTGATTACATTAGGGCCCCCCCCACCCCCAACTGCATTAATCAAGTCCAGGCATACTCCAAAGAGACTGTCCTCCCAATCTGCAAAGGAAAAAACCAAAGCAACAAATGCAATTGTACAGGCAGGCTCCTGGGTTAGTTTATTAGTGTAGTTATCTTGGCCAGGCACCAAAGAAGGACAAGCTGGAAGAGTGGGGCAAGACTGCATTTAAGAAACTGGCCAGTGTGCCATGATCCCTGACCCAAAAGTTACCCTTTTTGACACCAGCATTTTCTCAACAGCGCTATTTGGCTGTGTTTTGTGACAGGCCACAACCCTCAAAGAATAAGAATTGTGGAGGGCCTAACCAGTGGGGAGATGTGTGGAAGGAGAAAGGTTGGGCTGGGCATGTGGCAGGAGGAAGATGCCAGATAAACACCCTGAATACTGCCCTGGGAATCACAGAATGTTAGCAGACCCAGAGCAAGGCCTCCAAGGCCTCAGGATATCCTTGATATGTGGGAACACACTGAAAACAAGCGCTAGCACATATATAGGTCTGTAAGGTTTGCAAAATAATTTATAAATATGAGCTCATTTTACAGGGGCAAAAATCCTAGGGGCTGAGAAATAGCAATGGATTAAAAAAAAATAACCTTTACCTTCTGTCTTAGAATCAATATTGTGTATTTGTTGCAAGACAGAAGAGCAGTTAGGGCTATGCAATGAGGGTTAAGTGACTTGCCCAGGGTCATCCAGTTGGGATGTGTCTAGGGCTAAATTTGAACCCAGGACCTCCCATCTTTAGGCCTGGCTCTCTGTCCACTGACCCATCTAAATGCCCCTAAAATTGATGGATTTTGATCTGCATCATAGAGAGAATATTCCCATCTGTGTGATCCACTAAAATATTGATGTAAGAATATAATAATAATAATATAAAAAATAAAAATAACAGAATAATGATAGTTGCCCTACCTTTCTTTAAGGAGTTTTGTGAATTAAAGTGCTTGGGAAACCTTAAGGTGTTAGAGAAATGTGATATAGATAATCTCATAATGTAACAGAGGGAAATGTGAATTTTTATTTTAATTTCTATTTTTCTAGTGTGTAGAAACTTACAAAGCAATTTCTTATAACCCCATGAGAGAAGTAGTGCAAATAATCTTAGCTTTGGTTTTTAGGAGAAGTGGAAGTTCAGCGAGGTAATGCCCTTTGCTAGGGTCACACACAATCCCAGGGATTCTAGGATTGTGTGTGTCCCTTCTCCATCCATGCCTCACCTGCTCCCTTTCCAATATACTTCCCAAGCCCCATCTCTGCAGGTGTTTGCCTTTCTTTGTATGCCAAGTCCATAGCACAGTGCCTGATCCACAGTAGATGCTTAATACTGCCTGTTGACTAGTGTTTTTCTCTTTCTTTAAGCATCTTCTATTCAGTTCATTACCTCCCAAGGCCCACTTGGCCTGTTTCTCTTATTCATCCTCTAATTTAGATTCCCTGTCCTGGTCTGACCCACCTCACACATAGACCTACTAAGTGTTCTTTGCAAGCCCTCACCAGTTTGACTTGCAGCTCATCCCTCCCTCCTTGGTTTCTCTTTATATTCACTCTCCGCCACCTCTCCTAGATCCCTACCCCAGGGAGTATGATTCCAGTGAAACCCAGCCCCCAAGCTCCAACTTCCCTTGGCTCAGTCCCATTCCTGATTCCCCTAAGCCTCACAGTATACACACTCCCAGCCAAAAAAGAGAAAGAATGAATGAGGGTGAAGAGGAATCAATGAGGAGAAGGGGGAAAAGACAATGAAGAAGAGACATTAAGGCAGGGAAGGTGGAATAGAGGAGAGAAGAATCACAAAGGAGGGAAGGAAGTCAGTCACCTGCTACTGGAGAAAAATTCACAATGGAAAGGGATTGTAGGGATTGTAGAGGGAGAAGTATAGGGAAGAGGCATCACAAAATGACAGAATCTCAGAACTGGCAAAAATCTGAGAAGCCATCTTGTTTAACCATGACAGAATTTCTTCTAAAATGGTTCCAAGACTATGTCCAAAGAGCGCTAAAAGACTGCCTGCCCTCTGATCCAGCCATACTGTGTTTATGCCCCAAACAGATCATAGGGGAAAAGACTTGTACAAAAATATTTATAGCAGCACTCTTTGTGGTGGCAAAAAATTGGAAAACAAAGGTATGCCTGTCAATTGGGGAATGGCTGAACAAATTGTGGTATCTGCTGGTGATGGAATACTATTGTGCTCAAAGGAATAATGAACTGGAGGAATTCTATGTGAACTGGAAAGACCTCCAGGAATTGATGCAGAGTGAAAGGAGCAGAACCAGGAGAACAATTTATACAGAGATGGATACACTGTGGTAAAATCGAATGTAATGGACTTCTCTACTAGCAACAATGCAGAACAACTCTGGGGAACTTATGAGAAAGAACACTATTCACATTCAGAGGAAGAACTGTGGGAGTAGAAACACAGAAGAAAAACAACTGCTTGATCACATGGGTTGACGAGGATACGATTGGGGATATTGGCTCTAAACGATCACCCTAATGCAAATATCAATAATATGGAAATAGGTCTTGATCAATGACAGATGTAAAACCCAGTGGAATTGCTTGTTGGCTATGGGAAGTGGGGAGGGGAGGGACAGAACATGAATTCTGTAACCAAGGAAAAATGTTCTAAATTAATTAATTAAATAAAATAAATAAAATGGTTCCAAGGAATGGTCATATAGCCTCTGCTTAAAGACCACAAGCCTCCTATGACAGGAATTGTCGTCCTCTTACCATCTCCATCAACCTTCTCTGGGCACAAGCCAGTTTGTCAATGTCCTTCTTGAAAGATGGTAACCCTAAGTGGGCACCATATCGAGACAAGCATCTCTTCCCTTAATCTTTACACAACATCTTGTCATGGATTGAACTCTGAATGTCTAACACCAACCCCCTGGGGCCTTTGCATATGGTCTCTCTTGTAGCCACACTGACTCCATCTGGTACTTTGTTAAACAGTTGAGTTGTGGACCTAAGTGTAGACCACCATCATCTTGATAAACTCAGTCCTAACAGATCTAGCCAATTGTTCTAGCCTGTCTAGATCTTTCTGGGTATTGATTCTGCCATCAGCATGAGCTGTCCTTTGGGTTTGTGACCTCTACAACTCTGAGAAGTATCCCATCTTTCTTCCATGTCATTGATAGAAATGTTAGACAGCAAAGACTAAGGACAGATCACTGGGGCACTCTAATAGTGACTCCTCTCCAGGCAGACACTGCTTCATTAATCACAGCTCTCTAGACCTTGTTCAACCTGTCCATAATCCATTTAACGCCTCATACTCTGATTCTGCCTATATCACTCCATCTTACTTGCAGAGATATGGTGAGAAAGCCTGCTACAGAGATCCAGATATGTATACTACCCCAAGGGCATTCTCTTGAGCTAACATTGAAATTGTTCTGTTTATAAAGGACATTTAGGTTCATCTGGCATGGCTTTTTCTTGCCAAACCCATGCTGGCTGGCTGTAATAATCCCTTTCTTTTCTAAGATGCACAATTACCCTGTTAATAGTGAATCCTAGAGTGGTTTAAGGGCTAAAAGTCAAGCTTGCCAGTTCAAAGAATGCACCATCAGCCCTTTATTGGAAACTGGGCCACATGCCTTTCTGTGACCCCCACGACTGCCCAGGTTTTCAAATATCACAGAGAGAGGCTCAGCAAGTCCCTTTACCAAATGTTCCCTGGGGGCCTGGGATGTATATCTATTTTCAATGAGGCCAGCTAGCTGGCTCTTATACCATCTCAGTTACCTTGGGTCTCAATCTCCTGAAAGCCATTTTAATTCTATCTTTTCCAATTCTAGTCATTTTTGATGGAGAAAACAGAAACACAAGTTGCCTAGTTCTGCTTTCTCTCTGCTGCCTGTCATCATCCCTTTCCTATTCCTTCTTTCTCTTTCTCTTCATAGAACTTAATCACAAGTTTGTATTTGGGGTCTTGGTTTTATATGAGTATTCTCTTACAATGACCAATATGGAAGTAGGTTTTGCAAGATAATACACACATAACCCAGGGAAGGGAGGGAGACCATTTGGATTTTATAGCTTCAGAAAACTGTATGTAGAAGGGAGCAGCTGGGTAGCTCAGTGGGATTGAGAGCCAGACCTAGAGCCAGGAGGTCCTGGGTTCAAATCTGGCCTGACACTTCCCAGCTGTGTGACCCTGGGCAAGTCACTTAACTCCCATTGCCTACCCTTACCACTCTTCTGCCTTGGAGCCAATATACAGTATTGACTCCAAGACAGAAGGTGAGGGTTTAAAAAAAATGTATGTAGAAAAATTGTTATTACATTTAACTGGAAAAATAAAATATCTCTTAAAGAAAAAGAAAACATAAAAGAGTGTTGAGGTAAAAAAAAGAACTTAATCACAATCCCCCGACCCCAGCACGCCATCCTGGGCGCTCCATGATTCCAGCTGCTTTAGGCCTGGCAGTCGCCAGATCAGGATAGGCCTGTTCTCAGACTCTGTAGGTCTGGGACCCCCTCACACTCTTAAAATTACTAAGGGCCCCAAGGAGCTTTGGCCTGTGCCGGTTTTAGCTATTGACCCTAGACCAGTTCTTTCACCCTGTCTGCCTCGGTTTCCTTATCTGTCAAATGGGCTGCAGAAGAGATCAGCCAACCACTGCAGAGTCTATGCAGAGAAAATCCCCAATGGGGCCCTGATGTCAGACAAGACTGAACAAAGGGCCACGGCCATGGGCTGTGTGTATTGAGAACAACTCCTACCTCAGGAACCCCACCCTGGAGAGTCTGGGCCCAGGGGAGAAAAGGGCAGGGCACTGACACGTGATGGGGTGGGGGTCAGCCTGCCCCAATCCCCCTTCTTTTTTTAGCCTTTACTTTCATCTCTAAGACAGAGTAGCGGTAAGGGCTGGGCAATGGGGGTTAAGTGACTTGCGTAGGGACACAGAGCTGGGAAGTGTCTGAGGTAAATTGGAACCCAGGATGCCCCAATTCCGCCCTCCGATTATCCAATCATAGGATGAGGGGAGCCCGCTGGTGAGCAGCCTGGAAGAGTTACAGGGATCTGAAAACTTATTACAGAGATCTCTAAACTAATTTGACCCAAGCAGAGCCTCAGGGTTTCTTCGGAGGGAGAGAGAGGGGCAGAATCCCTCGAGAACTGGAACCCTAGGTGTGAGGGTCTGGGAACTGTAAGGGGGATGGGGGGCCAAGAAGCGCGGGGAGGAATGGGGGAGGGGTGCCCACGGGGGAGAGGCGCGGGCCCAGGCGGGCGCGGGTGGGATGGAATCTCGAGGGTAGGAAAGGGGAGGGGCCGAGGCCTTGCCCACGCGGGTTGTGGCAGGGTCAGTTACCTCAGCCTCAGAAGGGGAGCGAGGACCTGGGGCTCCAAAGGCACTCAGAGCCAGAGCCCGAAAGTGGAATGGAGGGTGGAGCCTCGGTTTGCGCCTGCTTCCTTCCCGCCTTCCACAGCTTCCACCAATAGCCTCCGAGTGCTGCCACCAGAACTGGCCAATAGAGCTTCGAGAGAGCCTTCCCGCGCCCCAGCACTCAACCAATAGGATGTCGAGTTGAGTCAGCAGAGGGAGGGAAAGTTGAAACCGAGGCAGCCAATGAGGCGTCGAATGCCTGGTTTCCAGGGACACTGACCCCGCCCCAAGAGCAGAAGAGGCGGAGCACTGATAGCGCCAATTTGCCCAGGGCTTTACAAATATTAACTCATTTTGTCTGGATTGGGGGTGAGGGGAAGGGGAGGTAGGCAGCCCAGCAAATAGAACGAGGTCCAGAGATAGGAGAGCCTAAGTTCAAATCTGGCCTCAGACATTTCTTAGCATGTTTTAACCATTCTGCTATGTAGCCCTCCCTTATAGACTATTATAATAATATCATCATGATGTCATTTTATTATAATATCGCAACATGCAGATACAATATATGCTAAATACATTTAATGATAATTTAATGTCATCCATGATATTCATACTAAAATGTAATAGCACACATGACAGAATAATAAAATAATAATAATAACTAACAACAAGAAACACTCTTTTCCCTCAAAATCAGTCTGCCCCATCCCTTCCAGATTCTGCCCCCTTGGGGCAAGCAGAATCAGCGGCTATCCTGAGGGACTCTGGCTCAAGGCCATGTGAAGACCTCCTCCCCATCCCCCTTCTGTGCCACCCCACCAGAGGGGTAGGGAGCCATTTTTCCTTTGTTAGCAATGATGTCAGGCTGAGTACCACCAGAGTCCTCCAGGGATCTCAAGCTGGGTGCTGTTGGCTTCTTCTAGGAATGTCAAGCTGGGTGCTACTAGTTTCCTCTAATGATATCAAACTGAGTACCACCAGCTTCCTCTAAGGATGTCACTCTGGTTCCCACCAGCTTGCTCTAAGGATGTCCCTCTGGTCACCATTGGCTCCCTCTAAGGATGTCCCTCTGGTCACCATTGGCTCCCTCTAAGCATGTCCCTCTGGTCACCATTGGCTCCCTCTAAGGATGTCCCTCTGGTCACCATTGGCTTCCTCTAAGGATGTCCCTCTGGTCACCATTGGCTTCCTCTAAGGATATCAATCTGGGAACCACCAACTTCCTCCCAGGATGTCAAGCTGGGTGTTTGGCTTCCTCTGTGCATGTGTTGATGCTTGTCTGCTATGGAGAGCACCACCAGCTAGGGGCCAAAACTCCTAGAGGGTCTCAAAGCTGGTGCTTCTCAGCCCCTTCTCCCTGAGGTCCATCATTGCACACGGGAAGGGGCCATCTCACATTGCTTTCTGTTTGTTGCACAGATGGCCATGGCCACAGAACAAGTCACCTTTTTTCCCTATGTGGGACCCCAGAGAAGGTTTCCTTCTATTGTCTGGACTGTCTTTGAAGGCTGGAAGCTGCCAGAGCAGGGGACAGTCATGTTTTCCCATTTGTAGCCTTCCTGGGGGCATCTTGGTGTAGATAGAAGCATTCCTCCCCCCGCCCCCCAACCCAGGCCTGGTTCCCAGTCACAAGGAGGCAGAGGGATTCCCTAGTGGGACATTACCTTGTATATCTATCTGCAAGTGAAGTGAGCCTATCAGTACATCCCCTTGGCAGCCAAGGGTTGAGCATCTGGACAAAGGACTCAGCCTCCTCCCCGTCTAGATGGTTAGCTCCTTGAGGGCAGAGCCTGACTTTTGCCTCTTTTCCTATCCCCAGGGCTTAGCCTGTTGTTGTTGTCTCAGTCATGTCTAACTCTTTGTGGCCCCATTGCTGGGTTTTCTTGGCACAGATACTGGAGTGGTTTGCCATTTCCTTCTCCAGCTCATTTTACACATGAGGAACTGAGGCAAACAGGGTGACTTGCCCAGGGTCACACAGCTAATAGGTATCTAAGGCTGGTTTCGAACTCATGAAGATGAGTCCTCCTGACTCCAAGCCTAGCATTGCATTGTGCCACCTAGCTGCCCTTATCTGCCTCTGCTCTATGAGTCCAGTAATAAGGAAGGGACCAGCCTAGTGAGCCCAGCTTCTCCTCCCTACAAACAGAGGTCCCACAGAGACTGTCAGAGCTGGGAGGGTCCTAGAACAGGGAACAGCAAAGGGGAATGTGTGAGGATCAGACCACTAAATGGAAGGAGGCTCTGCTAGATGTATCCAGTGTGGGGAGCCAGGAGCTCTTCTGGGGTGAAGGGAGAGACATTTCCCATCTGGAGAACCATACTAGTGTATGTATGTGTCTTTGGTTCCTCTCCCTAACTTTGCCTCCCTTGTTGGCCTCAGGAAACAGCATGGATAAACTGAGGCACTAGATCAATAGAGCAGGGTTTATTCTCCAGCTACACTGAAAACTCCCAGTTTCTTCTCTCCCTTGTCCACAACAGCCAGAGCCAGGACACAGTCAATGGGCTTGAAGGCAAAGATCAAAGGTCACTGGAAAGTCCAGAGCCATTCATGTTTAAGATCCTGATTGGGCAATAAAAAGGTCATGGAAAGGGTGAGGACATAGGCTCAGGAAGTGTAGGGTCCTGATGGAGTGATTGCCATCTGCATTGGGCCAGAGAGCAGCTCCTGCCCCCAGGACTGCTTGAAGGGAGGGGAGATCTTGAAAAGGAAGAGGAGGGAGAATTCCCTTTGGTCTTCAGGAGTCCTTGGTCCTTGTCTAGCAATTCTCTGTCACAGCTATGGGCCCAATAGCCTGGATCCCTTCCAGTAGGCCACAGCTCAAGAATGCACAGCCTTGGATGGCTAGTAGAGATGTTCCCTATGAGAGAGACAGATAGAAACACAGATGGAGAGGGAGAAAGAAACAGAGAGGCAGAGACAGAGAGAGAGAGAGATAGAGACAGAGACAGAGGGGGAGAAATAGAAAGAAAGAGGGAGAGATGGAGAGAGGGACAGAGAGGGAGAAGAAGGAGAAAAGGAGGAAGAAAGAAACAGGGGAAGAGACACCCACACAGACAGAATGAGACAGAAAGAGAAAGAGAACACATTCTCAGTCCATGACTAGGAGCCCAGGTGTCCTGATCTGTGAAAGGGAATTTTTATTCTCTTTGTCTATGTTGAGTTAATCAACCAAAAACTTAAAAACACCCCTAAACACTAAATAAGGCAGTTTACAGTCACTTACTTGGAGAGTTCCACCCTTTTAATTCAGTCAGAAACTTGAGAATCCTTTGATAAGAGCTGACACCTTCAGAGGATGAGAAGTGGATCCCACAGACACCGACCCCTGGGCCATGCTAGACAATTTGGAAACTTTGATTGGCCCCTGTGAAGAGGAGCAGGAACAAAAAGTCACCATAAAAGCAAGCCCCAAACTCCCTCAGAGGAGATGGTCTTTGAGAAGATAGTCTGAAGAGATTGTCTTCTGGAGATAGTCTTCTGACTGGGGAGAGTCTTCGAGGGAGCTTCGCTGGAGATTGTGGTTTGGATCTTGGGCTTGGAGCTCAGCTTCAGTTTAGACTCTGATTCCTGGACTACTTCCTTGGTGAGTGAAAGACTGACTCCTTTCCTACTTTCCTAAGAGACTAGCTTCCATCTTGGAGGAGATCTCGTGGTTACTCACCACCAGCCTTCCTGGTTGAGAGCTAATTAATCACTGCCTGGATTAAGTAGACCCAGAGCAAAACATTTAGGTTGATAGGATAACTTTTCTATCCCCCTCACATTTCTCTTCTTTATTGTTTCCTCTCTATTTGTAAATATTTGTAAATAAATTGCTGACTCAAGATATAATAAATATTGGCAACCACATAATTTCATTAAATTATTGTCCGACCATTAAATTTAACCCTTTCAGATCCCCTACTCCCTTTCCCCCAAAGTGCTCAGCTGTCTAGAGCCTTCAGGCCCTGCTGTCCCCTTGGGGATACAGACATACATCTCTGAGTCCCATCCCCTGCTTCCTTAGGACCCGGGTGATGACTCTTACCTCCTTGGAAATGAAAGGTTCTCTTATAACAGTGAATGGTTCCTTCTGGGCAGGGGGAAGGAGTCATGCTCTGGCAAGATCTCAGACTCACACACATTGGGCACTGGAGGACCCCTGGGGCTGGGGCAACTGTTTGGGGGTGGAAAGAGAGAGCATCAGAACCAGCAGTACTCTTTCCCCCTCCCCACGCTGTCTTTTTCTCAACACCTTTTTAGCCTCCAACATCTGCACTGTGGGTAGGATGCAGGAAGCCCAAGACCATCACCCTTGTTTAGGTCTTCAGTCTTCAGTACCTGTTGCTGTCATAAATGCAGCATCCCCTATGCCAAAGCCTTCAGCAATTCCTCAGTTTCCAGACTGTCATCTCTCTAATCCATCCTCTGCACAGCTTCCAGACTGATATTCTTTTTTTTTTTTTTTATTTTAAACCCTTAACTTCTGTGTATTGACTTATAGGTGGAAGAGTGGTAAGGGTAGGCAATGGGGGTCAAGTGACTTGCCCAGGGTCACACAGCTGGGAAGTGTCTGAGGCCGGATTTGAACCTAGGACCTCCCGTCTCTAGGCATGGCTCTCAATCCAGACAAACTGATATTCTTAACTCACAAATCAGATGGCTTCCTCCCCTTACTCAAAAATTGTAAATGGCTCTCTGTTGTCCTGAGGACAAAATATGAAATCCTCAACTTGGGATTTAAGCCGTTTTGCAGTCTGACTCCCTCTTACTTGTCTGAACTCCATCATCTACCACTCTTTCTCCATTTATCTGTCTCTATCTATTCACCATCTATCTATCTATCTACCCATCATCCATCTTTCTATCATCTTTTTATCCATTGATCTGTTCATCTACTTATCTACTTCTGTCTGTCCACCTATCATCTCTCTCTCTCTATATATATATATTTATCATCTATCTATTCATCATTACTCTATTTTTTCTATCCATCCATCCATCTACCCACCCATCATCCTATCTCCATTTATCTATCCACCATCTATTTACCCATAATCTCTCTATCTGTCCATCTCTCTATCTTTCTATCCATCTCCTTCTCCTTTAGTCTGTTCACCTGTCTTCCTATCCATCCATCCATCCATCCATCCATCCATCCATCCATCCATCCATCCATCCATCCATCCACCTATCCATCCATCTTTCTCTCTCTCTCTCTCTCTCCATCTATTGCTCTCTGTCTGTCTGTCTACCTCTCATCAGTATATCTCTAACAGGAGCTACATTGGTATCTATGTCTCTATTCCCACTCTGCCTCTCCCTCCACCCCAATGAAATGGGAGCTTTCAGAGGGCAGCACCCATTGGGCTTTTGTCTTTGCACATCCCTCATCCAGCAGGTGATTTGGGGGATGAGTGGGGTCTGGGTTTGTGATTTCATCATCTAGGGAATTCCTAGTGGGGGACCTCTCTCTCCCCCCACCCCACGTAGGCAGAGCAGCCTTAAAGCTTTGTCAGGGACCATGAGAGGGGGAGAGGGTTGACCTCAGTTCCAGAGGCAGAATCCAAGAGGCAGTCTTTGATTCCGAGATTGGTTCTATCCACTAACTTTCTCCCACTTCTCGACTTGCCCATAGTAGGTGCTTTACATTTGTTGAAATGAACCGAATGGGACTTCCCAGGTAATACTGTAGGTCAGAGGCAGAGCAGAATAGCCCCAGTGCAAGGGTTGCTAAATCTCTTGTGCATGTTCCCGTCTCCCAGGGCACCCTCAGGCCCTGGCTTGCCTGGGTGAGAGGGCTTCAGGATGCAAGTTGTGCTGCTGATGTCATTACACAGGCTGGAGGAGCAGACCTGGGAGTAGATGATGGTCCCCCTGGGAGGCCCAATCCTAGTGGTCCCAGATGACCTGATCCCAGGGGCTACGTACCCCTTACTGCCCACAGTGATGCTGTGGGACCCTAGAGATAGAGAGGAGAGGTTGGGGTCCTTGAGCAGGCAGGATCTAGAGGGTCTTCAGGAGTGGGGGGGATGGGACCCCCACCTTGAGAGGCAGGTTGTCTGAGTTACCAAGACAAAGGAGAGAGGGTGGGATCAGGACTCCTGGGTCCCTGAGGCCATGGAGCCAGAGGATTAGGTCGCATGTGTTCCAGAGAACACAGAGTTATGGATCAGGACTCTGGGTCCCCAAGGACTTGGAGGCTGGTGGTTCGGGGTGCCTGGATCCCCAACATGAAGTGGTTATTCTGGGTTCCTGAGGGGGCTGGAGCTGGGAGTCCCTCACCTGACTTTGCAATCAGTACGGTCTCCCAACACAGCTCCCTGGCCTTACAGGTGATGGTGTTGCCAGTACTTGTTACAATAGATTTTGTCCCAGGTGAAATTTTACTCCCTTATGAGAAGTCAAGGCCTCAGTGCCTGAACAGGGAAGGGTCCAGCTTAGAGAATTCTTAGGGGAGGGAAGGGAGAAGACCTAAGGAGGATCAGAGAGGACCCCTGACTCACCCTGGTTCCCTTCCCTCTCAGAGCTCTCTCTCAGGGTTAGGGGCTCAATGGTTTGGGTCCCATGGAACAACTGGCAGCATTCACGGGGAACACAGCTCCTCAGAGGACGGGAGCCCGACTATAGGGAGGGGATAGACCGAAGGGCTTGGGATTCAGGGGCCCCTAAAGAGACAAGTCCTGCTCCTAGATCCTGCCCCAGTCAAGAGCCTCAGGATTCAGGACTCCAGCCGAGACTTAGGAGGTCCAGCTCTCAGCCCCCAACCCCAGGAGGCACTCGGGCAGCTCCAGAGAGCTGGATGGTTCCACTATAGCAACGCCCAAGGGGCAGGTGACCAGGGGAGCACCAGAGGGGCAGGAGTGAAGGGACACAGGCTGGGCACTGCAAGCCCCCTGGGGCAACTCTACCTTTGCCCTCTGAGGGGCTTGGCAGTGCCCATTCCCTCCCTTTCTCCTTCTGGTAATAAAATATTTCTCAGCAGGCAGCCCCACACTCACATGCCCCCTCCCCAAGCTTCTGCCTTCTCAGTAATTCAGGCTTGTCACCCTTCAGGCCTTCTACCCTCACAGACTCAGACGTCTGCTTGCCCAGGTCTCTGCCTGATGACCCTTTACTAGAGCCCTAGGCATGCTGGGTGGCTCCTGCCCATCTCCCCACCCCTGAGACCCACTTGAAGGGATCCCTGGGCTGTACAGGACAGGGTGGGAGCAGTTCCCAGGAGGAGGCAGAGCAGTTTGGGGCTTGTTCCCATTCTCTGGGTCCCTCATTAGGGAGTTCTGGCTTCTGTTTTTGTCTTCCCTTTAGCAAATGTCCACCTAGGCTGTGAAAGAGAGAGCCAGAATTGCTTACTCTCAATAATAAAGAAAGAAAACCAAAGGATCTGGCCTCTCAGGACTGGCCCTCTCAGCCACTTACTTGGCGAGCCAGCTGGGGTGAAGGCCAGGATGAAGGCTGGTTTGGCTCTGCCCTGCCCTGAAAGCCTTCCTGGGGTACCCCAAACAGAGCATCCCATTCAGTAGTTGCTGAGTCAGCCAGAGAGTCTGAGGCGGGTTTGGGGCAGTGTCTTCAGAGACCGTCTCCCCAGACAAACTGGAGCCCCGGAGCTGCCTGAGGACGGCATCGACAGAGGAGAAACGTGGGGGTTTGGCCCCCTGTGCTCCCTCTCCCTGTACCTCACTATCAGTGACCCACAAGTCAGTACCCACCCTCCTTCGGAGTACAGAGCAGTCCCCGCATTGTGGGAGGGGAATGCTTCCTAGCTGCTAGCCTAAAAAGTCACCCTACTAAATGCCTTTTCTAAGAGTTAATTATACCTGCTAGCTGCATTTTAAGGAAATCCCACCGGTGGGGCTCGGGAAAAATAATTTGACTCCTAGACACTCAACCTATTTTTTTTTTTTAAACTGTTACCTCCTGTCTTAGAATCAGTATTGGGTACAATACTGGTTACTTGTTCTAAGGCAGAAGAGCGGTAAGGGCTAGGAAATGGAGGTTAAGTGACTTGCCCAGGGTCACACAAATAGGAAGTGTCTGAGATCAAATTTGAACCCAGGACCTCCCTGTCTCTAGGCCTGGCTCTCCATCTACTGATCCACCTAGCTGTTCTCCAGTTCCCACCCACTTTGAGTAGATACCTGCCCTCCTAAATCAATGCTTTTACCTCTAGGCCTATTCCTAATCAGTACTATCCAGTTTTACCATAGGGGAAGTGATTATTTCTTTTGTATTAACAGACTTTTATGTACATTTAGTCAGTTAAGAATAATCAACTAATCCTAATTTTTACTATAATTAAGAGTAATTAGAATAAATAGATTCTTAGATGTAATTTAATTTTTTAAATACTTACCTTTTGTCTTAGAATTAATATTAAGTAGAAGAGCAGGTAAGGAGTAGGCAATGGGAGTTAAGTGACTTGCCCAGGGTCACATTGGCTAGGAAGTGTCTGAGGCCTGATTTGATCCCAGGACCTCCTGACTTCTGGCCTGGAGCTGTATCCACTGTGCTTCCTAGCTGCTTAAATTTAAACATCTCAGAACTTGTACTTGTCTGACCACAAAAATGTCTTAACTGCTACAGGACCTCCACCCATGTGGCCTGATGAGTAAATGTCATCATGGGCTAGGAGAACCTCCAGTCCTCCACCCTTCCTCATCTGAGTACCATGTGGCAAAGATGTTTTAATGGGGTGGAAAGTCTCTGTGTTCTATGTTCTAACAGCCCTTCCAGCTCTGGCCTGTTCTAAGATTTAAGAAAGTGAGTGAGAAAATGTTAATAATGCAGACCAAACTTAAAAATGTCCCAAATTCATTCATTCTTTCTTTCTTTCTTCCTTCTCCCTTCCTTCCTTTTTCTCTTTTTCCATTCTTATTTTCTTTTATTCTTTCTTTCTCTTTCCTTCCATCTTTTTCTTTCTCTTTCCTTTCCTTCTTCTTTCCTTTCATTATTTCTTTCTCTTTCATTCCTTCTTTTCTGTCTTTCTTATTCTCTCTCTCCTTCCTTTCTCTTTTTCTCTCTCTTTCCTTCCCTTCTTTTCTTTCATTCTTTCTCTTTCCTTCCTTCTCTTTTCTTTCTTTCTCTTTTTCTCTTTCCTCCCTTTCTCTTTTTCTCTTTCCTTCCCTTCTTTTCTTTCATTCTTTCTCTTTCATCCCTTCTTTTCTTTCTTATTCTCTCTCCTTCCTTCCTTTTTCCTTCCTTCCTTCCTTCCTTTCTCTTTCTTTCTTTCTCTTTTTAGAGAGTCAATCATTAAACATTTGCTGGCATAAACCTGATCATGACTTTTATGGCAGAGAGACATGCCAACTAGAGACTCTGCAAAGGTACTGACCATCAACCTCTCCAGAGTCCAGCAAAAGCTAAGGAAAGGATTTCTTCCTAACTAGGAGCTGTGAGTTCTTCCTTAGTGGCGTGTCCTGTCTATACAGGTATGCCACTGCTGTGGGACGTGGAAGTTCGCGTCCCTTCTCCGCCTGGGCCCTGAGTGTATCTGTGGAAGAGCCAGCCTCATCGGTGCTTTTTAAACTATTGTTCACAACTTGCTCTTTTAGTAAATACCTTCATTGTTGTTGAGCCATTTCAATCCTGTCCAACCCTTTGTGACCTCATTTTGGGGTTTTCTTGGCAGAGTTCCAGGAGTGATTTGCCATTTCCTTCTCCAGATCATCTGACAGATGAGGAAACTGAGGCAAACAGTGTTTCGTGACTTGCCTTGGGTCACACAGCCAGTAAGTGTCTGAGGCTAGATTCGAACTCAGGAAGAGGAGTCTCTATGTAGGTGCCCAGAAAGTCCCTGGAGGATGCAGGCATAATTTGCTAAAAGCTAATTAAGTTTGACTGATCAATAGTAGGAAACGCACCAGCAAGCCTTTAGTGGCCTCTGCAGCCCGTCCCGCTCCCCAGATGCCCAACAGACAGGGCAGAGGCTCTTTCCGGACGCCCCCGCGCAGCACGTCCTCTTGGGCAGCCCCACTGGGCACAGGAGCCCCTCGAGGCCTTTCGGCCACGACTTCCATGAAGCAGTGCGCTCGCTATTACAAACGGCCACACGCAGGGGCAAACCCAAGCGCTTCATTGGCAGCCCCTTGCCTGGGCCCTGCCTTTGCCGGGGCCTATAAAAAGGTCCAGGAAACGGAACCCGGGATGTGTCAGACACAACCCACACGAGTAATGCCCCTTCCCGGCTCCGACAGGCCAGGAGCGGCTGCAGGAAATATGGGCGAAACAATCAAGCCATCCCCAGCTGGCAAACGGGCAAAGGACGGGAACAGGCTGCTTTCAGATGAGGAAATCTGAGCGTCAATAAGCCCCTCCAGATCAGAGAAAGGCAAATCTAAACAAGGTGAGGTGCCCCCTCACACCTAGCCATAATAAACGCAGGAAATGCGTACAAAACATGCATAAGGGAGCGGCACCTGTCCAAGAAAAGGAGCTGGCCCCAAGAGCTATTCAAATAACTGTAGAAATGGGGCCCAACCAGGTCATCCTTTTCTGTCCAGGCCCCTGAAGGGAGCAGAAAGAGAGAAAAGTGACACGGGCTCTCATTAGCTACGGGGATCCCTGGGAGGACCGTTAAAACTCCGATGGGAGTGGAGAGATTGGGGAGGCGAGGCCGTGTGGACTGATGGCATCCCAGGAGTGCTGGATGCTGTAGTGGTGAGCCCCTTCTTCTTCCTCCTCCCCCTAGAAGAGCAATTCCATGTCTCCTTTCTTTCCTATTGGGTTCCTGGAAAAGAGAGGGGGTGGGGAGACNTTCCATGTCTCCTTTCTTTCCTATTGGGTTCCTGGAAAAGAGAGGGGTTGGGGAGACAAAGACAGAGACAGAGACAGAGATAGAGAGAAAGAGAAAGGAAGACAGAGAGAGGGACAGAGACACAGAGAGAGGGAGAGAGAAAGAGAGAGACAGAGACAGAGACAGAGATAGAGAGACAGAGAAAGGAAGACAGAGAGAGTGACAGAGACACACAGAGAGAGAGAGAGAGAGACAGAGACAGAGACAGAGACAGAGACAGAGAGGGAGAGACAGAGAGAGAGAATTTCAACACAGAGAAGGGAAACCCATCCCCACTTTCTATCTCCTTCTCTGGACACAACCATCAGGTCATTGCTACCACTGTTTCTAAAAAAGGCATATCAGTCATCTACCCTAAGGAGCAACTCACCAGCCCTCTGATTTACTAGTCCCAAATTTCCTTTCCTGGCAATATGTATATGATGTCTTTCCTGGTAGAACATAAGAGCCTTGAAGGTAGGGTCTGTCTTATTCTGGCATGTCCAACTTTGGCAGTTCAATGGCAACTTTTACCATAATACTTGGCATATACAGCAAGTGCTTTATAAATGCTTTTTATTTCATTCATCCATTCAGTACTGGAGAGCATTTAGGCACAGAATCAAATAATTTCAAAGTCACAATGGACTGAGGAAGCCATCTAGTTCAGTTTATGCATATACTCTAGATTCCAGAAAGGAAAACACTTATGGATGAAAAGAATCGAGGTTAAAAGGAGATCAACTGGGGCAGCTGGGTAGCTCAGTGGATTGAGAGTCAGGCCTAGAGACGGGAGGTCCTAGGTTCAAACCCGGCCTCAGCCACTTCCCAGCTGTGTGACCCTGGGCAAGTCACTTGACCCCCATTGCCCACTCTTACCAATCTTCCACCTATGAGACAATACACTGAAGTACAAGGGTTTAAAAAAAAAAAAAAAAAAAAGGAGATCAACTGGTCTAATGCCCCTGCTTTGTTACTAATTGAACAATTTCTGAGAGGCACTATGTTCTAATGAGAGGAAAATAGTAATATAAGGCAAGAAACCTGCATTCAAGTCTGGGCTTTGTCACTAACTTGGTTCACAAACTTGGGTGAATAATCTCTCTGGGCTTCTGGTTCTTCACCTGTAAGGTGAAAGGGTTAGACAAGGTAACCTCAAAGGCCCCTTTTCTTTTCTTCTTTTTTTTAATCCTTATCTTCTGTCCTAAAATCAACACTGTGTATTGGTCCAAGACAGAAGAGAGGTAAGGGCAAGGCAACGGGGGTTAAGTGACTTTCCCAGGGTCGAACATCTAGGAAGTGTCTGAAGTCAGATCTGAATCCACTGAGTCACCTAGCTGTCCCAAAGGACCTTTTTCTCCAATACTGTGATTCTAAAAACTTTTAAGCAGAATAGACAAATGTTGATTTTGTCTTGTAAATGTATCCCAGTAGGAGCCACTTGTGCCCTTTAATCCTTGGAATGTTCCCTCTGCAGTCAAGGAAATGATTCATGAGAGAGGAAGATGGAGATTTATTATTCTGCAACAGAAACAGAGGACCCTTCTTCCCAGACCCACCTTCTTCCAGACCCCTATCTGAGATCACAGCAGAAGCCTGGGCAAAAGGAGAAAAGGAAGATGTCTGTTTTTTTCCTTTTCCCTCTTCCCTTTTTTTCCTCTTTGGCAAAATTAGATGTATAAGGGGCTGAAAAAAGGCAGTGGAGGTATGGATAGTCAGGGCCAATCCAGGAATGCAGATTTGAGAACCTTGACCAGCGTTGCTCAGACTCTAACGTGGATCATGGCTCCTTTGAATTCAGCTCTAAGGGGAAACTTCATCTACTTGGAATTCCTTTAATCCAGGAACTGGAGGGTGGGAGAGGAGAGTGAATACTCCTTCTCCTATTCCATTTTTTCATGTATGCTTGGAAGTTTCCTTTTTTCTTCCCTTCTATATTATTTAAAACTTTTTAATCACAACATGTCAAGAGTCTGAATCTCAACGTTAGAGGAAGTAATTCAAGGAACCTGAGAGCCTAAGGGCAGGGGGCTGTGAATTATCTATAAATAGTTTATTTCATATTTTAATATTTGATGGATGATTCATTTAATCTTGGACTAAATTGGAACCCAGTCAGGAAAGGGTTAAAAAAAAAAAAGCCCCTTCTGCTTGTGAGCCAAGCATGGGAAAATCACATGACCAGGGTGGAAGGAGCAAGCCCTGACCAAAGGAGATGCTCTGGAAAAGTAGCCCATCTGGAGCAGTCCAGGGTCCTGGACTGGAAACTCGAGCAGAGCGCCATCTGGTGGCAAACTATGCAACTTCAAACTCCTTTGAATATAACCCCAGTGACAGCTTTCAGTCTCTGTGGCTAAGAAGGCAATGCTGAGCTAAACAATACCTTTTTTAAAAATCTGATATTTTTATTTTCATCATTTTAACTGGTTTGGTTCCTAGACG
Organism: Gracilinanus agilis; assembly: GCF_016433145.1. Classification (NCBI taxonomy): domain Eukaryota; kingdom Metazoa; phylum Chordata; class Mammalia; order Didelphimorphia; family Didelphidae; genus Gracilinanus; species Gracilinanus agilis. Next base: position 17,292,527 of record NC_058132.1, on the reverse strand, counting down.
TAGGCCAGTTCCTCCACATTTTCAAATATTCTTTATTACGCCTTTGTTGGAATAGATTTCTCTCTATTCAAGGATATCATACTGTCATGAAATATATTTAGTTTATATATAAATTTCTAATATAGAATATAGAAATAGAAATATAAAATATATAAGTATAAATTTAGTTTATATATAAGTAGGTTAGTTAATCACTTTTAAGTTACTTCCAATCACTACTTGATTCTGTTGTAAAATTTCATTCATATTCGATACTTATCACTTAA
>NC_058132.1:17269800-17282775 GCF_016433145.1 Gracilinanus agilis | reverse complement strand
GACTCCATCAGTTCTTTCTCTGAAAACGGATGAAATTTTTTTATTATGAGTCCTTTGGGATCATTTTGGACCATTGCATTGTTGAGAATAGCTCAATTCACAGTTCTACATTGTGTAATTAATTTCTGTACCCTAGAAGTCCAATTCCCAGCATCCCATGTTCCTGCTCACATTGTGTGTAGACATAGTGAAGATATAAGTTTGGTGTAGCCCCGCCTCTTGCTCTCTGCTTCCTGAAATCGGAAAGCTTAGTCATGTGATCTTAAGTCATATGTTAAGTAATTAGTTTTTTTATTTGTTTTCCCTTTTTATTTCTTCTACTTCAAGTGATCATTAATACTAATTATTATAATATTATAATATATAAATATAATAATTATTATAACATAATAATAATTAATAATAGACTCCATAAAATGTAACTCTTGGAGTGTTGGATATTATTTAAATCCTACAGCATACAATATTGCTGTCACAATGTGCAGTATTCTCCTGGTCCCACTAAATTCAGTCTGCATCAGTTCTAAAGTCTTTCCAGGTTTTTCTGAGCTCTTCTTCCTCATGCATTATAAAGCAATAGTATTCCATTACAATCATACCATAATTTACTCAGTCATTTCCCAAATAATGAGTTTCCTCTTACTTTCCAATTACTTTGTCACACCAAAAAGAGCAGCTTTAAATGTTTTGGTTTTTTAAAATACATATAGGTCCCTTTTCCTTTTTGTTTTTTAATGCCCTTTAGATAGAGTTCAAAACCACCTTCTCCAGAATGGTTGAATCATTTCACAACTCCCCCAATAGTTCATTAGTATCTCAATTTTCACACATCTCCTCCAACTATTGCTACTTTCCTTCTGTCAAAACAGTCAATCTAATAGAAGTGTGGTGGTGCCTCTGACTTAATTTTCACTTCTCTAAATAATAGTGATCACTCCCCTCCTGAGGAAAACACATAAAACTTGAGTACATTCATAAGGTTTTTCTGCACTATGAATCCTCTGATATGAAATAAGAGATGCTCTCTGGCTCAAAGTCTTCCTACAGGGAATCTATCTGGAACTTGTCTGTTCAAAAGACATTTTGTCATATTGAACAAGCTCTAGACTCTCCATTTCAGTGTTTTTCTTCATTCATGTGTAATAACTAAATTAAACTCTGGTCCTTAATTTCCATAGAGTTTATTAATATTTACTTGAATAAAAGAAGTAGAGAGAAAATAAATCTAATTCTAACTAGCTATGTGAATGCTCTCTAGATGGCTCCCTCTGCCAACTTTCTTTTGCTTTTTGTCAATGTGCCAATCAATTCTGTTTGCTTCCTCCTTTTTCTTTTCTTTCCCTTTTATCCCCAAATTATAATTCCCTTTATGTAAAGTGCAATATTTTATATACTTCTAGTAAGAGAAGCTTTAGAGGGATATAAGCTACATATGTGGAATGATTCATTGGGGAGACCTGACATGTTAATCTTCCAGAAAACCCAGGTGAGGAGATTTTAACATGCTCATCTCCCAAAGAATCAAAGGGAGGATTATGTGAAGGGAACCCCCTTCCAAGATCACATACTGGGGTCCTACCTTGTGTCCCAGTATTGCTAACGCTATGTCATGTCAGTGTGCTCCAGCATGGGTCATGGGACAGTGACCTAGGAACTTGACCCAGAAATGAGGGGGAAATCAATCTGGGCGTAAAGGGAGAAAGTAAAAGAGGGGGTTCCAGGAATGCTCTCTACATTCTCTCAGGCATGTGGTGAAAGGAAGGTGGCTAAGGGAGCCATGGGGAGATGTTATGAGTAAGATTAGATTAGCTAGTTATTAGGTATTGATTATATATTGATTAGGAAGTACCTAGCAGGAAGGAGCTGGAGCTGGGAATTCCAGGTTGGAATGAAGGAGGAGGAAGTCTATCTGTGTTCTGTGTGTGGACTCCATTAGTGGTAGGCAAAAACTGTTGCCAGCCTGGGAGAACTCAGAGCAAAGGACACCTTGCATCCTGTTTTCCCCTGGGATCCTGTGTGGTGTGGCATTTAAGGAAAGAACAAGAGAAGAGGACAGTGCTTCAAGCAAAACCCTTACTGCTTAGTTCCTGAGACAACTGTAGCTCCTGGCATCCAGACATCATCAGTGTTGTTAACTCATTAAGTGCTGGTTTACTAAGAACTTAAAGTTTTCCTAGAAGGCTATAATGTTTTTCAATAAGAAAAGGTGTGGATCATAAAAGGGGACAAAAGAGGAGTCTCAGATTTTTATCTATTCTCTTATTGGCTTCCCACATTCTCTTATTCAAGTAAATATTAATAAACTTTATGGAAATTAAGGACTGGAGTTTAATTTAGTTATTAAAATGATAGTAATAAGATTTCTATCCAAAAGGAATTCTTGCTTGGGAATAAGAGGTGATTGTTGCCTAAAGGCCTTACCACATTGATCATATTCCTAGTTTCTCTCTAGTATGGATCCCCTTATGTTGAATAAGCTAAGAGTGGCAACAATTAGTTCAGCCTCGCTCATGAGGTTTCTCTCCAGTGGGAATTTTCTGACATGAAGCAACTGAGGAACTTTATGTGAAAGCCTATCCAAAATGATTACATTAATAAAAGTTTCTCTCCAATGTGGATGCTCTGAGATTGCCTCTCTATGTGAAAGCCTTTCCACAGTGTTTACATTCATAAGGTTTCCCTCTAGTGTGGATTCTCTGACGTGCAGCAAGACTGTCCCTTTGTGTGAAAGCCTTTCCACATTGTTTACAATCATAAGGTTTCTCTCCAGTGTGGATTCTCTGATGTATACTAAGTTTGGAGTTCTTACTGAATGTCTTTCCACATTGATTACATTCATAAGGTTTCTTTCCAGTGTGGATTCTCTGATGTGCAGCAAGATTGCCCCTCAATGTAAAAGCCTTTCCACACTGTTTACATTCATAAGGTTTCTCTCCAGTGTGGATTCTCTGATGTAGAGCAAGAGAACCCCTCTGTGTGAAAGTCTTTCCACATTGTTTACATTCATAAGGTTTCTCTCCAGTGTGGATTATTTGATGTCCGGCAAGAGAGCTTATCACTGTGAAAGCCTTTCCACAGTGTTTACATTCATAAGGTTTCGCTCCAGTGTGGATTATTTGATGTGAACCAAGCTCAGAGTTCTGACTGAAAGGTTTCCCACCTTTATTACTCACAGAAAGCATCTCTACACATTTACTTTTTGGATGTCTAATGAGGCCTAAACTCCAACCAAAGGCCATTCCCCCTGGGTTACCTTTATACGTGGGCATTTCAGAAGGTTTCTCAGGTGACTGAATAAATCCTACTTCTGCAGGAAAGCATTTGCTATATTCACTATCCTGATAACAGTCATTTCCTGAGGTCAATTTTATATATTGATTTAGGACTGAATAGTGGCTGAATTTCTCTGCAATTTCAGTGAATTCACAGTCACTCTTTGGATTTTTATTTACCTTGATATTAGAGTCACACATTTCTCTCAAAATGAAGTCACAGGGACCCTTATTCATGCATCTTTGGGGGCCAAATCCTTCCACAAAAAAGCTCAGCTTTGTAGACATCTCTTTCACTTCAAAATTAGTCTCTGCCTCTGAAGAAAATAAATAATGTTATAAACATAGAAGGAAGGAGGACACACAGAGGGAAATATAAATTCCTCCCTCTGATGGTAGAAAGCAAACTGATTTTCATTCTTTTTCCTCAGGCCAAAAGGAGTTTTCAAACATAAACAAGCAGAATCAGTCTTTGGACACACCATTTGGTCATAACTTCAAGATGGATAATTTTAGAAATACTTTCATATACAATAACAATGAAACCTCATAATGGATCTATAACACAGACAGGCTCAAGATTCTCATCATATTTCGCAACTCATGTCACAAGTAAAGAAAGGATGAGTGACCTGAAAACTTCCCTGCAGCTAGATTACAACTCAAATCCTATGCCCGAGCATGCTTTGTCCACGGTATTTGACAGACTTTCTCCATTCGCCCTTTCTATCTTTCCTTTAGAAGTCACTTGTTGATTATTCTTACAATTTTGTCAACCTCAGGTAACTTTCCAGATATTCTGTTCTCATCATTTTAGATGTGCTATCACATGGTCATTCTTGGTAAATTTTATATGCTAAGGTGAGAAACAACTTCACTCTTTTTAAGTCTCAGAGTTATTTTCAAAGTGGAATAGAAGTTTTCTTCTTCTGTCTACAGATGCAAAGATACTATGTCATTTAGTGCAGATATACTAAATATTCATCTTATCTTATGATCTATCATATATTATGTTTCATACTCTATATTGAGTCCATCATCCATCTCTCAGATAACACACAGCATGATTCTGTGTTGGTCTGCCAGACCCCAAGTCTAGCACTCTCTTTACTACAACAAATAAGAGTCTTTTGGGATAACAGTCCTTATACATCTGTTTTCACCTCACTCACCTGGAGAGGAGCTCTTTGGGTCTTTATGCTCTAGCAACCATGGTGATTCCCCTTGCTGAAAACAGGAGATAAAATCTTCTCTATGAACTGGAAGCTCTGGATATAAGAAAGAAGGAAGAGATCAGGAGAGAAAAATAAAAAATATGGTCCTCTTAATGGAAATGGGGCATGTAAGCAAGGCCTACAGAATGGTTTCAGTAGTATTCACTATTGGGACATTTGCAGGAAGGCAGAGATCATGGAATCCATTTGCAATCAGAAAATTCCAACTTAATTTACCTCTTATAATAGAAAGATAGGCACATTCTATAACCTCTATTATCTAGAAAATAAAGGCAGCTGATAGTGAAGGGGGGGTAAGAGGTCAGAACTTGGAGTCAGAAAAGCAAATTTAATCCAGCTTCAGAGATATGGTAAGTGGGTGCTCCTGGGCAAGCTATTCAACCTCTCTTTGCCTCAGTTGCCTCAACTACAAATTGAGGACAGGATATTACACTCACAGGGATGTTGTAAAATTAAAGACAATCATAAACTCCTTTACCCAGAAAGGACAGAGAGCAATTATTTGAAAATGCTTATGCCCTTCCTTTCCATTCCATATCATCTGGCCTGGAATTTGAGGGAAGAAAGAAGGAGGAATAAGGATAAACTTATTAGCCTAGACATAATTAAGGGCAGTGAGCTACAGTTTTATTCTTCTTTTTAAATTTTATTTCCATATTGTTCATTTTTGTAAGTGAATAATCATATAAAGCCACAATCTCAAAGCAAAAAGTCAAATAAACAAGTGAAAAATTGTATGCTTTCATCTGCATTCCAACTCCAACATTTCTTTATCTGGAGGTGGATAGCATTCTTGGTCATAAATCCATCAGAACTGTACTGGATCACTATATTGCTCTGAGAGCTAAGGTTATCACAGTTGATCATTCTACAATATTACTGTTACTGTGTAGAATGTTCTCCTGGTTCTATTTATTTCATGTGTATCAGTTCATTTAGGTCTTTCCAGCTCTTTCTGAAATCATCTTGTTCATCATTTCTTAGAGCAAAATAGTATTCCATCACCATCATATGCCACAATTTGTTTAGCCATTCATCAGCTGATAGACACCCCTTCAATTTCCAATTCTTTGCTACCGCCAAAAGAGCAATTACAAACATTTTCCTATAAGTAGGTCCTTTCCCCTTTTTTTCTGATCTCTTTGGGGGTACAGACCTAGTAGTGGTGTTACTGGATCAAAAGGTATGTATTGTTTCATAGCCCTTTGGGCATGGTTTCAAATTGCCCTCCAGAATAGATAGATCACTTCACAACTTTTACCCATTTTACCTCTCTTCTTCTTCTTTTGCATATCTTCCTAAAACAGTTTAGTACTACCCCTCGTCTATGAATACTTCTTCTAACTACTATAAGAATAACAATTTCAAGAGTTACAAATATCATCTTTCCAGGTAAGCATATAAACAGTTTGACCTTGCTGAGTCTTTCAAATTTTCTCTTTCTTACATTTTTATGCTTCTCTTGAATTTTGTATTGGAACATCAACTTTTCTGTTTTGGTCTGGTCTCATCAGGAATGCTTGGACATCTTTTTTTTTTTAATTAAATAACCATTTCCCCCACCCTGAAAGAATATAGTCAAACTTAATGGGTAGGTGATTTATGGTTGTAAACTCAGTTTCCTTGCCTTCCAGAATATCACATTTGAAGCACTCCAATACTTTCATGTAGAAACTGCCAGACCCTCACTGGGGTTTCATATTTCAATTGTTTCTTTCTTGCTGAATGCAATACTTTCTCCTTGGCCTGGGAGTTCTTAAATTTGGCTATAATATTCCTGGGAGTTGTCATTTGGGGATTTATAATAGGAGGTGATCTGTGGATTCTTTCAATTTCTATTTTATGCTCTAATTTAAGAATATCAAGGCAGTTTTCTGTGATAGTTTCTTGTAATATGACGTGTAGGCTTTTTTTTTTTTTATGAGTTTTAGGTAGGGAAATAATTCTTAGATTGTCTTTCCTGTATCTATTTTCCAGGTCAGTTGTGTTTTCAGTGAGATGTTTCATATTTTCTTCTTTTGATTTTTAAAATTGTTTCTTGATACCTTATGAAATCATTAGCTTTCATTTGCCCCATTCCAATTTTTAAAGAATGATTTTCTTCTATGACCTTTTGATCCCCCTTTTCCATTTAGCCCATTTTACTTTTCATGGAACTCTTTTCTATATTGCATCCCCAAACCCCCTTTCCCAGTTGGTCAACCCAGCTTTTAAAGAAACTCTTTTCTTCATTGGATTCTTGTGCTTTTTTTGCCACTTGACCAATTTTTCTTTTTCAGCTCTTTCCTTTTTTGCATTACTTTCATTTCTTTTCCCAAATTTTCTGCTACTTCTCTCATTTGATTTTTTTGAATTCCTTTTTGAACTCTTCCAGCACCTGAGACCAATTTCCATTATTATTTCAAGTTTTGCATGTGGCTGCTTTGGTATTATTATCCCTGCCTGCATCTGTGTCTTGCTCTTCTCTCTCTCCTTAGACATTTTCTATGGTTAGATGTTTCTTTTGCTATTTGCTCATTTTCCTAGACTTTTTTTTTTTAACTTTAACTTCTATTTCAAAGTTGGGCTCTGTTTTCAGGGGAAAGAGGGGGCATTCTCTTAAACTTCAGTTTTTCTTTTCTTCTCCCCTCTGTTATAGTTCTGGTTTTCTGCAGGTTTCATTTCTTCCAAGTTGGTATTATGGTTTGTGGGCTGGGTGCTCCAAAAGCTACTGATTTAATCTCCTCTGGGAACTGCTGATGGCTTGTGGGGCTCAGAGAATTGGGAGCTACTCTTCCCTGGAGCTAGGGGATTCATCACAGACTTGAACTGGTCAAGTGACTTTGGGGCCTCCCTATAGCCTTGTGCCAAGCATTTGGATTTCAAGGGTTGTGCATGGGATGCACTAATGTAAACTTAATAAGCATCCTGGGGTCCTGAAGTTGGCTTGTACCCAGATTCAGGACCTGATGCAGTAGGTGGGGGTGGGGGTAGGGTGGGTTGTCTTCACTACTTTGTGAGCAATTTTACTTCCAGTTCCCCCTTATCCCCATAAAGAGACTCTATCTGACAACCTTTTAAGTTGTTTTCCTCAGGAGAGTCACCCCACTCCAACCCATGTTCATTCTGCGACACTAGTCATTTGGAAGCACTGTTTAAAGGTTTGTTTGAAATTCTCAGTGTTTCCAGCTTTTGATTCTGCTATGCCACTTTCTTGACTCCATCTCCCTCATTTAATACTTCTTAACAAGAACTCCTTTCTAGTTATCCCAAATGGGAAGGGGCTGCCTTGGCAGGTAGAAGGTTCCCTTCAATGTCCATCTTCAAGGAAAATCTGTCTGGGTATTAACAAAGAATTTGCACACAAAATTCAGGTCTAATTAGAGGCTGGACTAGATGACTTTTGAGATTAGCTACAGGAATGTAAATCTGTTAACACTGGTTTAAGTTTTCACCTGAAGCTACCTAAAACAGAAGAGAGACTATTTTAGGACCAAGAAAAGAAAGTCCCAGCTTCCTATCACAGAATTCAAAGACTTTTTAATGAAAAGTAGGCAGGAGGAGAACCCTGTACAGAGATCGGCACTTTTGCTTTTTAAATCACTGACAAAGGCTTAAAATCCTGTACATTTGGTGCAGAACGAAGACACTCCCTTAATGAAGATTCAGAGTTAAGAGAGGAAATAGTCCTTACTGTAAGAATGAAATTTGAGAGATGCCATCTTTAAGTATATATATGTATTTTCTATGGACACGAGGAAATTATCAAACTACATTTCCCGTGGTCCAACGGGTTTCTGGTTCCGGTTCTTTGGGCGTGGGGACGCCTACATCTCCACACAGAACAGTTTAAATCTCCTGGGTTAGGGGGGAGTGGCCTCTTGGCCAGCAGACTCAGGAAGAGACGGGAGGCAATAATGGCCGGGGCGGCAGTTTTGAATTCTTACAAGCGCGTGGTCTAATAACTTTATCTATCAGCATGGCTTTAATTAAAATACTAATATATATATTTTGCTCAGCCTTTATTATTTTTTATCCTTATATTACCCACAGAGAGTAGATTCTGCGCATTCTCCAGCATGACCTCCCAATACAGCTCTTTCTGAGAAGGGTCCAACAGGCACCACTCCTCCTGGGTGAAGTTCACAGCCACATCCTTGAAAGTTATTGACCCCTAAACCAGCAAAAGTCACATGATTTAGAGCTGTACCTTCAGAATTCATCTAGAACCACCCCAATCAACTGACTGGAGGAAACTAGGCACAAGGGACTTGCCCCAAATTCCTAACCCTGAAATGTCAGAGTCAATGGAATATATTCAAAGGCATTTTGTATCTGAAGTGAGAATCATGTCATAACAGTAAAACATAGAGAAGTGTCTTACTTTGAAATGCTTTTCCCTATGGAATTGGGGAGAAGGTATGTGCTCTCTGAGGGCGGTAGGAGATTCTGTGGAGGAGAAAGAGAGGTGATTGGAAATTACTCCTCATCACAAGGGTCAGAATTGATCTGGTAAGAACATCTTTTTGAAGTTTTTGAGAAGGTACCAAGTCCTGTGTATTTGAAAGGGAAAATATTACCAGTGATTAATGAAGAGACAACAAAGAAAAAGGAATTCTCCATTTAATTACCTAAAAGGCCGAAATACTCTTATTTAGATGAAAGCATAACGAACATTCCATGGAATGATATGGGATCAGACTTCAATTCTAGCTAAGTGAATCATATCCAGTGTTTTGCCAAATTCTATATTGAGAATTTGGCAAAACACTGGATATGATGTGCCTTAGCCAAAACATCCTGTCATTGCTATATGATGAATGTCTTTTGTGACGAATATAATCAGTCATTTTATATTGAGTTACACAGAAAGAAGAATAATTATGATGAGGAAAGGAGGAGGTGTTCATCTTTTAAAAATATAACATTTTATTAACTGGAGTTGGGGACTGAGATAATTCTTAAGACATTGACCATATAATAATTGGAATGCTTGAGAGGAAGAATTTCTTCATGTTAAATTAATTTATTTGGCTGGTCATTTATTGTGGTCAGTTGACTCCACAATATAAAAGAAAGATAGTACTCTCCTCTAGTAAAGGTCTTTTGTGTATGTCTGTCTCTAGGCCTTATCTCTCACTTTCTTTATCTATATTTCCTTGGTGAGCTCACCACTTAGTCCCTTCTCTGGACATCCTCTGAGATCTTAGATTCAGAAATAACCACTGAGGAGGCCAAATTGGGAGACCTCAACTCTTCCCATATTACTTCATCACAGAGGAAGCAGGTCCTTGTCCATACAAGGAAGCTATCAGTCCATGCTTTCCCCAGCCTTGTGGACTGGCCCAGCACACTCTCAAAATGGGTCAAGGATCACCATGTCTTGGTGATGGAATACCATTGTGCTGAAAGAAATGATGAACTGGAGGAATTCCATGTGAACTGGAACAACCTCCAGGAATTGATACAGAGCAAAAGGAGCAGAACCAGGAGTACCTTATACACAGAGACAGATACACTGTGGCACAATTGATTGTATGTAATGGACTTCTTTACTGGCCACATTATGCTCTCCACATTCAGAGAAAGAAATGTGGGAGCAGAAACGCAGAAGAAAAACATATGACTGATCACATGGTTCAAAGGGGATATGATTGGGGTTTTGGCTTTAAAAAAATCACTGTTACAATAATAATATGGAAATAGGTTTTGAACAATAATACATGTAAAACCCAGTGGAACTACTTATCAGCTCTGGGAGAAGGGAGGGAAGAAAGAACATGAATCATGTAACCATGGAAAAATATCCTAAACAAATAAATAAATTTAAAAAAGGATCACCATGTCTTGCCAGTCCTACCCTTAATTCTTTCAATTAAAAAAAAGGGAAGTTCCCTTCTAGTTTCATAAAATTGGAGGAAAGGGACACCAATTCTGTTTTGTTTTGTTTTTTACCTTGGCCAGGCTAAAGAGATATTTATTCCAGAAAAGTATCACAATTCAACATTAATTTTCAAAAACATTTTATGGAAAACAAAAGATCTAAGCCTAGTCCTATAACTATGGAAACCTGGGGAACAAGGGTCAAGAGAAGTTAAGAGGCAGAGTGAAGAGTAACTGACAAGGGGGCAGCTGGGTAGCTCAGTGGATTGAGAGTCAGGCCTGGAGACAGGAGGTCCTGGCCTCAGACACTTCCCAGCTGTATGACCCTGGGCAAGTCACTTAACCCCCATTGCCTAGCCCTTACCATTCTTCTGCCTTGGAACCAATACACCAGTGATTCCCAAAGTGGGAGCTACCGCCCCCTGGTAGGTGCTGTAGTGATCCAGGGAGGTGGTGATGGCCACACTTTTTTTGTATTACATTCCATTCTGAGTTCAATAAATAGTTTCATAATTTCCAGGGGGCGCTAAGTAATATTTTTTTCTGGGAAGGGGGCGGTAGGCCAAAAAAGTTTGGGAACCACTGCATACACAGTATTGACTCCAAGACGGAAGGTAAGGGTTAAAAAAATAATAATAATAACTGACAAGTCAGTGGCCAGATATAACAATAACAAGCTACTTGGCAGGTCTCTTCTACTTTTCCATATTGCTCCATAGAAAGCCAGGTTAACACCTGGTATTGGATGCTCTTCCATTTCTCCCTTTCCTGACCCATTCCCTACTTTTCACCCTGGAATGCCCCTAGGACACCCAGAGGAGGAATAGTCTGAAGAAAGGCTGAGAGTTTTCAGGCATGGGAGGGCACAATTCCCCAGACCTTCAATATAATCTAGAAACCTGAAACCCTACAGGGGCCATTCCACTATCCTCTGCACCAATCCTAGGGCTATTCCATTCCCCTGCAATAGCTTTTCCCAATCCTATTGCTACACTATGTAGACACCTTCATATCTTGAAAGGAATGGGTCTGAGCTGCAATTCTTTGGGCCAGAAGCAGCATTCCCTCTCCCACAACAGTAGAAGAGAGTAGCCCCTGGAGCCAGATCTGGGAGGGAGAATTAATCCTGACCTATCTGAAAGGCATTCAAAGAGTTTAGACAAGAAAGATGAGGCCCAATGGAAAGAGTGGCCACCACCATGAGCAGGGGTGACAAAAGGTCCTCATTCAGATTAGAACCAGAAGGCAGAAAGAACTCAGCCCCAAAGGAAAGCAGAGAAATCTGGCTTCAAAAGAGAAGAATGCAGAGAGACCTCAGTTCAAAGGAAAAAAGACAACTTCTTGTTTTGAACTCATCTACTCTGGGTGGGTCCTAGTAGTTCCCACTGACCCACCTGTCCTGCTTCTGAAGTCCCAAGATCACAGCTGTCCTCCAATGGCACACAAGGCCTCTCAGGACCCTGCCTGCCTCTCCGTCCCAAGCTCTGCCCTCTATTATTTGAATGCCACTGCCAGAATGACCCCTCTTCAGTCTAGATACCTACCAACCCTCTACACCACCCTAGGGGCTTGATATTCCACCTGGGCAGCCACCCAGAGAGCTCCTCCCTTTACCCTCTGTCCTGCTCTTTTTATTTCCTTCCATACTCTAAGAATAGTGACACTAGGCTCTTGTTCTTCACAGTGTGATAATGAAATTAAATCTACCCTGCCCATTCTTAGATTCAATCACCAAAAGTGTAAACAACCCCACTTAATTCTCAAGTAGGGGAAGTCTGTAACCCATGTGTGCAAGAGTAGGTGACAAATCAGAATTGACTGGCTGCTTCCCCCACTTTCCCCCCCGCACCTTTATTATTTTTTTTAATTTTTTCTTTTTTAGAAAATTTTTTTCCATGGTTACATAATTCATGTTCTTGCTCTCTCTCCCCCCACCACCCCAACCCCCAGTAGCTGACGCGCATTTCCACCGGTTTCTTCATGTGTCATCGATCAAGACCTATTTCCATATTATTGATAATTGTTCTAGGGTGGTCATTAAGAGTCTACATCCAAATCGTGTCCTCATCAACCCATGTGTTCAAGCAGTTGTTTTTCTTCAGTGTTTGCACTCCTGTAGTTCTTCCTCTGAATGTGGGTAGCGTTCTTTCTCCTAAGTCCTTCAGAGTTGTCCTGGGTCATTGCATTGCTGCTAGTACAGAAGTCCATTATATTCCATTTTACTACAGTGTATTGGTCTCTGTGTATGATGTTCTTCTGGTTCTGCTCCTTTCACTCTGCATCAATTCCTGGAGGTCTTCCCAGTTCACATGGAATTCCTACAGTTTATTATTCCTTTTAGCACAATAGTATTCCATCACCAGCATATACCACAATTTGTTCAGCCATTCCCCAATTGATGGGCATCCCCTCGTTTTTCCAGTTTTTTGCCAGCACAAAGAGCGCAAGAGTTGGAAAAAATTACAAAATGTAAAATAATTTTGATTACATTAAATTAAAAAGGTTTTGTACAAACAAAAACAATGCAACCAAAATCAGAAGGGAAACAACAAACTGGGAGAAACTATAACAAAAACCTCTGACAAAGGTCTAATTACTCAAATATA
>NC_058132.1:17244143-17261149 GCF_016433145.1 Gracilinanus agilis | reverse complement strand
CCCCTCTGTCCTGTGACTGCACCCCTTCCCCCCCCCAGTGGAAGGAGGGCCCTATTCTCTCCTCTGGAGGAGGGCAAAACCCTGCCAAGTTCCTGGCCCAGACAGAGCCTGACGCGGCCGCTTCCGTGTTTATCCCTTTCCTACGGTCCTTTAAAGCTATGGACAGACATAAGCGGACAAATACAAAGCCCGCCCCTCCCCCACCACACACTTTTACACCCCGGTACATCGCCCCGCCCCTCCCGTTGCACATGTGCACAATCTTCAGCCCACTCTCCCAGGCTCAGGAACCCGGAAACTGGTCCACCCGGTCTTCCTGCTCCCTAGATGTTAAGGAGCAGAAAGTCTTCTCCTGCCCCAGAGCAGTGAGCCAAGGGCCGCCTTTGCCACTGACTTCCTCCCCCTCTCTCCCCCAGCAAAGATCCGAGAACCTCACATGCACACACCGGGAGCTGTAACTGGCCACACAAGATTCCCAGCATGCCTAGGGGCTACTATAGGGGGAGGAGCTAAAACTAGGGAAAAGTCAGAGAACAGGAATTCTGGGAAACGGAGTCCTCCACAGAAGGAGGTCACAGGCCTTCTGGGAAATGGAGTCCTCCTGCCTGGGCCCCTGAGTTTAGAGCCCTGGGTGGGGAGGGGCTATACACTAATTGTCCCTCGGAGCTGCGGGGCTTCAACCTTCGACTCCCCCCACCCCCACCCCATTTCCCCTTGCGGCCCTGCCCTGCTTCTTCTTTAGCCTGGAAGCCTCCTCAGGATATGGCCTGGCACACAACAGGTGTCTAATAAGTGTCCACTGATCGAGTGATGGACTGATCACTCAAAGGATCCGTGTGCCCCATGGCCTGGGGAGGTGGGGCTAGCATCCCCCTTCTTAAAAAGAAGGAAACTGAGGCAGAGGGCAGCAGCTCTCTAGGACCAGGCCCAAGGCCCCCCCTCCCACAGCTACCTCTCCTCCAGGGATCTTTCTGAGCATCCTGTTGCTCCTTCTACTTTTGGGGGGACCCCAGTGCTCCCCAAAGGAGGGGCCAACTCTATCCCCAGTTGGAGGAATCTGGCGGCTCCTGGACTGCCCTCCAGGCCCTGCCTCTAGTAGGTACTGGGGAGCTAAAGGCCGTTAAAGGGCATCTTTCCCTGAACAATTCTTCCTTTTCTGGCCTCGGGGTCCCCGGGGCTGCTGCTCTAAATTCCTCTCTGCTGTCTCAGGGTCCAAGTGCTCAGGAGGAGAGATTATACAGGCCTGGGGATGGCCTGTGCGCACCTGAGAGGGAGGTGTCAGAGCCCCAGAGCCCTTCCCTGGACTCCAGACTCCTTCTTCCAGGCTTTGGGGCTGTCGAGGCCGAGCTGGGAGGGAGACCTGAAGAGAGTCCAGAGGGGAAGTTGTCTGACCCTGCCTTCAGGGGAGGCGGCAGGGAGGGTTCAGCACCCTCAGGGAGGGCCCTCCCAGGCCACACAGCCTCAGGGGGGCCAGCCCCAGGGAGCCCAGGAGGAGCTCTTTCCTACAGTCACACCCAGGCCTGGCCCTGAGAAGCCTGGCTCCTGCCCTCCCCCAGGAGGAAGGCCTTGACCTCTGGAAGGCCCCTTTCCTCCTCTGGCCTCCTCTCAGGCCTTCAGACTTCCAATTCTAGCCCAGGGCTCTAATGGCAGGTAGGCCACCCCCAGCAGGGGCTTCCTGGCCTCCCCTCCTCCTCCCTGTCCTTCTCCCTCCTCAGCACAAGCCCCTGCCTTCTCCCAGTTCTCCCCCTGCCATATTCACCTACTTGTTTAGCCCTCCCCTTCTGTCTCAGAGTCAGGACTGAGTCTGGATTCCAGAGGATCCAGAAGGGCTAGGAAGTGTTCCAGAACACATTTGAACCCAGAACCTCTGGTCTCCAGGCCAGGCTTTCTATCCACTGAGCCATCTGGCTGCTTAGGACTCAGCTTCTTCACAGAGATTCTCTCCATCAACATCCCTTCTGGTTCTTCCAGTCATTCCCCCACTCCTGCTGCCCCCTGTTCTCTCTACAGGCTGGACCTCTTCCAACTTAACTCTCCTCCAACCAGAAACACCTCCCACCTGGGCCTTTCCCCATGCTTGCCTCCCTGTCTCCCCTGTACAAGGAAGGGGCCTTTCCCTATACCTTGTCAGAGGCAGGCCCTGCCCCCCAAGACTTTATCTTCCAAAGGGGAGTGGTGAGCACAGGAGACACTTTGGGGGCACAACTTCCTGGGTGGGGGGAGGGAGGTTTAGGGCATGGATGGCCCCACATCGTCTAGGGATGCGGTCTTGTTAGTTCCATTGGAGAGGAAAAGGAAAATCTGGGATGAAGATAAAGTAAATGTGTGCTGATTGCCTCTGTTTCTATCCCTGGGGTCACCAAGCTATCTCACCACAGGGGCTTGTCCTCCCCAAACCACCCCACACACACCCTGGGGCCGCTCATCCCCCTTTCCTGGATCTGCCTTTCACCCAGCTCTCCCCTGTGTCTCTGAGGCCTGAATCCGTGCTTGAGCCCAGCCACCAAAGCTAGGTTTTCATCCCACCCTTCCCCAGCACCTGACCTCTAAGACAAGCTAGGACTCCTATCCCACTCCTGTGAAGTGAATTCTTTAGAGGACTTGGCTCCCAAGGACCCTAAGGGCCAGAAGTGGAGTCACAGAGTCACGAGTCCTGTCTGAGGCCCGATTTGGACATCCCTGGCTTCTGCATCAGGGCCCCAGAGTCCACCTGCCAGAGCCAGAGTAGCATGACCACAGAGGGAGGAACTTGAGCATTTAAAGAGTGAGCGAGGGACGGAGAGGGGCCCGTGAACCTCTGTCTTTGCTTCTGTGCCAGTCTCTGGGCTGGCGTTTCTCTCGGAGCCACTCTGGATCTGGTTTGGCCATCTCTGGTGTGCAGTGGCCTCAGCTGTCCAGCGAAGTGGAGAATCAGATCTGCCCCTGCTGTCAAGAAGGCTGAGACCCCTCTTACACCCCTACCCACACTCCTCTCTTTCCTTATAAATGCTTATAAACCTGGCAATAAGCCTGCACATGAATTGCTCTTCAGAACAATTATGGCAACACGAAATCGGTGCCACCTTCCCTCTTTCCATTTTCTCTCTCATTCTTTCCTCTCCCTCGATGAGTTTTTCAGGAAAGCAGCTTTCTAGAAAGTGGAATTTTTGTTTCTTTTCTCCTGGAGTTCAAAGGTTCTAGAGAACAGCGGAAGCCCACCGAGGATTGGCGAGATTTCTGTCTTATATTCTTTTAAATGGATTATTAGCCTATGGGGATTAGAAGGTAGGAAATCATTTTAGTTCAGCTCCAGAGAGACTGAAGGGTTGATATGGGGGTTACAGGTTCCCTCCTAGACACCCCAAACTTCAGAAGTATTCCAAGTCAAAAAGGACATAGGAAATTCCTTTCTGCTCCCTGAAGGAAATGTTGCCCTTAGACTTTCCCCTGGATCTTCCATTAACATAGATCTATACCTCCCAGTTCCACTCTGATAATCATTGGGTGGTACTTAATTTAATCATCCCTTGAATTCCACAGATCATCCCTCATACTCATTCCTGATTCACCCCATCTGCCCTTCCTTATCCTGTAACCCCTGTGGTCCAAAGGGTAAAAAAAAACCCAAAGCCCATCTCCTACAGGAGGCAGTGTTCCACCTGCACACCTTCTCCCAGCCTTTCAACATGGCTTCCAAATTAATAAATTTCTCTTTTTATTTTTAAGCTAAGTTTTGATGTCTTGCATTCCTGCAAAGAGCAACCTGTCCAGAACCAGGATTTCACCTCAAAGCTCTCCCACAATTGGATCGGTGTGATTTGAGTGGACAGATGCCATTTTTTTTTTTATTTAAACAAGCCACTGCTTAGGGTGATTCAACTATGTTTGCTTGAGAAGGAAGTTGAAGACAAATTTTAGAATTTTAGAATCAGATTAAAAGTGAAGTTCCAAATAAAGTGTGAATCCTGCAGTAAGATTAGAAAGCCCGATTGTTTTTTCTGTTTTCTCTTTCTTCTTTTGGGAAAATTTTTTAAGCTTAGACAATGGGAAATGCCACAGGAAAGTCGCTGTTTAAGAGTGAATAGAAAAATTGTCTTCTTTTTAAGGATTATGAGACCCTCATGACTGCCTTTTTGTGGTGGATTTCCTTTATCTCTTCCTCTTTAAGGCTGGAAGATGGATTCTATTCAGCCTCTACCTTTGGGTATTTTCTCTTATAGATGAAGCCACTGCACAGACTATGGTTGGAAAGGATTTTCCCATCTGAGAATTCCCCAGCAATATCCTGCCCCTACCACCCCAGGCCTAGAGTTTGGTCCAAGTTGTTAAAATCCATTAAGGTTAATTTTTCTAGATTTCTTGTTGATCTTTTTTTGTTGTTGTTTTTTGCAGAGAATTCATTCAGAATCCCTAGAGCCCTAACCATTAATGCAGTCATTTCCTAGGTAGCTAAAACCTAGACCAGGGTTACCCTCCAACCTGGAACCTGAAGGAGGAGTCCATAGAATACATCAGTACAAGGAATCTTACAGCCAATGGGAAGGACTTCACCAAGACTCAGAAGACTACTGGACTGGGCCGAGTATCCTTTTTCTTCTCCCTTTCATTGTCCTTTAGATTTTTTCCTGAACCAGGTATAAAAGTTGCCATTTTAAAAAATATTTTATTTTTTTAGAAAAAATGTCCATGGTTACATGATTCTTGTTTTTACTTTCCTCTTTACCCTTCTTCAGCCCCCCCATCCAACGCGCATTTCCACTGGTTTTAACATGTGTGATCAATCAAGACTTATTTACATATTATTGATAGTTGCATTGGTGTGGTCATTCTAGGTCTACATCCCCAATCATGTCTGCATCAACCCATGTGTTCAAGCGGTTGTTTTTCTTCTGTTTCCTTTCCTGTAGTTCTTCCTCTGAATGTGGGTAGCGTTCTTTTGCATAAATCCCTCAGAATTGTCCTGGGTCATTGCATTGCTGCCAGTACAGAAGTCCATTTGTTTGATTTTACCACAGTGTATCAGTCTCTGTGTACAATGTTCTCCTGATTCTGCTCCTTTCACTCTGCATCAATTCCTGGAGGTCATTCCAGTCCACATGGAGTTCCTCCAGTTTATTATTCCTTTGAGCACAATAGTATTCCATCACCAGCAGATACCACAATTTGTTTAGCCATTCCCCAATTGAAGGGCATCCCTTTGTTTTCCAGTTTTTTGCCACCATGAAAAGCGCGTCTATAAATATTTTCGGACAAGTCTGTTTAAAAAGTTGCCATTTTTAATTCCTCTGGGAATTCTAATGACATCTCCCCTGAGCGAGGTCCCTTTTAAGACTGGCAATTACTTTAATTTAACCCGAAGTCCCAGATGGACCGAAAGGAAATCCATGACCCCAGAGATTTAGAGCATCTGTTCTAGGGTACCCCTAGGATAGGGGTCTCTGCTTTCCTACCCCTCTGTCCTGCGAGAGCCTCTTGGGAGTTGGGAGTCTCTTGTCTCTTGTTCTGGGATGACCACCGGTCTGAAGTCTCTCTAGATTTCTCAGCACAACCCAACACTGTTGTGAATGTCTCTCAGTTCCGTGCTCAGGCTCAGCCCCCACCCTGGGTTGCTCCATCATCATTCTTTATAACATCCTCTTCCCCAGGGAGTTAGGCAAGAGTTTCAGTCTGATGACTGCTGGATACCAAGGAATGGCCATGAGATGTTCCACTGTAGCATTGTTTTTCACATGCCAGGAGTGCCAGGTTCCAGCCTGGGAGCCCAGAGGGCAGATCGCAGGAGCTGAGGGAGGAAGGTGAAAATCAATATAGTCACAGGGCTTCCACCAAGAATCTGATAGTGACAAACACCCATGGGGTGAGGCTGAGCCTCCATCCCTCATACAAGCCCTAGCTAAAAGCTTCCCAGCTCTCCACTCTCAGCTCAATTCAGGCCCTACAAGGAAGGCTCTGAGTGAATCCACTAAGCGAGTCTGATGGATTCCCCACCCCCTGCTTCAGCTTCCCATGAGTTCTGGGTGCAAAAGATGGGCTTCCAGCCCAAGAGCCCATTTCTGGATTGGGGGCATAGCAATGAACCCAGCCCCTCATTCACTGACTCAGAGAAGCTAGATCTTGGGCAGCGGTGACTTCCTTTAGCCCCATAACAGAGGGCCCTGGTAAAAGGGGAGACTCCCCTCCCTGGACAGTGAACAGGACAGCACTAGGAGCCACCCTTCTTATAGGAGCCCAGGAGCAGGAAGAACCCAGTATGATGGACAGATGCCCCCCAAAGGCTTCTCCCCTCTCAGTCTATCCCTCCTTGCTCTTATCTGCAGGATCATGTTGGCTTCCACACCAGGGACAGCTCCCTGGAAACTGGGGAGATAAGATGTAGGAAAGGCTAGAAGACCCTGCCTTCAAGGTGCTCCCAATCTGAGCAGGGCAGACACGGTTTCCTTCTCTAGGGAGTTCCCAGGTTAATAGGAGCCCCATCCTTCCCCTTCTCCATTTCTGCCACCATCGATGGCTCCATTTTCTTTCCTGGAATTGCTTTCATCCCCCACCCTGAGGAAATGGAACCCTTCCACCCATGAGGTGTTAGTGCCGGTGATGGAGCCCTAGCTGTCAGTACTTGTTATAGCTTTACCTCCCTGTCTGTGGTCCTTGCCTCTGCCTAGGCACCCAGGGACACACACCACACACACAGAATAAATACATATGCTTTAAAGGTTTACAAAGTATTTTATAAACTGGAAATGCTATTATCACTCCCATTAAGTGACTTGCCCAGGGTCATACAACTAGGGATGATTTGAATCCAGGTTTTATAGACTCCCTTAGAAACATACCTCATTCCTGGCAAAATGTGATCATGATAAGAACCTTCAGCAGGGAGCCAGGACATCTAGATTGCTACCCCAGTTCCATCCTTAACTCTCTGCAGGAAATGGGAAAGCCAGATTCCAAGGCTGGGCCTCAGTTTCTCCCATTTGCAAAATGAAGAGTTTAGATGCCTCTAAGATTCTCTTCATCTTTGACCCAGGGGCTCTTCATTCCATTTTCTCCTTTTTCTCTGATCTAATCCTGAAGCCCTTCTCTTTATTCCCCACTTCTCGTACTAGGCACAGGGGTGTTTATTTGTTGTAGTCATGTCAGGGAGGGAGTGGAGCAGTCTCTGTTCCCTTTTCCCCTCCCTGGGAGGTACCATCTTCATCCTCCCACTTCCCTTCTTCAGTCTGACTAGTAACAGGGTCTGGCCAACACAGAGAGGCCATCCTCACCTTCTCCCCGTTTTGAGGGACCCAGGAACAGGTGTAGGAAATGGAGAGGAGATGCAAGCGGTGGCAGCCACAGGCAGATAATGCTTGCTGATGGTTTTATTTTTTATTTTTTATTTTTTTTCATTTTTTAAACCCTTAACTTCTGTGTATTAGCTCCAAGGCAGAAGAGTGGTAAGGGTGGGCAATGGGGGTCAAGTGACTTGCCCAGGGTCACCCAGCTGGGAAATGTCTGAGGCTGGATTTGAACCCAGGACCTCCCATCTCTAGGCCTGGCTCTCCATCCACTGAGCTACCCAGCTGCCCCCTTGCTGATGGTTTTAGATAGCTGCTATTTATAATTTCAAGGAAGCCTCCATTCATCCCAACTTTCACTCGTGTTTTCGGGAGGAATGGGCATTTGTGTTTTGTCAAAAGCCTTTCCTGCATCTCTTGAGATGACTGAGTGCTTCCCGTTGGGCTTGTTACTGATCCGGGCCATTGTGCCGATTGTTCTCCTCATGTTGAACCATCCTAGAATGGAGCCCACCAGTCACGATCCTTGGGACCTATTGCTGTCATCTCCTAGCTGGGATTATATTTAGAATGTTGGCATCCATATTCATTGGAGAGATTGCTCTAGAGTTTTCTTTCTGGTTTTGCTTTTCCCAGTTGAGGTATCAGCCCTAGATTTGTGTCATGAAAGGAGTTTGGAAGAATTCCTTCTTCACCTATTTCCCCCCCATACTTTCTATGTTATTGGAATTAGTCGCTGGTAAACGTTTGGTAACATTCACTTGTGAATCCGTCTAGCCCTGGGACTTTCTTATTTTTTATTTTATTGTATTTTTTAATTTAATTTTATATTTTTATTTTTATTTTCTTAGGGAACACTGAGCTCGTCATACCTTAGGCAGCACCGACATTTCCAAAATTACACAGATTCCAATTTTGTGGATGAGGCAAAAGCAGAGGATCACAATGAGACTTGTCAGGGAGTTGGAGGCCGGTCCAGGGGGATCTCCAGAGTTGGGGTGCTGCGTCTTGTTCCCTGAGAGGGCATTCCAAGGAGAAGTCACAGGGGAGAAAACAAAGACCTCATCAGCTGCTAAAAGGTGCTAAGAGCGTTCAGGCTTCCCAGAGAAGACAGAGGCAAGAGAAAGGGATGGAGAACCCCGAGACCTCACCCAGATCTGGGACTAGGGGCAGATAAAGAAATAACACAGGGGCAGCTGGGTAGCTCAGTGGATGGAGAGTCAGGCCTACAGATGGGAGGTCCTGGGTTCAAATCCGGCCTCAGACACTTCCCAGCTGTGTGACCCTGGGCAAGTCACTTGACCCCCATTGCCCACCCTTACCACTCTTCCACCTAAGAGCCAATACACAGAAGTTAAGGATTTAAAAAAAAAAAAGAAAGACATAACACACCTGGATATTTTACTGCTGGCTATGAAGGAAGGACCTTTGGGAATATCCATATTTCCTCCCTCTCTCAGTTCTTTCTTGGTGACCTCATTACCTCCCATGGGTCTAAGTGATCATTTCTGTGCAGATGATCCCCCCCACCCCCAGTCTACATAGCTAGTCTTTTGACTTTTCTTTCTCCTTCTGTCGATTTGGTCTCTCTTCTCATGAGGCTGCCTTCTTGATATGCCCCCATCCCACCCTTTCACCTCTTTCAAGTTCCGTCGGCTCATTCCTGCCACTTATTGGCTATTTCAAACTGCATGTCCCAAAGATATCTCAAACTCAACACGGCCCAAACTAAACTAAATAACTCCCTTCGATTCCCTTCTCGTTTTCTTGACATCTTTCGAGAGTGGCTCCACCCTTCTGGTCATCCAGCTTCTTATACTTGGAGTCAGCGTGGATTCTCTTCCTCCCGCTCCCCTCCTGGCCAGGCTGCGGTCAAGTCCAGCCTCGGACCTTAGGAGCGCCTCTCCTGAACATTCCTTTCTCTCCTCTGACACCGCCCTCAGCGCCGCACTCCTGGCCTGGGCCAGGAGCCTGCGGATGGCTTTGCCTGTCTCACGTCTCTCCTCGCTCCCTCCCTCACGTCCTCCATTCGGCCATCAAGTGAATCTTCTTAAGACCCAGGGGTGACCCCACCTTCCCTGACCCCATTCACCAACTCCCAGGGCTCCTGCCGCCTGCAAGATCCAATATAAAATCATCTGTTTGACGCTTGGAGCCCTTTCCACCTTTCCACCCTTCTTCCCCTGCGATCTTGATTCTGGCCCTGGGCATCTGCACTGGCCGCCCTTGTGCCCAGAATGGTCTGGCTCCTCGTCCCACTCCCGGCTTCCCTGGTTCCTTCAAGTCCCAGCTAGAATCCCACTTTCTCTAAGAAGCCTTTCTCAATGGCCCCCAATGCTAGTGCCTTCTCCTTCTGCTGGTGATCTCACATTCATCCCGCACGTAGCTCACTCGTGTCTAGCTGTTTGCATGCTGTCTCCATTGGACCACGAGCTCCCTAAGAGCAGAGATGAAGCTGGGAGGGAAGTTCCACTTGCTTGGTTCCTAGGCCAGGATCCTTTCCATGACACTTATTTCCTGAGGTGTGCCGTTAAATGTTTAACAACTGGCTCTCAGAACTGGTCCATTCATTCTGGAGAGCAATGTGGAACTGTGCCCAAAAGGCTATAAAACTGTGCCCACTCTTTGACCCAGGAGAAGCACTACTAAATCTTTCCCAAAGGGATCAAAGGAAAAAATAGAGACCAGAGCACCTCTTTTTATGGTGATAAAGAAATGGAAATAGAGGAGATGCCCATCAATTAGAGAATGGCTGGCACACATTTTGGTATATAACTGTGATGGAATTCTGTTGTTCTGGAAGAAATGATAAGCATGATGGTTTCAGGAAAACCTTGGAAGAATTATATGAACTGATGCAAAGTGAAGTGAGCAGAACCAGGAGGACACTGTATACAGTAGCAGCAATATTATAAAAATGATCCACTGTGAATGACTTGGCTACCTTGACCAAGACAATGATACACACTTCACAAGGGACTCATGCTGAAAAATGCCCTCCACATCCAGAGAGAGAACTGACCAACTCTGAGTGCAGAGTGAAGAATATTGGTTTTCCCTTTCCTTATTTTTCTTGCCTTTTTTCCCCCCAACATGGCTAATATGGAAATAGGTTTTGCATAATTTCAAATGTATAGTGGGTATCACATTGCTTGTTCCTCAATGATTGAGGTAGGAGCTGGAGGGAGGTAGACATTTGGAACTCAAAAAAAATTTTAAGTGAATGTTAAAATGGATAAATGCTTATTTATTAATCAATTAGGAATCAGAGCAGGATAGAGGATAGCTTCCTGAAGGAAGTTCTTTCTGGGGGGAGGGGAGAGGAGTGAAGGGAATTATATCCCAAGTGCCTAGCACAGAGCTTTGCAAATAGTAAATGCTTAATAAATATTTGTTGAATTGATTTCAAACAAATGTGTTAAAACTTTATTTTTTTTATAAAACCAACCAGCTCTCGGAAAAAGTCCATATGACATTTTCAAGTTTAAGCTACATTATTAATAATTACATAATTCAAAATAATTACTAAATTATTAATTATTAACAACACCAATGATTTGCATTATTCATGTTTTTCTCTATCACTTTTTTTAACCCTTACCTTCTTTCTTAGAATCAATATTGTGTATTGGTTCCAAGGCAGAAGAGTGGTAAGAGCTAGACAATAAGGGTCAAATAGCCAGGAAGTGTCTGAGGCCAGATTTGAACATAGGACTTCCTGTCCTGTAGGGTTGCCTCTCAATCCACTGAGCCACCCAGCTGACCTCTCTCCATCACTTTTTTTTTTTAAACCCTTGTACTTCTGTGTATTGGCTCTTTAGTGGAAGAGTGGTAAGGGTGGGCAATGGGGGTCAAGTGACTTGCCCAGGGTCACACAGCTGGGAAGTGTCTGAGGCCAGATTTGAACCTAGGACCTCCCGTCTCTAGGCCTGACTCTCACTCCACTGATCTCCATCACTTTTTAAAGTTAGACAGTCAACAAAATAGTTAATCAAATCCTAAATTTGTAGTGTTTGCCAAATTTCCAAGCTGGAAATGCTCACACTGAAAATTTGGTAGCACGTTCATGGACCATCTCCTCCCTCATCTCTTTCCAGGGGTTCCTCAGGCTAGAAAGCAGAAGTGAGGAAGTCTAATCCTCTCTCTTCCCAGGAGCCTTTTTTTCTATACTCTGGGTTGGTCTTGGGGGAATTGAATGGATTAATCACTGCCAGGAGGGGAGAGCATGGAGAAGAGGAGACTCACCCTCAGTCACCTCAAGCCAGGTCCCATGGAGACTTGATATGCTTTTCACTCCATAGAGCTTTGTGGCAGCCCAGACTGTGCAGTAATACATCAAGGCATCCCCCTTCCTCAGGTCCTGGATGAGAAGGGAGCCATTCTGCTCTCCAGACTTCCAGTGGAGGAAGATCCTGCCTTGGAAGTATGGGTGGGGTGGGGAATTGGAGCTGTAGATTTCCTCTCCAAAAGTGTGGGTCTTTGTCCAGGAAATCCTAATATTGGGTTTCTGGTCCAACTCCCAGGGGAAGGAGAATCGAAAGGGGATGGTAACAGAGCCGTGGAGGGGGCCTGAGAGTTCCAGAGGCTGAGTGACCCAAGATTTTAACTTGGGTTCTACAAAGGCACCTAGAGAGACAGAGAGGCGTTAGATCGGGGCAATTCCCAGCATCCCTCATCCCCGGCTTCCAGGAGGATCTGGTCAATTTAAGGGGAAGGATTGAGCTCCCTGTCCTGGGGGTGACTTTAGAGGGGAATCAGGGGCTGAGAAATGAAGGTCTGGAACAGAGCTAGTGGCTTTGAGGAAGGACTCCAGGCCTTTGAAAGGGAGAGCCCAAGACAAGATGGACAATAAGGATCCGATCTGGCCAGGGGAGTGGGCTGGTTTGCCATCCCAAATCCCTGATTCTCACACTCTCCAGTCCCCTCTCTGGAAGCTTGGGCTCCCTCTCCCCTCCCACTCACCGGTCCAGCTCAGGGCCCCTACCAACAGCAGAGCCAGGAAACACCGCATGGTCCTGGGCAGCGTAAACAGGACCAAAGTGTTCCCTGCCTTTTCCTCCTCTGGTGGATGTCAGCAAAGTGTCAGGGGCCTCTGAATGGGGAGGCTGATGCAGAAGAATGAAGTCTACCCTTGGAAGGGATGAAATTCAGTTATCAGAAGTCACTTCCTCTCTTGATGCAACTTTAGTGCTGGCTGGGTTACTTGTTGAGAAGGCAGAGGGGGCAGGGTGGCAGAGCTAGCTGACTGAGGCTATAAGCCCTCATATGTGTCTTCTTTTAAAGAAAAAAAACACTTATCTTAAAATCAATATTGCTCCAAGGCAGAAGAACGATAAGGACTGGGCAATGGGGGTCAAATGACTTGCCCAGGGTCACACAGCCTGGCAGTATCTGAGGCCATATTTGAAACCAGGACTTCCTCTCCTCCAAGTTTGGCTCTCAGTCCACTGAGCCACCTAGATCTCCTCTCATCTGTGTCTTCTAGAAGGTACCTCCCAGGAAGAGACACTCCCAAGGTCCAGCCATGGGCCAAGGAACCACAGGGCCATCCCTTCAGGAGCCTCTGTCCAGCTGGGATAGGCAGGGTCATTGCCTCAGATACCAAGGCCCGTGCCTCTAAAGGGACACTTAGCTGCCCTAAGCTTGAGTTGGCAGAAGAGGAATGCCTTGTGCTCAGCGCAACAGTGTTCTATGTGGCGGGCATCTGGGCCTTTTGAGAGATCACCTTCCCAGTGGATATTGCTCAGAGGCTAGCTCGTGCTCCAGGTCCTATGTGAGGGTGGGAATGGGGAGTCTCATCACTGAGGGTCTGGAGTGGCCTTCTCTACTCCCTTCCTCATTTACTCACCCGGCCCCTCTCAGTGCTGGTGCCTTTCCTCTCTTAATTATTTCCTCAGCTCTTGTCTTCTGCAGGAGACCTTTCCTGGTTCCCCCAACCCCTCCAATGTTACTTGCCACTTCCAAAGTATACTTGGTCTTTTTTTAATGTTATTGATATCTTTTATTTTTACATGGGCTACATTTGCCCCCATATTCCTCTTAATCAGGCATTTCTTTTTTTTTTCTCTTCTTTTCCAAGCACACGGGGTTAGATGACTTGCCCATGGTCACACAGCTAGGAAGAGTCTAAGGTCAGATTTGAATGCAGAACTTCCAGACTCCGGCCCTGGCTGTCTACCCACTGGACTACCTTCCCCTATAACTGCATTTCAGTGTAACTGATTTCTTATTTGATCCTATGTATTTATTTATTTTGAGCATTTGACCAGAAAAGGCCGAAAACAACTGGCTAATTACAAAAAAAAAGTATGTTATCTTTTCTGTATATTTCTTTTTCAGGACACTCTTCCACTCCCTCAGTTCCCATCAATCAATACACATTTATTAAGTACCTGCTGTGTGCTGGGCACTGCTAAGCCATTAGAACTGAGCTCCTTCCAGTTATGGACCATCTTGTGTGAAGATAGGATTGTCTATTTTTAGCTAATCAAATTAAAGTACCCCTTCTTGATACTAAGTAAGAGAGTTCACAAGTCACTTGCTAAAGTGGGTGACAGCTCCAGAGGCCACTGCCCCTCACCTAGGCAGTGCTAGGCAAATTGAAAGACTGCGATTCGTTCCCATAAAGTGGAGGAGTGACAGGAAGTGACATGGAAAAAGGACTATAAAAAGTCCTGAACTTCCTGTCCAAGGAACTTCTCCTTTGGACTTCTTCTCCTTTGGAGTTTGTCTTTGGAGACTCTGCATCTGTGAGCTGGTCTGAAGGAGAAGACTCTTTTCCTGGATCCTGTGATGACTCGCTGGGTGAGTAGCTGGCCTTCCTTTCCTGGCTTCTGGAGAGATTGGTTCCAGAGAGGCCTTCCTTTCCTGGAGGAGGCTGCATTGGTGGAACCCTTGCTGAAGACACCTCTGAGACTCCTAACTCCATGTGGAGATCGAGACTTGAGGGAGCCCTTGCCAGGTGGTAAGCTGGACTTCTTTGGACAAAATATAGGGTATCTAGTTAGGCAATACTTTCTACTTCCCACATTTCTCTTTTTTTCCTTTATCTCTATTAAACTTAAATTGTTGAGAGCGGCTAACAGACTTGTGACTTAAGAGTTAATTTTTTAAATTAGCGACCACAATATTACTTTAGAACTTTCACATTTAGCATAAAACCTAAATTAGAAATTCTTATAGATGCCCTTCATTGTATCTCCAGCAATTAGCATTGCATCTGACCCATAGGAAGCCTTCAGTCTATGCCTGTTGAGTGACTTACAGAAGTGGCTTGCTTTAGGGTAGCCAAGAAAACTCCTCCAGGTGGATGGACTGAAGAAGAGCTCCAGCCCCCAAAAGGGGAGGAGATATATTTCCTCTAATGGGAGGCTGGACTCAGATACCATCCTGGGAGTGTTGAAATCTATTTATCATCTCCAGATAATCTGATAAGGATGGCTTAGTTGATAAGAAAATAATGGACACAGGAGACGATCTTTCTGTTAACTCATAGCTGCTTCTTCCAAGTGGCATAGAGTCACAAGTTTATTATATATGAAAATTCAAACTCCCTTTCACCCAAAAGCACAAAGAAAGATTTACGGCTGCACAGAAATGCCATTACAATTTAGACAATACAAAGAGGCTTCGAAAGCTTCAAGGTGAAGATAAGAACCAGGCTGGACTTTCAGCTACGTGATTATCAGCAAGCTAAGTCTGAGAATACTTTTCTCAGGGGTGAAATGCCCCTGCTAAACTAAGGTTTCAGCCTTGGCTTGCCAAGCAACTGCATTTCTGACCAAAAGGGAAGAATGTTAACCTCTTGACTACTGGTTTGCTAAGAGCTTAAAGCTTTCCAATAAGGCCACAATACTTTTCAACAAGAAAAGGTGTGGATCACAAAAGGGGTCAAAAGAGGAGTCTCAGATTTTTATCTGAGACTCTGTTTCTCTTATGGACCTCCCACATGGGAGGGCACCCCAACTGTGGGCTGCCAGAGAAATTGGGAGTTGCTCTATCCCCGAGCCAAGTCTGTGGCATATAACAACAGAAACCTGAATCCATCCAGTGGTCAAACATTTGATCCTAAGAATACCCTCAACTGTACCTCCTGACTTTCTTGGCTTCCTAGATTATTATTTTTTTTTAACCCTTAACTTCTGTGTATTGGCTCCTAGGTGGAAGAGTGGTAAGGGTGGGCAATGGGGGTCAAGTGACTTGCCCAGGGTCACACAGCTGGGAAGTAACTGAGGCCGGATTTGAACCTAGGACCTCCCATCTCTAGGCCTGACTCTCAATCCACTGAGCTACCCAGCTGCCCCCTCCTAGATTATTTTTAAGCCCTTGAATCTTCTGTCTTAGAATCAATTCTGTGTATCAGTTCCAGAGTAGAAGAAAGGTAAAGGCTAGGCAATCGGGATTAAGTGACTTGCCCAGGGTCACACAGCTAGGAAGTGTCTGAGGCCAGATTTGAACCCAGCAACTCCTGTCTCCAAGCCTGGCTCTCTAGCTTCTGTGCTACCTAGTGGCTCCCATAAGACAGATTTCAAGAAAGCAGAGAGCCAAACTCTCTCTGGGAGATTTGTCAGAAAAGAAAAGGGACTCACTTCTAACACTTTAAGGTTTGCAAAGCACTTCACTTATCTCATTTGAGCCTTACTACAACCCTACAAGATAGGTACTATCATCATCCCCATTTTATAGCTGAGAAAACTGAGGCTGTCAGAGGTATAGTGGAATGCCCAGGGTTACTTTTAAAATTTCTTAAAAATCATAAAGTCCCAGCACTGGCCCAGCCCTTACCAATCCATTTTATGATCTCTCCAAGGTGTATGGCCCTTCCTTTTCAGCTCTCTCAGACCCTCTCATGAACCAGTCCCAGTCTCTTCCTCCAGTCTGGTGCCCCATGAGCCTTTGAATGGGGAACACAGGGTGGAGGGAGAGGGAGAGTTACCTAATCAGCAATTCTTGTTGGCTCCAATGACCCAGATGAGGGGACTAGGGGAGGGTGGGTGACATATAAAAGGAGCCTGGCCCTGCGGCCATATGTTTGGTGGCTAGAATGCTGGGGAAAAGAGGCCCTGATCTTTGCTGCCTAAGGACAGATGGCCTTTGGGAACTCAGGAAGGGGCACCAGGCTCCTAAGGCCACCAAAAACCCAGATTCCTTCATTTGGGCTGGCCAGGATTCTGTCCTGCTTCTGCTGATCCTGCCTCCGGCGGACTCTTCCCACACACAGCCTGCTCTGCCCCTGCCACTCTGCAAAAAAAAAAAAAAGAGAAAAGCTCATTTCTATAGTGTAAACTGAGGTCTGCTTTTGGAATTTTGCCTAGGGCTGCCCTGGACTGGATCAGTCCCCAAGTTAATAAACTACCTGGTAGCCAGAAATCCCTGCTGCACCCTCCCTGGGGTGACAGAATACACCCAAGGAGGAGGGGGAAGCTGGTGAGGAAGGGGCAAAGTCACTGGGAGCAGCGGAGGGTCAGGAACCACAACCTGAGCAGCTCTGAGCCCCAATATCAATGAGGCAGCCCCTAGCCACAGAGCTCTGGCTCCCTGCCAGACTTGGGGAGGATGCTGTTCAGATCTTTCTAATCTCAAGTCCCTCGTTTCCTTTTTTTTTTTTAACTCTTACCTTCTGTCTTAGAATCAATACTATGCATTGATCTAAGGCAGAAGAGAGGTAAGGGCTTGGCAATGGGGGTTAAATGACTTGCCCAGGGTCACCCAGCTAGAAAGTGTCTGAGGCTAGATTTGAACCTTCTGTCTCCA
>NC_058132.1:17233013-17243224 GCF_016433145.1 Gracilinanus agilis | reverse complement strand
GAAGATAAGAACCAGGCTGGACTTTCAGCTACGTGATTATCAGCAAGCTAAGTCTGAGAATACTTTTCTCAGGGGTGAAATGCCCCTGCTAAACTAAGGTTTCAGCCTTGGCTTGCCAAGCAACTGCATTTCTGACCAAAAGGGAAGAATGTTAACCTCTTGACTACTGGTTTGCTAAGAGCTTAAAGCTTTCCAATAAGGCCACAATACTTTTCAACAAGAAAAGGTGTGGATCACAAAAGGGGTCAAAAGAGGAGTCTCAGATTTTTATCTGAGACTCTGTTTCTCTTATGGACCTCCCACATGGGAGGGCACCCCAACTGTGGGCTGCCAGAGAAATTGGGAGTTGCTCTATCCCCGAGCCAAGTCTGTGGCATATAACAACAGAAACCTGAATCCATCCAGTGGTCAAACATTTGATCCTAAGAATACCCTCAACTGTACCTCCTGACTTTCTTGGCTTCCTAGATTATTATTTTTTTTTTAACCCTTAACTTCTGTGTATTGGCTCCTAGGTGGAAGAGTGGTAAGGGTGGGCAATGGGGGTCAAGTGACTTGCCCAGGGTCACACAGCTGGGAAGTAACTGAGGCCGGATTTGAACCTAGGACCTCCCATCTCTAGGCCTGACTCTCAATCCACTGAGCTACCCAGCTGCCCCCTCCTAGATTATTTTTAAGCCCTTGAATCTTCTGTCTTAGAATCAATTCTGTGTATCAGTTCCAGAGTAGAAGAAAGGTAAAGGCTAGGCAATCGGGATTAAGTGACTTGCCCAGGGTCACACAGCTAGGAAGTGTCTGAGGCCAGATTTGAACCCAGCAACTCCTGTCTCCAAGCCTGGCTCTCTAGCTTCTGTGCTACCTAGTGGCTCCCATAAGACAGATTTCAAGAAAGCAGAGAGCCAAACTCTCTCTGGGAGATTTGTCAGAAAAGAAAAGGGACTCACTTCTAACACTTTAAGGTTTGCAAAGCACTTCACTTATCTCATTTGAGCCTTACTACAACCCTACAAGATAGGTACTATCATCATCCCCATTTTATAGCTGAGAAAACTGAGGCTGTCAGAGGTATAGTGGAATGCCCAGGGTTACTTTTAAAATTTCTTAAAAATCATAAAGTCCCAGCACTGGCCCAGCCCTTACCAATCCATTTTATGATCTCTCCAAGGTGTATGGCCCTTCCTTTTCAGCTCTCTCAGACCCTCTCATGAACCAGTCCCAGTCTCTTCCTCCAGTCTGGTGCCCCATGAGCCTTTGAATGGGGAACACAGGGTGGAGGGAGAGGGAGAGTTACCTAATCAGCAATTCTTGTTGGCTCCAATGACCCAGATGAGGGGACTAGGGGAGGGTGGGTGACATATAAAAGGAGCCTGGCCCTGCGGCCATATGTTTGGTGGCTAGAATGCTGGGGAAAAGAGGCCCTGATCTTTGCTGCCTAAGGACAGATGGCCTTTGGGAACTCAGGAAGGGGCACCAGGCTCCTAAGGCCACCAAAAACCCAGATTCCTTCATTTGGGCTGGCCAGGATTCTGTCCTGCTTCTGCTGATCCTGCCTCCGGCGGACTCTTCCCACACACAGCCTGCTCTGCCCCTGCCACTCTGCAAAAAAAAAAAAAAGAGAAAAGCTCATTTCTATAGTGTAAACTGAGGTCTGCTTTTGGAATTTTGCCTAGGGCTGCCCTGGACTGGATCAGTCCCCAAGTTAATAAACTACCTGGTAGCCAGAAATCCCTGCTGCACCCTCCCTGGGGTGACAGAATACACCCAAGGAGGAGGGGGAAGCTGGTGAGGAAGGGGCAAAGTCACTGGGAGCAGCGGAGGGTCAGGAACCACAACCTGAGCAGCTCTGAGCCCCAATATCAATGAGGCAGCCCCTAGCCACAGAGCTCTGGCTCCCTGCCAGACTTGGGGAGGATGCTGTTCAGATCTTTCTAATCTCAAGTCCCTCGTTTCCTTTTTTTTTTTTAACTCTTACCTTCTGTCTTAGAATCAATACTATGCATTGATCTAAGGCAGAAGAGAGGTAAGGGCTTGGCAATGGGGGTTAAATGACTTGCCCAGGGTCACCCAGCTAGAAAGTGTCTGAGGCTAGATTTGAACCTTCTGTCTCCAGGCCCTTGTTTACTCTTCCCCCTCCTCCCATTTCCTGCAAATCCCTTATTATACAGAATGAACCAAAATGTCTCTGCATTTGCCCAGTATATCCAAGAATAAGAAATTTCACAAAACAAAGTTATGCTTACCCAGCTGAATTCTTTCCCCCAAATTTAATTTAATTTTTTCCTTTACTAATACGAATTTATTTTTTAAATTAATTTAATTTTTTCAATGAGCAAAAAAATGTTCTTTCTCTTCTATATCCAATTCAATCTAATAAACATTTATTAAACACCTACTACATACCAGGCATTATTCTAAGCACTGGAGGTACAATTAATGAAAAGAAAGATAGTCCCTGTCCTCAATGAGCTCACAATCTATTGAGCCCATATCCCTACCTCCTCTGGACAAAGACAAATGGAAGCATCGTAAAAAAGAGGGCTAGCCAAGCAAAATCAATCCCCACGTTGTTGTTCAGTTGTGTTGGACTCTTCATGACCCTATTTGAAGTTCTCTTGGCAAAGTAGTGACTCAGCTTGCTATTTCCTGTTTCAGCTCATTTTACGGATGAGAAAACTAAGGTCAATGAGGTCTATTGGCTTGTGGCTCTGAGCCTCAGTATCAGTGAGGCAGCCTGGAGCCTCAGAGCTCTGGCTCCCTGTCAGACGTGGGGAGGAGACAGTTCAGATCTTTCTAATTTTCCATCCATTTCCTTTTTTTTTTTTTTTTTAAACTCTTACCATCTGTCTTAGAATCAATGCTGTATATTGATCCAAGGCAGAAGAGCGGCAAGGGCTTGGCAATGGAGATTAAGTGACTTGCCCAGGGTCTCACAGCTAGGAAGCATCTGAGGCCAGATTTGAACCCAGGTCCCCTTGAGTGCTCTATTTACTGTGCTACCAAGTTACCCCTATAAAAATAAATTTTTAAAGAAGTAGAGGGGGGGAATCAACAAAATTGATCAGTACACTGGATTCTCTCTCTTTGAAAAAAAAATTTTTTTTTAAACCCTTACCTTCCGTCTTGGAGTCAATACTGTGTATTGGCTCCAAAGCAGAAGAGTGGTAAAGGCTAGGCAATGGGGGTCAAGTGACTTGCCCAGGGTCACACAGCTGGGAAGTGTCTGAGGCCAGATTTGAACCCAGGACTTCCTGTCTCTAGGCCTGGCTCTCAATCCACTGAACTACCCAGCTGCCCCCTGGATTTTCTCTTAATGAACCTCAAACTCATGTATTTTGGTCATGCGCTTCAAAAAGCAAAAACAAACCAAAACATCAGTCCTTCCCCACAACTCAGTCTCACAGGGAGGGAAGGAGAAAATAAGCATTTATGAAGTACTTGGTGTTTTACAAATATTACCTGATTCTTATTACAACCCTTTCAGGGTCAAGGCTTTTATCATCCCCATTTTCTAGAAAAAGAAACTGGAACAGAGGTTAAGCCACTTGCCTGGGGTTACACAGATCCAGTCTGAGGCTAGATTTGAACTCAGTTCTTCTAGACTCCACTGTGCTACTTGGTTGCCTATAGCACCTTGAGGGATCCCATTCTTACTGAGAATCAAGTGATTAAGGAGGGCTCAGTGGGAGTGAGGACTGACATCCCACCAGAGGTCTAAGAAGCCCCATCCTCAAATTATAATAATGGCTCATATTTAAACGTTTAACATTTTAAGGTTTGCAAAGTGCTTTACACATATCACCTCATTTAAGTTTCACTATAACTAAGTGCTATCATTTATCCCCATTTTACAGATGGGAAAACTGAGGCTGATAGCGGTTTAGTGGCATATCCAAGCTCATATAACTAGTGACGGAAGCCAGATTTGAACTCAGTTTTTTCTTACCTCAATTCCAACACTTTATCCACTAGCTGCCTTTCAGAAGATAGCAAAAGGGCCCCTTCTGAAATGTCCTGACTCAGTCCTGGAGTCACAAGTCAAAGGGTGTCAGAAGGACTTGGCTTTTCAGTGAGAGAGATGCCCAAGTCAGGCTGAGATCTGAACCTGAAGTCTGTGCTCATCCAAGGTGCATTTGAGACTCCTTTCTTCCTTCCTCCCATCGTCCCCAACAAAACTGAGAAGTAGGAGATATAGATTGGCCTTTGGTCGAACCTTTATGGGCTTGAAGCTTCTTAATCTAAGCACCCAGGTTATACAAGGAAAGTGCTTGGGTCTTCCCCAACTCAAGGGGAATACCCCTGAGAAGGCTACTCCGGATTAAGGATCTTGCGAGGGTCCAGATCTTCTAAAAATCATAGTTTATGAGCCCCCATCGATGTCTTTATCTTGAATAGTCAGTCAGAGGATGTATTTAGTGGAAAGCAAATGCATTTCACAAAACAGCAAAGTTACAACAAAATATCTCCCCATAAATCTGAAGTATAGTCCCCTCCAAATACTCAGAGTATCAGCAGGCAAAATAAAAACACTTAGAGAATAGAGGGAGAAATGATAGGAGGTTTCATCATTTCTAGGACTGATTGGTTAGTTGCTTGACTCTGATTGACATCAGAAGAAGATTGGGATTATTGCTTTCATTCTGTAGAAGGAGGAAATTGAGTCACATAATGGGCCAGGAACTATCTCAGAGTCACCAAGCAAAGCAACCATGGCATAGTCAGAGTGAGAATTCAAGGTTCCAATCTCTGAAACATGGGAGAGACAAAGGAAGAGAATTAAAGAAGGAAAGGACAAGCAGACGTCATCATGCCTGTCCTCACGGTCATTGCCTCTGCACAGACACCACCAGCCCTAACCCTAACCCTCCCTGGCTGCCTTGTTGTATGTACATAAGGGATTAAGAAATTTTCTCAGAATGGAGATAAACTGTCTCCACTAAGCTTCAGGCAAAAGGAGAAGTGACCTGAAACACGAACAGGAAGGACAGACTTATCAAAGACCACAAGACTTGCCAAAAGCCAGGTGTGAGAAAGAGGACAAGATCCGGCTCATCTCCTGGGATTAAATGGGATGACCTGGGAGACCCTATGTCAGGACACCATGTTGTTTAGCTCCCAAACTGGGAGCTGCTCAACCCCAAGGAACCATGGGATGACCCATGGAAGTATGCAACCCACCAGTCAGAAGGTGAGAAGATAAGTCGAATTCCACTGATCAGAGAGTGGGAAGATGAGTCACCTCCTACCCTTACCAAGAGAGCCACATTGTCAGGCTTGTCTCCAGCCCTCTCCCATCACTTAGCTATCAGCTCTCACAGTTAGTGATCCAGCTGATGAACAAGGAATGCAAGAGGCCATAGGAGGGAAGAGAAGGCAAGGCTTAATGTCTTAGTGATAGAGATTCCATGACAGTGAGATCAGCCCTGGGGAGGAAAACCAAGGAACAGAAATTATTCCCCACTTCCTTCTCCATTCCTCAAGTGACTATCGTCATTCTCAAAGAGGAAGAGAAGAGAAGAAAGTCTTAAAGAGGGCTTGATAACTGGGACTTGAATCCAGGACTGATGAGAAGAAGAGAGATTGTTCCCAGTTATCTCCATGAGCTTCGTCATCTTCCTCTAGCATGACCACACTCATGGCATTTGCTCAGGCAACAAAGGACAGTGCCTGAGGAGGCTTTAGTAACTGAAACTCCTTTCAAAGAGAAATCTAGAACAGAGAACAGACTTGGATCCTCCTCCTCCTCACCAAGACTTCTTTAGGAAATGGGTGTGCCCTTCTCCTGTTGTGCCTTTCTCTTCTGTGTCCTAGCCAGGGCTTCATCCCTTAAGTCTACACCTGCTTGCCTTTCCCATTAGCTGGATTTCTTGGACACTTTAAAGGTGTGACTGTGGACCAGTATCAACTTTAGGCTAGAATTAGGGGTGTGCTGGTCAGTGCTTAATGACACTTTGGGGGGGGGGGGAAGAACACGTGAAACACTCTTTGAGAAAATGCTTTCCTTCCATCTTAGAATCCATTCCAAAGCAGAAGAGCAGTAAGGGATAAGCAGTCAAGGTTAAGTGACTTGCCCAGGGTCAAACAGCTAGGAAGTGTCTGAGATCAAATTTGAACCCAAGACCTTCCATCTCTAAGCCTGGCTGTCTATACACTGAGCCACCTAGCTGCCCCATTGCTGGGAAGTGGGAGGATGCTAAAGGGAGGGAGAGAATTTTAAACTTTAAAAATGAATGTTAAGGGGGCAGCTGGGTAGCTCAGTGGATTGAGAACCAGGCCTAGAGATGGGAGGTCCTAGGTTCAAATTTGGCCTCAGACACTTCCCAGCTGCGTGACCCTGGGCAAGTCACTTGACCCCCATTGCCTACCCTTACCACTCTTCTGCCTTGGAGCCAATACACAGTATTGATTCTAAGATGGAAGGTAAGGGCTTAAAAACAAAAATTTAAGGAATTTTTAAAAAGACTATGCATCAGAAAACAATATTTTCCCTACTCTAAAACCCTTCCAATATATAAATTAATATAATAGTTAATAAGTAATCAATCAAGGGGGCAGCTAGGTCACTCAGAGACGGGAGGTCCTGGGTTCAACTGTGATCTCAGATACTTCCTAGCTGTGTGACCCTGGGCAAGTCACTTAACCCCCCCTTGCCTAGATCTTAACGCTCTTCTTCCTTGGAATTGATACTTGGTATTGAGCCTAAGATGGAAAGTTAGTTTTTTTTTTTTAATGGTAAAGGATAGTCCCAGCTCTCAAGGGGCTCAGAGTCTAATGGGAGTGACAACATGACAACAGATAGCTACAAGGCAAGCTATATACATGATGATGAGGAAATAATTAAAAGGGGGAAAGTACTGGAATTAAGAGGGGCTCAGGAAGGCTTCCTGTAGGAGATGTAAATTTAATTGGTACTTAAAGGAAGCCGGAGAGGTCGGTAGTCAGAGTGGAGGGAGAGCATTCCAGGGGGAGACAACATGTGAACTAGGTACAAATAAGACATATTCAGAGGGGGGAAGCTCTTCCTTTAGGACATTGGTTAGGACAAAAGGCTTTTCCTAGGGAATGAATAAAGAAGAGCTAGAATGGAGCCTTCCTCCCTCTAAGTGATTGGCCTATTGATTCCTGTAAGGGGCAGCCTTCTCTTCTTTCCCCCCTGGGGTGGGGGGATTAGCCTAAGATTTATGCAGGGAAGTCCCTCCATTCCTTTCACTGGGAAGAAACTTTTTCTTTTATTCAGAAGAGATTTAGCCTCTCCTATTCAGAGGCAAACCTTGATGTGGGGACCTCTGAGAGCCCCATTCTTTGAAGAGTGATGCAGGAAGGAATAGGATGGTAATTTTGTTACTCAGCTACTCTGGAATGTTAATCCCCCAAACTATATTTCACCTTATTAAGATCTTTTCCTTGTTTGATATTCCTAGAAATGTTTCCTTAAATTATCTGGAGGCAGAGAATATTGGAGGCAGGGGGAAATGTTGCCACTTGGGACAGCTCTCTCGACACCAGAAATGGACTGATCTTAGATGAAATAAAATTGTTTTTTGTCAGATTTGTGCCTAAATCTCAGAGTATAATACCAATACACACAGGGTCATACAGCTAATAGGCGTCAGAGGCATCATTCAAACTTGGATCTCTCTCATTCAGTTCAGTGTCCTAACTACTAGGCAATCTAGATTATTATTTATTTAAGAAGAAACGAGATAAGCTGGTGTTTCAGCTTATGAACCAGTTCTACTGATTCAGTCCTCACAGATCAAGGGAGCCCAAGAGAGGAGGAGAGAGGGGCCATGGCAGGACCCATAGTCCTGTCAGATAGCCTTGTTGGACAGGTCTGGTCTTTAGTTCTGCTCCTACACTGCCAGTTCAGGAAGGAGAACCTTGCCTGTGGATAAATGATGTGCTTGTATCTGCTGTAGGAAACTGTTGAAAGATCCCCACTTGGAGAAGAAAGCTGAGAATGAACTGGTTGGCGATGGCCTAGTGTTCCAGGATCTCCTTTACCAAATGGTTGCGGCCATTTTTCTATCATTCTCTCCTTTCCCTTAGTACATGGCAGCGGCACAGGCTAGGAGCACAACATTCTGAGTAGCATGGCAGCTGCTGATGGAAGCCGGGAGGAGATGTTTTCTTGGATGAGACCAAAGTGAGCCAGAACTTTGACCTCCTGCAATCAAACAAGTACAACAAATGTTTTTAACAGGAGTTTACAAGTTCCTTCACAAAAAGCAACAAGTTAGGTGACAAAAGGAAGGTGATTGAAAATACCCTGCAACTTCCTCCAGCAACTGTCTGATCTTTATCAGGTAGCCTTCCTGACTCTGGGGATTTCTATTCTAGAGTTAAGAGATCTCTATGAACTTTTGCAGTCTGCCTGTGACCTTTCCACTGGTGAATTCAAAGGCCATCTCACAAAGGTTAAGGGAAGTTCAACTCCATAACCAGATCATTTCAACCCCAGGCCAATTTCTCTAATAGAAGGACCCAGTATAAATCAATCATGTCAATGATTAAAAATATAGACATAAGCCTGATCCAAGAACTCCTTGCGCATTGGAATCCGCATATTTATCATTGTGGTGACTCATTATGTCTGGACTCCTTCAGAGAAGAGGTGAAGAATAAGGAGAAGGAGGAAAAGGAGGAGGAAGAGGAGGAAAAGGAGCAGAAGGAAGAGAAGAAGAAAGAAAAATAGGAAGAGGAGAAAGAGGAGGAGAAGAAAGAGGAAGACTCAGAGAAGAAGGAGGAAGAACAGTAGAGGAAGAAGGAGAAAGAAGAAAGGGGAAAGGAGAGGAGGAGAAGAGGGAGATGGGGATGAAAGAAAAGTGAACGTGCACTTCAATTTTTTTAAATTTAAATTTATTATCATGCAAAACCTACTTCCATACTGGTCATTGCTGTTAGAGCACACTCATCCATAACCAAAACCTCCCAATAAAACCATAAGTAGGGGCAGTTGGGTAGCTCAGTGGATTGAGAGCCAGGCCTAGAGACGGGAGGTCCTAGGTTCAAATCTGGCCTCAGACACTTCCCAGCTGTGTGACCCTGGGCAAGTCACTTGACCCCCATTGCCTACCCTTACCACTCTTCCACCTATAAGTCAATACACAGAAGTTAAGGGTTTAAAATAATAAAAAAAAACAAACCATAAGTACCCTGATGTGATAGTCTGCTTTGATCTCATCTAACTCCAACAGTTCTTTCTCTCTGTCATAAGTTCCTCAGGATTATCCCGGATCATTCACTTTGTATCGCTGATAATAGCTAAGTCTATCCCAGTTGATCATCCCACCACATATCTCTGTTACTGTGTACCATGTTCTCCTGGTTCTGCTCCTCTCACTCTGCATCAGTTCAGGGAGGTCTTCCCGGCTCTCTCTGAAATCCTCCTGTTCATCCTTCCTTACAGCACCCTAGTATTCCATCACCACAATTTGCTCAGCCATTCCCCAATGGGTGGACATCCCTTTCCTGTCCAATCCTTTGCCACCACAAAAAGAGCTTCTCTAAGTATGTTTGTACAAGTAGGTCCTTTCCTCTCTGTTATGATCTCTTTGGGATATGAACTGGGCACTTTTTTTTTTTTTAACATAACAACTCTGCCAAGTTAAACTAGAGGAACGCCAGCGTCAGTGTCCAAGTACCCAGAATACCTGTCTTTGGATTCAGGGATAGCGAACATCAAATTCTGCCTCAGACAAGTGGCTGTGTGACTCTGAGCAAGCCATTAACCTCTCCTGGCCTCAGTTTCTTTATCTGTAAAATGGGGTTAAAAGCATCGTCTATCTCCCAGGAGCAACTCAACAGCCCCAACGTGGAACAACTGGGACCTTGTATTCCATTTGCTAACCACGCTCCGCTCTGGGCTGTGGGGAGGGGGAGGGGAGTGGCGGGGAGGGTAACCCACCCCAGCCACGGATCCTGAGAAAGAGATGAGAGGCTCCTGGGCAAACCGGGACGTGAACCGCGGCGTTAAAGCTGGCCAGGGGAATTTACATTCCGTCCACTGAAAACCACCGCCCCGCACTAAAAAGAAGCTCTCGTTGCTCCGAGCAGAGGCCGCCACCTGGTGGCGCGCTCAGAGATTGCACCCCCAAGCAGCATTGTCCCCCCCAAATTGTCTTCCTGATCCTTTATGACCTTCGGTCCCCCTCCCCTCCCTTGCCCTCCCCTCCCCGCCCATTCGCCCTCCCTTCTTCTCCCCTCCCCCTCTC
>NC_058132.1:17202930-17230249 GCF_016433145.1 Gracilinanus agilis | reverse complement strand
CCTGGTGGCGCGCTCAGAGATTGCACCCCCAAGCAGCATTGTCCCCCCCAAATTGTCTTCCTGATCCTTTATGACCTTCGGTCCCCCTCCCCTCCCTTGCCCTCCCCTCCCCGCCCATTCGCCCTCCCTTCTTCTCCCCTCCCCCTCTCGCTTTCCCCTCCCGCTGCTTCTCCCCCTTCTCCCCCCTTTCCTGGCTAACTTCCTAGAAAGTCACCTACAACCTACACCCTCTGCTTCTACATCCCCCTCCAGTCGTGGCCCCTTCCGAAGACGTCATTCTACCGGTCCCGCTCTCCCAGTGGACACCAATGATATATTTTTAACTCCTTATCTTCCACCTTAGAATCAATACTGTGTGTTGGTTCTAAGGCAGAAGCATGGAAAGGGCGAGGCAATGGGGTTAAGTGACTTGCCCAGGGTCACCCAGCCAGGAAGTGTCTGAGGTCACATTTGAACTCAGAACCTCGGGTCTCCAGGCCTGGTTCTCCATTCACGGATGGTTGAGTGTCCCCAACACCGACGCTGTCTTAAATCTGACAGCATATTTCTCTGCCCTGGTCTTCCCTCCCTCACTCCCTATTCCCGGGCGCCGCCTCCCCTCTTTGCCTCTGTCGCGCCCTCTCCTGCTTCTCCAGCCTGTATGAAGGCTCTTCCCTGGTCTCTGTCGTGCGCCCCAGGCTTCCCGGAGGCTCCTGAGCGAGTGTGTCTGTCCTTCAGGGCTCTCCTCTTCGCTCTCTTTTATAGCCTTTGCGGAACTCCTCAGCATCCTCCGCGTCGCTCATCATGCCAGTGACTCCTCGTTTCAGCGTCCTGGTCCTCTTCAGCAGCGCCTCCGCCAGGATGCCCTCTTTCCCACTGAATCTTTGTCTCCCGCCTGCGGCCGAAGGTACCACAGTTCTCCCAGGCATGCGGGCTCAAAACCACCAGATCCCCTTTAATATTCCAGCGTCTGTGTGCCTCAGTTGGGGAAGCTGTTGCCCAGGCCGTGGGTGTCTAATTTGTTTCCAATTCTTTGCTGCCGCAAAAAGGGCTATTAGAAATATATTGGGAGGGGCCAGCTGGGTAGCTCAGGGGATTGAGAGCCTGGCCAAGGTCCTGGGTTCAAATTTGGTCTCAGACACTTCCTAGCTGTGTGACCCTGGGCAAGTCACCTAACCCCCCTTGCCTAGCCCTGACCACTCTTCTCCCTCACAATATTGACTCTAAGGCAGAAGGGAAGGGTTGAAAAAATAAATAACCAACCAAACAAACAAATAAGCGAATAGATGTGTGTGTGTGTGTGTGTGTGTGTGTGTGTGTGCGCGCGCGCCTTGGAGCTAATACACAGTATTGACTCCAAGACAGAAGGTGAGGGTTTAAAAGAAAAAAAAAAAGAAATATATTGGGAGGGGGCAGCTGGGTGGCTCAGCCGATTGAAAGCCAGGCCTAGTGACAGCAGGTCCTGGGTTCAAATTTGGCCTCAGACATTTCCTAGCTGTGTGACCCTGGGCAAGTCACTTAACCCCCATTGCCTACCCTTACCACTCTTCTGCCTCACAGTATTGACTCTAAGACAGAAGTGAAGGGATGAAAAAATAAACAAACAAATAAATAGATGTGTGTGTGTTGTGTATAGGGGTAACTCAGCGGATTAAGAGCCAGGCCTGGAGACGGGAGATCGTGGGTTCAAATCTGGCCTCAGAGACTTCCTTGCTGTGTGACTCAGGGCAAGTCACTTCACCCTATTTGCCTCAGTTTCCTCATCTGTCAAATGAGCTGGAGAGGGAAATGGCCATCCCCCTCTAGGATCTTCACCAAGAAAACCCCAAATGGGTCACGAAGAGTTGGACAAGCCTGAAATCTTTGACTTAACAACAACAAAAATGACAAGTGATGGCACAGAAGATGTAGCAAATGCTTCTACAATGTAAAGGATTCCTGTATGAAGATTTCCAAGTGGTCACTATTGACTTGCCAGCATCGTCATAAGTTTTTCCAAGTAAGCTGATTCTTACCAACCACATGTTAATTTATTAGATGATGTAATGTGTATCATCAAATAAGATTACTATTATATATATACATTTATTTTTAAACCCATAACTTCTGTGTATTGGCTCATAGGTGGAAGAGTGGTAAGGGTGGGCAATGGGGGTCAAGTGACTTGCCCAGGGTCACCCAGCTGGGAAGTGTCTGAGGCCAGATTTGAACCCAGGATCTCCTGTCTCCAGGCCTGACTCTTCACCCACTGAGCTACCCAGCTGCCCCCAACTATTATATATATATATATATATATATATATATATATATATATATATATATATAGAGAGAGAGAGAGAGAGAGAGAGAGAGAGAGAAACGTCAGATGGAATGGGAGAGTGTCAGAGGATGCTTTACTGAAACATTAAACTGTAGCTATATTACAGTAGACTAAATGCATCTTTATTTTAAAAAATATTAAATAGGCCCAACAAGCAAGAAAACATTTCTTTGTACTTCTGCTTCATTCATTAATGATAATATTTATTTGGTATTTAAAAGGGGGTCAAAACTCAAAAAAAAGAAAAAGTTATCTCATTTGTACCCATTATTTTCAGCCCCAGAAGAAAAAAACTAAATGAATTTTTTTTAAAAAACTTGGAGATGGGAGGGCAGCTGGGTGGCTCAGTGGATTGAGAGCCAGGTCTAGAGATGAGAGGTCCTGGGTTTAAATCTGACCTCAGACACTTCCCAGCTGTGTGACCCTGGGCAAGTCACTTAACCTCCACTGCTTAGCCCTTACCACTCTTCTTTCTTAGAATCAATTGATTCTAAGATGGAAGGGAAGGGTTTAAAAAAAAAGTTGGAGATAGGGACAGCTCAGTGGCACAGTGGATAGAGATAGAGGTCTGGAGATGGGAGGTTCTGGGTTCAAATATAACCTCAGATATATAATCTTGGGCAAGTCACTTATCCCCAGTTGCCTAGCCTTTACTGTTCTTCTGCCTTAGAACTGCTACTTAGTGTGGATTCTAATATGGAAGGTAAGGATTTTTTTTTTTATATAGTTGAAGATCTGTCGTAAAAAAAAAAAAAAGTTGTAGATATACATTCAAATGAATTTAAACGATCCTGTAAGCAATATTAGAATAAAGCTTGTTCCTAGTAAAAAGCAATTTTCAAATTTGTACAAAGAGATTTTGAATTTAAGTCTGGTCACGGCATTACAACAAAGTAGGATTGGGAAAGGAATTCTGGGATTGGCAAGGGTGGAAGATAAGAAATCAGATGACAGAAAAGAGGAGTCGGGCACTAGATTAGAGAAATGGTTCAAGGGTTATATTTCTAAAAATACACGAGATGACCCAGGATGCCTCCTCTCATGCAAAGCTTACTTGTCAATGTTAATTTCACCACGTTCCACTAAATTCCATTCTTCAGCCATACTAACTAACAGGAACATTCAGTTCCACAATTTTAAACTACTTGTTGCACTTGTTAAACTGTCTCCGTTTTACCTGAAGTATTCTCCCTGGGTTTACCAGTGGTATGCAAAAAAAAAAAAAATACCGTTTGATTTCTTTCTGAAAATGCAGTGTACAAATCATAAGCACCTGGAGCCAATCCACAGTGTTGATTCTAGGGCAGAAGGTAAGGGCTTAAAAAAAAATCAGAGGCATCATTAAAGTGAGGCAATTAAAAAAAAAAAAAAAAGGTCTTTGCAAAGGATTCTGAAACTAACAAGATGAAATTTAATAGGTAGGAATGTAAAGTCCTGGCCTTGGGCTTAAAAAGAAAATAAACGAGACAAATAACAGGTAGGAGAGCATTATATTAACAGCAAGTCATATGAAAAAAGACTTTTAGAGGGTTCAGGCAGCCAATATGAAACTTTCCATCAGAGTGAGTTGTGGCAGGCAGGAGAAGAACTGACGGACCAAAGTCTTTGCCCCCACTGGATCCTGAAGGGCTGACCCTCACCCCTCCTCATCTCTGCCTCTCAGAATCTCAAGCTCCTTTTCAGGCTCTGCTCAAGGGGTATTTCCTGATTCACTTCCCCCTCCCCCAATTTCAGTTAGCCTGGGTCCTCTCCCTCCGCAACCCCCAT
Source organism: Gracilinanus agilis (assembly GCF_016433145.1). NCBI lineage: Eukaryota > Metazoa > Chordata > Mammalia > Didelphimorphia > Didelphidae > Gracilinanus > Gracilinanus agilis. The sequence goes on along the minus strand of NC_058132.1, from coordinate 17,226,183 downwards.
TACTTTGTATTTACTGTATTTTATTTTTACTTATATATGTACACTTTATGTGCCTCCCACTCACCCAAGAAAAGATAAGCTTCCTAAGGGCAGGGACTCCTGCTTTTCTTTTGTCTCTGTAGCTCCAATACCTAAGTACCTATCATGTGTCTGTCACATAGTAGGTACTTAAAATGATTATTGAATGAAATAAAATTAATGCCATCCTCAGCTGAATGAATAAAAAATAAAGTGCCTAGAAAAGGTGAAATAATAGTCTACACTGATCACATCCTATTTGGAACCTAGATTCTAGAATACCAGAGCTGGCAGGAAACTTAGGATAGAGACTATCAGGGCTGGGGAGGGAGTAGGCAGCCCTTTGAATCTAGAACATTATAGAACCTAGAACATCCCAGTTCCCATGGAGCTTTCACATTCTCTTTTCTAAGGCTCCTCCCAGTCCAGCCATGCCATGTTCTATAGCTACCAGATCTCCCCTTCTCTGATGCCCTAATTCTACCAAGTCCCTGTTGCCCCTGGACGATGACCTCTAAATCTGAAGCCCAAGACTGTGGCAGGATCTCACTGCCACAGTGGGAGCAGGTGCTCCTTGGAGATCAGGTTGAGGCTTTCCCCAGGTTCACTGTTCTGCCACAGGGTGAGGGCTTGCTGTCTCCGTGGAATGTCCCTGGAAAAAGAGGACAGCCTCATCATCTCCGGGGGTTCCCTTCTCTCTCAGGGGCCTGGAGTGTTGGCCAGATCATGACTTCATCATAAACATCCATTTTGTTGATGTCCAGTGCCTATGAAGGAAGGAGAGATAGCTGAGGCTGGCAGTGGAAAGACCCAGGTTGGAGCCTCTGTTCTGTCGATTACTTCTTTTGTAACAATGGGCAAATCTGTGAATTCTTTCCACCTCAGTTTCCTCCTAGTACCTTCTGCCCCTCTGATTAGAGGGCAGAATCCCCAAACTTCCATAGAAGGAGGGAGCCCAGGCCAGCCATCGGTTCATTTCCTGTTCCGCTGTACTCCTTTGACTTCTATCTCCATTGAATCCTCCCCACCTCCATCATGACTCTCTCCGCCATCCCTTTTCAACTAACTTTTTTTTTTTTGTATTTTTTTTTAACCCTTGTACTTCGGTGTATTGTCTCATAGGTGGAAGATTGGTAAGGGTGGGCAATGGGGGTCAAGTGACTTGCCCAGGGTCACACAGCTGGGAAGTGGCTGAGGCCGGGTTTGAACCTAGGACCTCCTGTCTCTAGGCCTGACTCTCACTTCACTGAGCTACCCAGCTGCCCCCCGCCATCCCTTTTCAACACCAGTGTGTTGTCTTTCCTCATTAGATTTTAAGCTCCCGGAGGTCAGACTTTTTATTTTTCATATGTGTATCCCAGCTCCTAGCACAGTGCCAGGCATAGAGTAGATGCTTTAAAATGTTTATTGACTGGGGCAGTTGGATGGCTCAGTGGACAGAGAGTCATGCCTGGGGATGTGAAGGTTCTGGGTTCAAATTTGCCCTCAGACACTTCCTAGCTGGATGACCCTGAGCAAGTCACTTAATTCCAGTTGCCTAGCCCTTAACATTCCTTTCCCTTGAAACTGATATTTAGTGTTGATTCTAAGACAGAAGGTAAGGGTGTTTGGATTTTTTTTTAAATTTTTTTTTTTTTAATTTTAAACCCTTAACTTCTGTGTATTGACTCATAGGTGGAAGATTGGTAAGGGTAGGCAATGGGGGTCAAGTGACTTGCCCAGGGTCACACAGCTGGGTTGGATTTTTAAAAAATGTTTGTTGACTGACAAAGTAAAAAGCTAGGGTTGAACTATAAGATCCTCGACTTTCTCACACCCATGGTACCTGGTCGGGGACCTCCAATATCCCTCGAGAGGAGATGGATGACAAGCCTTCTCCCTGTGAAAAAAGAAAAGTTGTGAGTACCTCTGCCCTTCCTCCATCCCCTCATCTCCCCAAGGCTTCAGGGATGGAGAAAGAAAAGTTAGCACCAAGGAGCACCAATGTGACAGTGGACAGTGTGGCATGGTGGAAGGAGCACTGGCTCTTTAGTCAGAGGACCTAAGGATCTAAGTTCAAATCTCACCTCTGATGCAGCCTGTGTGGTATTAGGCAAGTCACTCAATCTCTCTGGACCTCAGTTTCCTGAGATGTAAAATGACAAAGATAAACTAGGGTTTGGGGATTACTTAACTTTTTTGGTGTCATGGATGCCTTTAAGTCTGTTGAAGTCTACAGCCCTCTTTCTAGAATTGTACTTTTAAATTTATAAAATAAGATATATGAGCTTGCAAAGGAAATCAGTGATATTAAAATACAGTTCTCCAGCTCAACATTCTAGCAGTGATGGCGAACCTTTTAGAGACTGAGTACCTAAACTACAATCCTCACACTGCATGTGAGCCCCAACCTTACACTAGACAGGGGAGGGAGGAAGCTCTCCCATTGGGCTGCTGGGCAGAGGGGCAGGTCATGTGAGAAATGGCCTCAGGCAAACATGGAGAGGGGGAAGGGACCAGTCCCTCTGGCACACGTGCCATAGGTTCACCAACATGGTTAGAGTCTTTGGATCTTTTTTCAATAAGGACACTTTGTTCTAAGAGGCCTGAGTTGGAGAAGCTATGCCAGAGAATAAGGGAGAGGAGGAGTTGAGCCCAGCCAGGGACCTGGGGCTACGAATGGGGTGGGGTATTCTCACCTGGGCTGTTAGGGTCATGCCTCGATGCCACTGATGATTTTCATACACGATATCTTCTCCACCTGGAGGGGGAGAAATCCAGACAGGAAGTCCTCTCTGAACCTCAAGGACCAGAACCATCTCTGTCTCTCTCTCTCCAAGGTAAAACGTAAATTGCTAAAGGGGGAGAAGACCCCAGAGAGCTAAACCACTGGACACATCTCCTCAGTTCTAGGCTAGTAGAAGAGGGAGGGAACATATCTGAGATGTGAAAATAGTCACAGAGACTGGCAACTGCTTATCTTTATCAACAATGGCAATGAGTCTGAGAGGAAGGCTGATATAGTGGTACAGAATTGGTCTCAGGGTCAGGAATACTAGGTTTGAGTCTTGCCTTAGATGCATCTTGGTTGTGTGACCCTGTGCAAGTCATCTCACTTCTGAGTAATCCGGAAACTCTCTAAGCTTCTCAGTTGTTGGCAGAGGGACTTTCCCTGGCTTGGACCATTTATGAAATCATAAATCCACATTTTAAAAAATAGTGATAATAATTCAATTCCCATTAAGGTTACAGAATATCTCATAATCATATTTTTTGCTTCTCTGAAATAGCAAGAAGGAGGACTGATGACTCAAGGACAAGATCACAGAGTCCCAGAACTGGGAGGAGGAACACCCTAGATATCAGAATCAGCATCCAGAAAAGACTTTGTCAGGCTCAAGCATGGTGCTGAAGCAAATAAAATGAAATGTCATAGGGATAAATGAGAAGTCTTGCACTTGGGTACAACCTATTTTTCAAGAGAAAAATGGATAGGAACAGCTAGGTGGCTCAGTGGACAGAGAGCCAGGTGGCCTGAATATGGGAGGTCCTTGGTTCAAATTTGGATTTAAACACTTCCTAGCCACGTGACCCTGGGCAAGTCACTTAACCCCCATTGCCTAGCCCTTACCCCTCTTATGCCTTGGAACCTATACTTAGCATTGATTCTAAGACAGAACCTGAGAGTTTAAAAAATATGGAAGGACAGTGGGTTATCTAAAAAAGATAGAGGGGCTTCAATGGGCTTCAAGTCATCAGGGTATTATGGTCATCAAAAAATAGGAATGGCATCTTGGGTTTCATTAGGAGAGGCAGATCTTCCAGGAATGTGGGAGGCCAATAAGAGAAACAGTCTCAAATAGATAAAAATCAGAGACTCCTCTTTTGACTCCTTTTCTGATCCACACCTTTCCTTAATGAAAAGCTTTAAGCTCCTAACAATCCAGCAGTTAAGAGGTTAACATTCTCTCCTTTGGTCAGAAATACAACTGTTTTTGTTTCAAAAGTAGTTCAGACACTCAAGGTCATAAATTCCTCCAGGAGGGGCATTTTGCCCCGGAGAAAATATTCCCTGTCACAGCCTTCTGATAAGGACCCAGCCGAAGTTTGACCTTAACCTTGTTCTATTTGGAAGCTAATGCGAATCTTTGTGTTTTGATATGACATAATTTGTGTTTCTTCATAAATGCAGTTTTTTTTGGGGGGGGGTTCTTTTGTGTGAAGTGAGTCCTGAAGTATATATAATAAACTCCATGCTGCAAGAGACACAGTAGCCACAGCAGCAGCAGCAACAACAGCAGCATGAGCTGACAGAAAGATGTGTCTGGGTCCACTTATTTCTTATCAACTAAACCATCATTATCAAATTATCTGGAGGTGATCAAAAGATCTCAAGACAGGGATAAGGGGGAAAATAACTCCATTCTATGTACTCTGATCCAGTCAGATCATGTTCTTCTGTGTGTTCCCTTTCACTATTAGACTGGAAGCTCCTTGAGGCTAGGGACTTTCTTTTCCATATTTTTATGTCCAGCACTTAGCACAATGCCTGGCCCATAGTAGGTGCTTAATATGTGTTTATTGGCTGCCTCGCTGACTATATAGTACTGTGTTCCTTTCTAACTACTCAAGTTTAGGAAGGACAAGAGAAGTTCCGGTGGATGACAAAGGGGATGACAAAGAGTCTGGAGTCCATGTCATGTGAGGATTGGTTGAAGGAAATGGAGATATTTAAACTAAAGAAGTGGGTGGATGCATGAGGGCTACCTCCAGGTATCTGAAAGGCTGTCATGTGGGAAAGTCAGACCTGACTTCTTTGATCCCCCAAGAAAGCAGGACCAGAAGGAAGATGCCCAGCAGCAGATTGAGGCATGAGGTCAAGAAACAAATTCCTACTGCTGAGAGCATTCCAAAGTGGAATGGGCACCTGTAGGGCATGCTAGGTACCACTTGCCTGGAGGTCTTCTAGTCAAGGCTGGAGGACCATTTGTCAAGGTATGCTAGAGTTCCTTTCTCGTATGGGCTAGACCAGTGATGGGCAAACTATGGCCTACGGGCCAGATGTGGCCCCCTGAAATGTTCTACTGGGTTGTGTGACATTATTCCTAATCTGATGAATACAATGAGTAGGCTACAAGACAATGAAACTTCGAAAGAATTGCCTTAGAAACAGACTGACAGATGAGCATTTCCTTTCCTTTGGCCCCCTCTCTAAAAAGTTTGCCCATCACTGGTCTAGACTAAGTGATCATGGAGGTCCTTTCCAACTCTATTATTCAGGGATAAGTCACATTTCACTGATGCATCTTGGATAAAGAGGGAAGCCCAGAAAGACTCAACTCCATTACATGTTGGATGGACCCCTCTTGTGGTGAGCTTATCCTGGGGGTACATGGAAGAGAGTCCACAGAAAGGCTGGGGTCTCTATCTGTAGGAAACATCCTCATCAATGAGGACTCGTCCGTGAGGACATCCAAAGGACTTGGAATATCTGCATGAAGCCACCCATGAATACCTTAACCCTGGGAGTATTCTCCAATGGCCCATGAATTCACCTGTGGGAAAAGCATGCCCTCATCTGAGTTCAAGGAAGGTGGGACATGTATGAGCATCTCCATTTTATGGCCAATGAAACCAAGGCTCAGAGAGCTTTGTGACTTGTCCAGAGTCTCACAGTGAACATTAGAGCTGGGACTCTGATATCAGAGTCCTGACTCTAAGTAGAGTGTTCCTCCCACTAAGCCACACTGCTTACTTTTAGTTGAGGAAGGGGCAGCCCCAACAGACCTCTCCCTTCCCAAACTCAAAACTCACCATGATTCTGATTTATAGGATGACTCCTTCTTCTTCTGACAGAATCTCTTCTCATGGTTGGTGAAGACCTGAGGATGCAGGAGGAAGTAGAGGATTGATACCAGTATGGAAAAAACCAACTCTTCATTCCCACCTGCACTTCCCTCCCCAGGCTGATAATTTCTACAATAGCCAGGCCAGTGGGTCAGTTAGAGATCTTATCAATGCCAGCGATTGGTTGGCAATGGCCCAGGCCAAGCCTGGGAGAAGTGGAAGATCTCCTGGAGTGAGGGTGTGATCAAGAAAGCCAGTGGGCGGTAGGAGGAATTTCTAATGGAGGTAGAATTCTAGGGAGTCTGGGAGCAGGTATGGCCAACAGAAGAGTGGTCAACAAGGAATGTCCTAGAAGGACTATGGTGGGGAGGAGGCACGAGAGGATTCATTTGGGAGGGGCCTGACAATTGCCAGCATGGAAGCCTGGTGGGCATACACAACTAAGGCACTGGGATTGTTGGGTGAGAAGCGGTCATTAGCAGATATGAAGAACTTGCATTAGAAGTAACACAGAGCAAAGAACTGGAAACCGAAGGGATGTCATTAATTGGGGAATGACTGAACCGTTTGTAGTATATGATTATAATGGAATACTCTCATGCCATGAGAAATGACAGACAGGACAATCACACACAAAAAATCTGGAAAGACTTCTATGAAGTGATACAAAGTGAAGTGAGCAGATCCAGAAGAACTTTGTAGACAGTAACAGCAATAATGTATGATGGTCAATTATGAATGACTTAACGATGATCAGAAGTGCAAGGATCCAAGACAGAAAAGGCTATACATTGCCACCAGAGCGGGAAGTGAGAGAGTCTGAATACAGGTGAAGCATGACAGTCTTCACTTTATTTCTTTCAGGTATTTTTCTCTAGTGTAAGTGATGACCATGGAAATATGTATTGCATGATAACACATGTGCAACCTATATCATGTTATTTGCAGTCTCAGAGAACATGGGATGGAAGGGAGGAGAGAACGTGTGTTGCAAGATGTCAGAAAATGATTATTAAAATTCTATCAACATGGAATACTATTATGCTCAAAGGAATAATAAACTGGAGGAATTCCATGTGAACTGGAAAGACCTTCAGGAATTGATGCAGAGTGAAAGGAGCAGAGCCAGAAGAATATTGTACACAGAGACGGATACACTGTGGTAAAATCAAATGTAATGGACTTCTGTACTAGCAGCAATGCAGTGACCCAGGACAATTCTGAGGGATTTATGGTAAAGACGCTACCCACACTCAAAGGAAGAACTGCAGGACTGGAAACACAGAAGAAAAACAACTGCTTGAATGCATAGGTTGATGCGGAGATGATTGGGGATGTAGACTCCAAACTACCACACCAATGCAAATATCAACAATTTGGAAATAGGTCTTGATCAAGGACACATGTTAAAACCAGTGGAAATGTGCATCGGCCATGGGTGGGGGGATGAGGGGTTGAAGGGGAAAGTAGGAGCATGAATCATGTAACCATGTTAACTTTTCTAAAAAATGAATATTAATAAATGTTAAAAAAATTCTATCAACATGTCATCTGGGGTGGGGGGGGATTTAAAAAATATAAAAAGTGAGTAACAGAAAATGACCAATGAGGAGGTTTCTGAGAAACCTGAGAAGACCTATATGGACTGATACAGACGAAAGTAACACTTAAATTTAAAAAATAACAATATCGTAAAAACAAACAACTTTGAAAGACTTAGCAACTCTCCTGGATGTTGGGAACAACCATGATTCTTGTGGACCCATGAAGCAAGATACTTCTTGCCTGCTGACACTCAAGGAGACAGACTTTTTTCAGACAGGGCCCATGTATGCTTGACTATGTCATTTGTTACAAAGACTTTTTTTCATTGTGGACTAAAGGGAGGAGATAGTGTTGCCAAAAACAAGACAAAACAAAACAAAACAAAGAGAAGAGGGTCATGGAAACATTTTGTTGTTACACAGAAGAGAACAGAAGAAAGTTCAGAAAGAAACAGAGGCAAGGAGGACAGCTTTGAAAGTAACAAGTGGACTTTATTAGATACTTAAAAAAAAAAAAAGAGAGAGAGATCTGTGATTCCCAAAGAAGAGATATAAGAAGATATTTTCCCAGCCATTCCTCTGCAGAGATTGGGCGGTAGGGGATAGGGTGTCCGATGAAATAGTACCTACAGAGTAGAATGGAGGACACCCTTGTCGATGGTTTTTCATTGTCTTCAGTACTGCTCAGTTTGACTAATTGTTTTTCTCTTTCTCTTTTTCTTTAAAAAAAAAAAACCAATCTTCTTTATTATAAGGAATATAGCGTATAAGGAGAGACAGGGGAGATTTTAGGTAATGTAACACTGAACAAAAGCAATACGACATTCCTTTAAACAGCAAGCTGTAGATAGCAGAGATAGACAGTTTCACATATAACCCTCTCTGTTCTACTTGGAATATGGAAATATTCGGGGGGATGGCTATTACATTCAGAATTGTTACATTATGAATGTTAATCATTACATTAGTAATATTATTGCTATGTAAAGTAGCTGGCTGTTAATGTTCATTGGTATAGTAACTATGTTATTAATTCATAGATTTATATCTATTTCCATGTAAGCATACGGACCTATGTATGAAGTACTTTTTGCACACATGTGTGTATGTACATATATGTACATGTCCATCCGCATTTGAAGGAGTAAAGTAGAAGGGAATCCAAGTAGCTCACACGAGGAAGTCAGGGGACCAGCCAGGGGCCAGTCAGATCTGAGAGGGTGAGGGGTGAGGGGTGAGGGATGAGGAGCACCACATAGGACGCGGTAGCGTATTGAGTCGGGATGTCTCTCTGTAGATCAGTGATTCCCAAAGTGGGCGCCACCGCCCCCTGGTGGGTGCTGCAGCGATCCAGGAAGCAGTGATGGCCACAGGTGCATTTATCTTTCCTATTAATTGCTATTAAATTTTTTTAAAAAGGTATTTCCAGAGGGCCAAGTAATATATTTTCTGGAAAGGGGACAGCAGACCAGAAAAGTTTGGGAACCACTGCTCTAGATCTTTGGAAACAGGGAAGCCGAGGAGGCAGGAGGAGAGGGAGACTGGTCTCAGCAGGCATTTGGAATGGGGCATGCAGGACATTTAGAATAAAAAATAGATAGGGGGAGGGGGTGGATGAGGAGGGCTGGGGTTTAGGGGCAAGACTCCAGTCCTCAGGAGAAACAGGGTGAGGGGAGGAAAGGCCAAAGACCAGGTTCTAGGTTCTAAGGCCAAAACTACAGCCAAGGGGTAAAACGGCCCCAGTTGGACGTAGAGTCAGAGTAAGCCCATCAGGAAGGTCTCCCTGACAGACTAAAGAGAGCCATCCCATTGCGGAGCCTATGGGGAATGGGGCAGTAGCATCGGGTTTAGAACTGGGACTTGGGAGCCGAGGAAAAGGGTTGGGGTCGCGGGCAGGACTCCATTCTCCAGGAGGAGGGGCGAGAGCCAGGCGAGGCATCCACCTCCCAGCAAATGGATGCCAGTCCAGGACTGTGCCTTGACTTGTCCTTCACACTGGGCTGTAAAGTCGGGAGGCTTAACAAGGAGCCCTCTGAGGCCTTCGTCACCAAGGGTCCCCGTATTGGTCCACTTCCCTACACACGGGAGCTGGGCTCGCTCGCCCTGACAAAGGGGCGAGTCAGGTTACTCCATTTTCTGGGAAGTCCTTACCCTCGAGTCCGCTTAAAGAGGAAGTAGCCCAGGACGCCCAGGACGACCCCACCAGCCAGCGTTCCCAGGACAATACTGGCAACCAGGCCAATGTGGGAGAGCATGGGAGAATCTGCCAAGAGAAGAGAGGGGCAGCCTCAGACCGAAGCTTGAAGACCAGAGACCCTGAAGCAAGAACTCATGGGGCGCAACCCACGAGGCCCAAAGAGGGGAAGGGACCCACCCAAGGTCTCACATCAAGTCCAACCAAGCTGAGACTTGAACCCAGGTGTCTGGAGAATGCTCTGTTCCCAGTCTTGTGGGGAGTGCAGGCTGAGCCCTTGACCCAGGGGAACTCATGTGAGGGGGAGGAAAGGCAGGGCTGCAGATAACTAGGTGCCAGGCATGCGATAAGCCCTGTGGGCGAGCCCCTGGTAGTATCAGTTCAGAGCAGAGAGCGTTCCCAGTGAGAAAGTGCTAGGAGTGAGGCTCTCGGAGGACGAAGGTCTTCAGACGGGCTTTGAATGGCAGGGAAGGGAGCGTTGCCAGGGGGGCGAAGGTGGTGCTTCCTAGAGAAGGTGGCATCTCACTTGGCCCTTGAAGAGACCAGAAAGGCAGGGAAAGAGAGAAGGGAGTGAAAGAGGGTCGACAGTAAGAGAACGAGAGAATGGCTGAAAGACGGGGCGTAAGAAGAGGGGCTGGGACACACGAGGAGGAACAGGGCAGCTAGAATCTGGGCAGCCGCACGGTGCCATAGACATAGCCCTGGGCCTGGAGCCAGGAGACGTGAGTTCAGGTCCAGCCTTGGACCTTCTCAAACGTCCCTGGGCAAGTCATTTCACCTCTGTCCGCTTCCGTTTACTCATCTCTAAAATGGGGCTAATAATAGCACCTCCCTCCCATGGGTGCCTGGCACAGAGCGCTGGATAAATGTTTTTATTACTATTGGTGTTATTATTAGCAGAGATGTAGCGAGGCATCATGGCGCCCAGGACATATGCAGAATACGCTCTACTCCAAGGCCCAGGGGTTCTCCTGCAAGGCAATGCTTGAGCAGCACTATGGGTTAGCGGACAGAGGAGGGAATCTAGAATCAGGAAGCCCTTGGTTCAAATCCCACCTCAGACACTTTTACCAGGAAGTAGCCTTAGCAAGTCAGCCAAGCCTCTCTGTGCCTCATTTCCTCCATCTGTAAAATGGGGGTATTGGGCTCCATGGTCTCGGAGGTCCTTTTCAGCTCTAAATCTCTAATCCCATGACTTGTGCCCCAAGAAGGGGTTATAGGGTAGGGGGAACGCCACATCCAGGAGGCAGCAGGAAGGAAGCAGAGATAGAGGGAAAACCCATGGTGGAGTCCAGGCTACGGGAAAGGTTCGGAACCCTCCCCGGGCTGTATGGCATAGGACCAGGAGAGGAGCAGCAGGCGAGGGGAAAACCAGCGCCCACCCAAAGATTACAGCCCTGGGGACAGTCCCCAGCTGCCCCACCCTCGTAAAACCGTAGATCAAAATAACAGGTGGTAGCAGGCCAGAGGTCTCTAAGCAGGGGCCGGAGGGAGAGAAATCTAGGACCCACCCAAGCAGAGGAGACAAGGAAACAAGAGACCAGGGGCCAAGCGGCCCGGGCAGAGGCAAAGGGCAGAACCCATCCAGGAGAAGATGCGGCTTGGGCTCAGGGGAGAGAGGGCCAAGCTGGGTCTGTGCCTCAGTCGGCTTCCGGGACTTTCTTGGGGAAATGAGGTTGGGATTGGATGGAGAGAAGCTGGTTTTAAGCACCATTTTGGCTCCCTGGGTGGGATAGAGACCAGACCAATCATTTCACTGGCAGAGAAATTCACTCCTGGGTGAGGAAATGCCACCCACCAATGCAGGTCAGCACCTTCTCTCCAATTTACAGTTTTAGGGAGTTGTCTGGACAACTCGGAATGGAAGTGACTTGCCCAAGGTCACATAGCCAGGGTGTTTCAGAGGTAGGATTTGAACCCAGACCTAGGTCAGAGTCCAGTTCTGTATGGACTAGGCTTCCTTTCTTGGACAGATACTCTTGTCTTCCTTTACCCTCTGTTTCTCATCTTCAAATTTAGGGTTAAACTACTTCCACATTTCTTTCTAGGTCAGACATTCTTTATCCTCAGGTCCCTCCCAGCTCTGACAATCAATAGTCTAAGGAGCCTCCTGCCTCTGGCGTTCGATGCATGGAAAGCCCTCCTAACGTGGACATTTTCCAAGCCTCTTCTCATCTCTGACATTTAAAAAAAAGTCTTGACCCTTACCTTCTTAGTATCAATCCTAAGACAAAAGAGCAGCAAGGCTTAGGCAATTGGGGTTAAGTGACTTGTCCAGGATCACACAGCTAGGAAGGATCTGAGGTCAGATTTGAACCCAGGACCTCCCAACTCCAAGCCTGGCTCTCTATCTGCTATGCCAAGATAGTGACCCCCATCGCTCACATTCTATACTCGAAGGTCCCTCTTAGCTCTATTATCCCTCTAAGATAGCGCTTTGTCCTAAGAACTGTGGGAGGATACCAGGTAAGAGAGGAGAGAAGGGCTTGCCTGCAGGGTGCTTTCAGTCTGATGGGGCCAGTCATCCTCCAGAGACTTCCCAGTTTAAAAGAGGAGACGTCCTGTCTTCTACTCCTCCCTCACTTTTTTTTTTTTATAATTTAAACCCTCACCTTCCGTCTTGGAGTAAATACTGTGTATTGGCTCCAAGGCAGAAGAGCCAGGAGGGCTAGGCAATGGGGGTCAAGTGACTTGCCCAGGGTCACATGGCTAGGAAGTGTTTAAAGCCAGATTTGAACCCAGGACCTCCTGTCTCTAGGCCTGGCTCTCATTCCACTGAGCCATCCAGCTGCCCCCTCCTCCTTCACTTCTGCCACTCTCAGAGGCCTCATTTCTTCTCCTAGGATTGCCTTCATCCTCTACCCTAAGGAAATGGCATCCCTCCACTCATCAGATGTTAGTGCCTGACACAAAGCCCCAACTACCTGTACACACACACACACACACACACATACACACACACACACCACACACTCCTAGTTTCGATGAACTTATAGACCAAAGATCTGAGTTCAAATCCTGTCTCACACTCAGAGTTAGCTGTGTGACCTTGGACAAATCACTTTGCCTCAGTTTCCTCATCTGTAAAAACAGGGATAATAATATCTTCCTTTCTTCCCTACTTTCCAAATGCAACTCCATAAATGCTGGTTAATATTATTATCTATGAGGCTATGATTCTCCCACCTCTGTCATTCTTTGTTTTTTTGTTTTTGTTTTGCTTTAAATAAACCCTCACCTTTTGTCTTAGAATCAATACTGTGTGTTGGCTCCAAGGCAGAAGAGTGGTAAGGGTGGGCAATGGGAGTCAAGTGACTTGCCCAGGGTCACACAGCTGGGAAGTGTCTGAGGCCAGATTGGAACCCAGGACCTCCCACCTCTGGGCCTGACTCTCTATCCACTGAGCTACCTACCTGCCCCCTGTTTGTTCGTTTTCATGTTCTTCCGCTCCGAGCAGAAGCCTTAGAGTACTAAACCTAGGAATTGGGATGTATTGCTTCAGACCCAGGGTCCCAGACCCACATCTTCACCTTTGTGCCTCAGTTTCTCCATCTCTGAAATTAAAGGGTTGGAGCTGGTGGCCCCTCTAAATCTATGATCCTCAAAGTTCCTGGTCTTGCCCAGATCCCATTGGGAGTCTTGGGACAGGTGTGACCCCAGATCCGGTTGAGGCCGAAGGAAAACCGTGAGAAACTGCAGGGTGGCTGAGGGCAGCAAGCCCCAAACCCCACTCCCATCCCAGCTTCAGCCGGCTCCTCTGGGCTGAGATGTGCCCCTTCCCCGAGATCATGCCTTGGGCCGTCCTGCTCTCGCTGCCCTAATGCCCTTCTGCCTGCATGTGCTTTCTATTGCCCTGTCGCCATAAAGACAAGAGACATTTCTCTTCTAAAATAGGAAATGGAGGGGGCAGCTGGGTAGCTCAGTGGATGGAGAGCCAGGCCTAGAGACGGGAGGTCCTGGGTTCGAATCCGGCCTCAGACACTTCCCAGCTGGGTGACCCTGGACAAGTCCCTTGACCCCCATTGCCTACCCTTACCACTCTACTGCCTTGGAGCCAATACACAGTGTTGACTCCAAGACGGAAGGTGAGGGTTTAAAAATTAAATAAATAAAATAGGAAATGGAGGAGGCAAATCTCCAACTTCGCACCCTTCGACTTCCTGGGCTCCTGGGCATCCCTTCCTGCTGCAGCTGGGAAGGGGGTCCTCTAAGGCACCGCCTGGAATGCCCGAGACAGGAGATGCTTCATAGATGTTGTTGCCGTCGTCGTCGTTAAACTGAACTCGGCTGAATGGGCCAAACAACCCATAAACGCTTACTAGGGCCCCACCGTGGCCAGGCACCAGCCCTTCCCTTCGTTCTATCAGAGCCAGCACATCCCACGAGGCACCCCTCATGGCTCGTGACCCCCCTCCTCCCACAAATCCCTCCCCTCCCCCCGGAGAGGTCTCTGTCTCCGGAAGGAGGGAAAATCCTCCCGAAACGGGGCGTGTGGCCTTAGTTCTGGGGGAGGCTCTTACCGTGGATCTGCAGGTGTCCCTGCCCTGACACCGGCTTCGAATCCTCCGTGGTGACCTGCACGACGTAAGCGCCGTTATCACTGGAAGTAACATTGATAATAAATAAGGAACCGTTTGGGAAAATGCTCTCCCGGCCGGTGTGGTTGAGGCCCTGAGTCTGCTCTCCCGACCGGACCGCGTAGCTCACGATCTTGTTGGACTCTTTGGGCATCTGCCGGAACCAGGAATAATTCTGAGGCTCCTTCGGGATCCCGTGGACAGACAGGGTGACGTTGCTCCCGGCCGTCCCGTGAGAAGGGATGGACACTATGCTGAGCTGGGCCGAAGAAGCCAGCCGAAGACAAGAGCTGAGGATGGAGACTGGGAAGGAGGAGACAAGGACGAGGTCAGCAGCCCCCTAAGCGCGGGCCTCATTCCTTCTTCCTCTGAAGACACCAGGCAGAGAGACAGAGCCCGAGCCGTTCCAGTTACGCACCGGCCGCCAGGCGGTACAGTGCACAGAGCACGGAGCCTGGGACCGGGAAGATCCGAGTTCCAATCTGACCTCCGCCGTTTTCTAACTGTTTGGCCCTGGACAAGTCCCTTAACCCTGTTTGCCGATTAAAATGCTTTTAAAATGACACGACTGTCATTCTTTATGTGTGAGACCTTGTTCGGATAATCTGGCGTCTATGAAAGCGGATAGCTGGGAGGGATGATCGGGGGCAGAACCGTGCCCTGCCCCAGCCCTGTCACCTGTCCTAGGGGCCTCTGTCTCTCTGGAAATCCATCTCTTTAGAAGCAAACCCTGGGCTAGAGCTAGAATCCACTGGGCTGGGAACTTGGAGGCAGAAGCTGTGAGTTCTAATCCCACACCTAATGCTTACCTGCTGATCTGGAGAGAGCCTAGGCTGGGGGCCTGGTCCTAATTAAGTGACCTGGGTAGGAATTAGGAAGACCAGGATTCAAATGCTGCCTCCCAGGGGGCAGCTGGGTAGCTCAGTGGATGGAGAGTCAGGCCTAGAGACAGGAGGTCCTGGGTTCAAATCCGGCCTCAGACACTTCCCAGCTGGGTGACCCTGGGCAAGTCACTTGACCCCCATGGCCCACCCTTACCACTCTCTTCCACCTAGGAGACAATACACCGAAGTTAAGGGTTTAAAAATGTAAAAACAAAACCAAAAACAAACGCTGCCTCCCACATTTACCTTGCACGAGTCACGGACACGAGCGCTTGGGACTCTGGGCAATCAGCCAGGCACGATCAGAGGGGAAGGGAAGAAGCCTCGTCCTCGCAGAGTCAGCCTGCGACCCCCGTACAAGTGTTCAAGTACTGACTGTCCCTTACTGGCCGCGTGACCTTGGATTTATGTTTTGACCTCTCTGAGGCTCCGGGTCCCCCCCTGTAAAAGGAGGGCGTGGGACCAGATGGCCTCTCGGGCTGGGCCGGCACTAGGCTTCTCTAAGGTCCTCTGTCCAACCTCTGCATCTCAGGCAGAAGAAAAATGGCCCAGGCAGAGGGAGTTACTCACTGGAGGCCACAACTTGCCCCAAGCCCCAACTTGTCCAAGGTCACGCAATCCAGAGGGAAGTCCCGGAGGGCCAAAGCCCTTCCTGAGCCCACCTGACTGACGCCCAAGCGCCTGTCCGTTCTCGGTCTCACTGGGTCTTTGGGCCGGTCCCTTCCTTCTCCCTCCTGGCCCTGCCCCTCGGCCCCAGGGATGCACCGAGGTCTTCAGAGAGATCTCATCCATCCGTTCTTCTCCAGCCGAGGAGACCTTGGCCCAGAAGTGCAGTCATTTGTCTAATCTTCTTGAAGTAACTGAGGGAAGTCTCTGGTTTCTCTGACAGGCCCTGGAGATCCTCCCTCCTTTTCCCTAGTAGCCCCTCACCTCCTCGTAGCCCCCAGATCTGGGATCTTCCTCTTTCCCAAGCTTCCATCTCCCAGGCTAGCCTCGATCACTGGGGCCCCCGCCTGTGCCCTCAGAGGTGGGACCTCCTTACGGGGCGCCTGACCCCCTGAGGCATCTCCGAGGGATCCTGCTGTGTGGGACAGCCCGGGGAGGCTGGCTTCGGAGGGTCAGAAAGCGATGGAGAGCCCCAGAGAGGGAGAGGGAAGGGGGGGAGCCTCATAGCGTAGCCCCCCTCCTCCGCCCTAGGACCCGACCCCAGAGGAAGCCCAGGAGGGGGATGGAGAGAGCCTTGACTCAGCAATCGGAGGGCTGGGGCTCCTAATTTTTTTTTTAAACCCTCACCTTCCGTCTTGGAGTCAATACTGTGTATTGGCTACAAGGCAGAAGAGTGGTAAGCATAGGCAATGGGGGTCAAGTGACTTGCCCAGGGTCACACAGCTGGGAAGTGTCTGAGGCCAGATTTGAACCCAGGACCTCCCATCTCTAGGTCTGGCCCTCCATCCACTGAGCCACCCAGCTGCCCCCCTGGGGCTCCTTATTAACAAGAAATCAACAGAAACACTTAGAATGAATATCTCTCAATAATCCCAGAATCATAGACATCTAAACATAAACAATAACACGTACAATAGAAAGAATGCCATTTTGTACTCTTATTAACCTCTACATAATAAATAAAAAGAAACATCCTCATATTTGTGAATAACCTCTCACTATAGTATTGGAATAAAAATAATAATACAGAAAATATATATTATTGGGGCAGCTGGGTAGCTCAGTGGGTAAAGAGTCAGGCCTAGAGACAGGAGGTCCTGGGTTCAAATCCAGCCTCAGACACTTCCCAGCTGTGTGACCCTGGGCAAGTCCCTTGACCCCCATTGCCCACCCTTACCACTCTTCCACCTAGGAGCCAATACACAGAAGTTAAGGGTTTTAAAAAAAAAATCTGGCCTCAGACACTTCCTAGCTGTGTGACCCTGGACAAGTCACTTCACTCACTCTAGCACATGTGGGTTAGGACCTCCCAGAACTGGAGGTGCTCTTACCTTTGATGATTAAATCTAAAGATGGGCAGTGTAGACTTAATCTAATTATCACAATCCCCTTTGCCTAGCCCTTACCACTCTTCCACCTAAGAGCCAATACACAGAAGTTAAGAGTTTAAAAAAAAATAAGAAAAAGAAAATACATATAATTTATTTCTGGTTATTTTGCCTATTAATATCTAACTATAAATAACCCCGTGCTTATAAAATCTGAGTTTCAATAATCTCATATTTGTTGATATTATCTAAATATAAATTAAAATATGAAACAGCAATGATCTCCTTTTAGTAATTGAGCTACCAATGAGAGAGAAATACCAATAGACCCACATTAATAAATATAATGAAATGGAAATCATCCCATTTGTTATTTACTTATGGAATCTGGACAAATGATTTCCCCTGTCTATACCTCCATTTCCCCACCTGTAAAATGGGGTTGTATTCAATAGTTTGAGGTCTCTTTTATTTATTTATTTATTTTTAATTTTAAACCCTTAACTTCTGTGCATTGGCTCCTAGGTGGAAGAGTGGTGAGAGTAGGCAATGGGGGTCAAGTGACTTGCCCAGGGTCACCCAGCTGGGAAGTATCTGAGGCCGGATTTGAACCCAGGACCTCCCGTCTCTAGGCCTGGCTCTCTATCCACTGAGCTACCCAGATGCCCCTTGAGGTCTCTTTTAGACCTAGGACCTTAAGAACCCTGTCTGTTCCCCACCTCCAGATATCTGGAGGTGACGTTCACTTTCCAGCGATGGTTATCTCAGGGGATCCTTGAGCTCTCTTCTGATGCCCCCTTCCCTTCTCTTCTCCCTGCTCCCACAAACCAAGAAGACCTGGGTTCACGAGGTCCCCCTCGAGCCTAGAACGCCACCTCGCACAGAACCTGGAGCCCTCAGCCAGCCCCTTCAAAACCCAGCCAATCCGCGGTCCTCAGTTTGGTGCTTGTGACCTAGCAGCGTTCGGTCTGCCTGGTGGCTAGACCTTGGCTCCGCTGGTCACTCCCTGTGCTGCCACTGACAAGGCCATTCCGGGCGACTCATGGAGAGGATCACACGGGGAAGCCTTTGAACCTCGTCTTCCCCCCTCTCGGACCCGACCCCCAAGGCTCTCTACTCTGTGTACACGCATTGCTCATCACTGGCAAATTTTCTCCAGAGGAACGAAGGAATTTAGAAATTCTCCAACTTCAAAAAAGCAAATGTTAAAAACATTTTTTACATTAATAGAGGAAAAAATAAAACCTTTTTTAAAAGGCCGATCGAACCGGCTTGTTGCCTAGATGGGGAAACTGAGGCCAAAGGCGTAATATATCACAGAGCTAATCAACAGCAGGTTCTTCTTCAGCCCTGACGGATGGGCCTCCAGCTCCTGCCCTGCCAGCCTGGGACTCTTTCATCAGAATTTAACCGCGTCTGCTTAACCGGGGCTACCACAATGCTTCCAAGCCATCCCTGCACTCTTCCTCCTGCCCTTCACTTCCCACACTGGTTCTGGGGACAGGAGCTCAGTCAAAACAACCATTCTCGGAAAGGGAGGTCCAGCAGTTACTCCAGGCCTCCCCTCACCATTCCTGTAATAGCCATGAACAGAGCCCCTTCCCAGGCACCCCTAGCCTATTTGTGTGGGGTTTTCTCTTATTCAAAAGAAAGCTTCTAGAAGGCAGGCAATGTCGTGGGGTTTTTTGGTATTTGTATCCCCAGTAATTAGCATATTTGTTATATAATATAGAATATATATTTTTATTACATATATTATCTAAGTTTATAATATAACATGTAATAAATGCTATTTCCATCATTCCCTTCTTTAATCGACTCATCCAAAATCCTAAACATCCCCACTTCTCATTTTACAAATAAGAAAACTGAGGCTCAGGGAAGGGAACAACTCCGTCCCGTACCTCAGGTCACCAGGCAGGCAGGAACTAGGTCAAGATTCGGAGCAGGATCTCCTTGAGTCCTGACCCACGTCTCTGTGAATAGTCCCACAGTCTCTCTCTCTCACCTGTGAGGAGGAGTCCCTTCCAACAGCCAGGCCAGCCCTGGGGAAGGTCCCAGAGCATCTCCATGGGTTCGTGTTCTCCTTCCCAAGCTGAGATCTCTCTCCTACCCTGACCACAGAGCAGTTGGTCCTCCTCCTCTGCCTCCGGCTCACTCCCCCACTTGTCAGATCACATGGGCTCTTTTTTTTTTTGTTTTTTTGTTTTTTTTTGTTTTTAACTACAACATGAGACTCACGTTCTTGGACCTTTTTCTTTTTTTTCCTCCTAAAGTCTTTGAGTTAATTGGATTTTCCCCCCCATTACATGTAAAAATAATTTTTAACATTTTGGGGCAGGGTGAGCCCTAAACTCTTTCCCTCTCTCTCCTCCCTACTCGCTGCGACGGAAAGCAGTCTGAGATAGATTCCACATGTGCAATCATGTAAAACATTTTTTTTCCACATTAGTCCTTTTATGGAAGGAAAAAAAAAAACCTTCAAACTCCAGCAGAGAAAGCCTGGGATTGCTTCTTCCTATTTTAACCCAGTCTGTTGAATCCAGACCACCGTGATGCTTCCAAACCCAAACAAGAAAAAAGAAAAAGAAAAACAGAAAGGGAAAGATACTATAATTTGGTCTGGATTCAGGCTCCATCAGTTCTTTGCCTGGAGACAGATGGCATATTTCACCATGAGTTTTCTGGGGTTATCTTTTTTTTTTTAACCCTTAACTTCTGTGTATTGTCTCATAGGTGGAAGAGTGGTAAGGGTGGGCAATGGGGGTCAAGTGACTTGCCCAGGGTCACACAGCTGAGAAGTGTCTGAGGCTGGATTTGAACCCAGGACCTCCCATCTCTAGGCCTGACTCTCACTCCACTGAGCTACCCAGCTGCCCCTCTAGGGTTATCTTGGATCAGTGTATTGCTGAAAATAACGAATTCATTCACAGCCATTCATTAAGCAACGTTGCTATTACTGTGCACAGTGTTCTGGTTCTGCTCACTTCACTCTGCATCAGTTTGTGGAAGTCTTTCCAGTGTTTTTTTTTTTTTTTAACCCTTATACTTTGGTGTATTGGCTCCTAGGTGGAAGAGTGGTAAGGGTGGGCAATGGGGGTCAAGTGACTTGCCCAGGGTCACCCAGCTGGGAAGTGTCTGAGGCTGGATTTGAACCCAGGACCTCCCGTCTCTAGGCCTGATTCTCACTCCACTGAGCTACCCAGCTGCCCCTCTAGGGTTATCTTGGATCAGTGTATTGCTGAAAATAACAAATTCATTCACAGCCATTCATTAAGCAACGTTGCTATTACTGTGCACAGTGTTCTGGTTCTGCTCACTTCACTCTGCATCAGTTTGTGGAAGTCTTTCCAGTGTTTTTTTTCTTATTTTATTTCTTATTTTATTTTTAATTTTATTTTTATTTTTTTTCTTTCCAGTGTTTTTAAAGATCATCTTGCTCTTCGTTTCTTACAGCACAATAGTATTCCATTATAATTATATACCAGGATTTACTCAGTCATTCTTTAATCGATGGGCGTCTCCTTGCTTTACAATTCTTTGCCAAAAAGAATTGCTAAAAATATTTTTAGAGAGGCAGCTAGGTGGCTCAGTGGATAGAATGCCAGACCTGGAGTTGAGAGGAACTGGGTACAAATCCAACCTCAGACACTTCCTAGCTGTGTGACCCTGGGCAAGTCACTTAACCTCCATTGCCTAGCCCTTACAACTCTTCTGCCTTGGATCTAATACATAGTGTTGATTTTAAGACAGAAGGTAAGGGGTTTTAATAAATATATATACTTATGCAAATAGGTCCTTTTCCTTTTTGTTTTGTATCTCTTTGGAAAACAGACTTTGTAATGGTATTGCTGGGTCAAAGAGGATATACACTTTTATAGCTCTTTGGGCAGTATTCCAAATTTCTCTCCAGAATGGCTGTCAGTTCACAACTCCACCAACAATGCATTAGTGTCTCAGTTTTCCCACATGCCTTCCAGTGTTCATCATTTTCCTTTTCTGTCATGATTGCCAATCTGATAAGTGTAAAGAGGTACCTCAGAGTTGTTTTAATTTGCTTTTATTTAATTATCCTAATTAATAAAATGAATCTAATTATCTATTTTAGAGCATTTTTTACATAACTATAGATAATTTTAATTAAACCTAACACTACCTATTCATATCCTTTAACCATTTATCAATTGGGAAATGACTCATATTATTATACATTTGACTCATTTTTCTACCAGGCCTTTAGTAGAGACACTGGTAAATGTTTCCACTTTTATGATGGCTGTGTATTATTACCCTCTATCCAATTTCCCCCCACTTGTCCTTTCACCCTGACCATCCTCAAAAGTATTTTGCTTCTGATCACTGCCTCTCCCAGGGAAGAGACCACTATGAAGAAATGTCAGTAATCAGCAAGCCTTTATTAAGGACCTGAGTTCAAATCTTGCTTCAGAGACTTATAAGTTGTGTCTCACCTGGGAAAGTCATTACCTTTCTGTGCCTCTGTTTCCTCATCTATAAAACATCAACACTAGCACCCAAGTCTCTGAATTGTCATGAGAAGCAAATGAATTAATACGTGTAAAGTGCTTTATTATACGAGCCATTCTTATTGTTGTTGTTGTCTTCATTACTGTTATCATCATGCTCCAGATGCCACATTGGGCACTTGCTGAGGATCTGTACAAAATAAGTGCATGACGGTTTGTGTATGGAGAGAGTAGCCACTAACAACTCAGGGAATCGGGGAAGGTCTCTTGAAGAAGGTGGGACTTGAGGTGACCCTGGAAGGGGGGAAGCTAAGAGTTCCAAGAGGCAACAATTAGAAGAGAAACATTCTAGGCATAGAAGACCACTTGTGCAAAGGCTTTGAGGTGGGAAATAAAGCCGGTATGAAGAACAGAAAAAACAAAAAAAACAAAAAACCAGTGGGGCAGTACTGAAGAGACTAAAGAGGAATAATGCCTAATGTGGATGGAAAGTTGACTTAGAGCCAGTTTGTAAAGGGCCTAAAATGCCATCTCAAGGAATTTGCATTTTATCTTAGAGGAAAGAGGGATCCAGTGGAGGTTCTTGAGCAGGTGAATGACAGTCTGAGCTAAGCTACGCTTTAGGAATGTCACCTTGTTAGAATTTGTAGCAGTGTTCTGGCATAAGGGAGTCCCACTCGGAAGGACAGAGGGTTTCCCTATTAACCCTTTTTTCTACAACCAAGCTCACAGTGCCATATTCTCCCAATGTAGAGGCAGCTCTCGCTAGGTTAAGTCCTTGACTGGATACCCAATTTGTGTCTAAGGAGAGGACTTCAGGCCAGCTAGAGACATTGGGAAAACAAGGCCTTAATGAATTCTAGTGCTGAAAAGAACATGTTATACAGTGGGGGAGAGGGTGTGTGGCAGCTATGTGGTTCAGGAGAGAGAGAGCTACTATGGAGGGACCACTAAGTCCCAGAGTCTGGAAAATTGAGTTCAAACATAGCCTGAGACACTTTCTAGCTGTGTGATCCTGGGCAAGTCACTTAATCTCCTTCTGCCTCAGTTTCCTCCATTGTAAGATGGGGATAATAACAGCCATCTACCTCCAAGTTGTGATGAGGAGCCGATGAGGTAATACCAGTAACTTGCTCAGCACAGTGCCTGGCACATAGTAGACACTTAATAAATGCTTGTTCCTTGCCCTATTCCTGGTCCCTGAACCCACTCACAACTGCTCCATACTCCGCCACACATGAAAAAAAGCCTACCAGTGCCAGCTCTGGGAGGTCAGCCTGACACAATTTAATCACCGGGAGGGGGCCGGTGTGAAGAATGCTTGAGGACAGGGGAATTGTGTCTCCCTTTCTACCCGGAGTCCTTGACCTCCATCAGCCTTCCCAGGGCCTGGGATATTCGAGGGTGCCATATTGTCCATTTTGTCTGGAATATGGGGAAGCGGGGATGGGGAATGAGGGAAGGCTGGAAGGCTGGGGCCAAGGCACGGGGCCTTGAATGCTTGGAGCAAACAACTGAGCAAGGGAGGGTTGTGTTTGACCTTGGGCCGGAGGCAGAAAGGTGTGGGGGCTGGGAAGGGAAGAGTAGGGACATGGAGAGGTGGGGGCCATGGAACCCAAGAGGAGGCAGGAGGAAGGGAGAAAGCTACAGAGCGCTCTCTCTCGCTCTCTCTCTCTCTCTCTCTCTCTCTCTCTCTCTCTCTCTCTCTCTCTTTGTCTCTCTGTCTCTCTCT
>NC_058132.1:17180098-17197944 GCF_016433145.1 Gracilinanus agilis | reverse complement strand
TCTCTCTCTCTCTCTCTCTCTCTCTCTCACTCTCTCTATCTCTCTTTCCCTCTCTCCCTTTCTCTCTGTCTCTGTCTCTCCGGCTCTCTCTCTCCCCCACCCCCTCCCTTCTCTCTCTCTATCTCTCTTTCCCTCTCTCTCTCTCTCCCTTTCTCTCTGTCTCTGTCTCTGTCTCTGCCTCTGTCTCTCCGGCTCTCTCTGTCCCCCGCCCCCTCCCTTCCTTCTCTCTCTCTCATCCACGGAGCGTAGAGGCAGGGGCAGAGGGAAAGGATTTCAAAGCGCCGAATCCGGGCCTGGAATCACGTGGGGGGCCATTACCCGCTCTTCCCCCGAGTTCTGCCCTTCGGGCTTTTCGGAGGTTCGGGCACTGGGGCTTCCCGCTCACAGGCGGCACCAACGTCACCCTACAATTCCCTCAGACCCGCCCGAAGCCTCCGATGTGGAGCCTGGGTGAAGAAGGCGGGGCTCGTGCCCTCCGCTAAGGGATGGCCTTCCACTCGCGGCGGGGAAGACTTAGGGGCGTGCACTTCCCCGTGGTGGCCACGAGGGGGCAGCAAGGACAGGCGCGATGTGCCGCTGTTTAAGGCAGCGTCTGACCTTGGGAATAATAGTGAGACGAGAGCAGCAGCGGGTTGACTGAGTGCCTAGTGAGCTAGGCTTGGGGTCCGGGGGACCTGGGTTCAAATCTGGCCTTGACCCTGACTACCTGCCCCTTACTGCACTCCTGCCTTGGAATCAGTAAGGATGGATGCTAAGACAGAGGTACGGGTAAAAAAAAAAAAAAAGAAATAGGGAAATTAGGAAGAAAAATGGGTGGGAGTGGAGGGCCGGGAGAGCATTTAATAGCTGGCATTTATGTAGTATTTTAAGGTCTATAAAGCACTTTAATAATAATAACAATAATAGTTCATGTTTCTATAGTGCTTACTATGTGCAGGTACCGTGCAAAGCACTTTACAATTATTATCTCATTTAATCCTCACAACAATCCTGGGAGGCCATCATTATCCCCCATTTTAGAGATGAGAAAACTGAGGCAAACCGGCTGGGTGACTTGCCCAGCTAATGTCTGAGGCCAGATTTGAATTCGGGGCCCTATTCATTCTAGTCCAGCGCTCTAGCCAATGTGCCACCCAGCTTCTTCTAAAGACAATCTATTAAAGACAACTAGCCACATTCAGAGGAAGAACTGTGGGAGGAGAAACACAGGAAAAACAACTGCTTGAACACATGGGCTGATGGGGATACGATGGGGGATGTGGACTCTTAAACAATCACCCGAGTGCAATTATTAATAATATGGAATTAGGCCTTGATCAGTGATACATGTAAAACTCAGTGGAATTGTGTGTCGGCTAAGGGGGGTTTAGGGGAGAGGGAAAGAACATGAAACGTGTAACTAAGGGAAAATATTAAAAATAAAAAATTTAAAAATAAATAAATAAAGACAATCTATTGTAGATAGGTTGAGTTTGGTTTTTTTTTAAACCCTTACCCTTCGTCTTAGAATCAATACTAGGTATTGGTTCTAAGGCAGAAGAGTGGTAAGGGTAGGCAATGGAGGTTAAGGGACTTGCCCAGGGTCACACAGCTGGGAAGTGTCCGAGGCCATATTTGAACCCAGGACCTCCCATCTCTAGGCCTGGCTCCCAGTCCACTGAGCCACCCAGCTGCCCCTAGTTAGTATCAATTCTAAGAAAGAAGAGCGGTAAGGGTTAGGCAATGGAGGTTAAGTGACTTGCCTAGGGTCACACAGCTAGGAAGTATCTGGGGCCATATTTGAACCCAGGACCTCCTATGCCTGGGACTTCACTGGGTTTTTTTTGGCAGAGATACTGGAGCAGCCTGCCATTTCCTTCTCCTACTCATTTTACAGATGAGGAAACTGAAGCAAACAGGCTTAAGTAACCTTGCCAGAGTCACACAGCTAAATAAGTGTCTGAGGTCAGTTCAGAAATTGGGAAGTGGAATCCTCTAGACTGCAGGCCCTTACCCCCTCCCCCCACCCCCAGATTTTGCCATTACCTGACAGCAACGCATAAAGAATTTCCTCACTCCATCCAATGGGCTCCATAAGGCAATGGATAAAAGCTAAACAATTAGCCCTGCCAGGGGCGGCCTTAAAATGCAAGAGCACGTGATGCAGGACCAGACATTCCTGGCGGAGAAGAAGAGTTCCAGCTATGGAGGAGAAAGCCCAGCTCTTGAAAAGGAAGCCCTCTCTGTAACTCTTTTGGGGGGCAGCGGAGGAGACAATGGGGCTCTCCCTCTTCTCCCCTCTCACTGGCAATGGTTCAACAACTTGTCCAGCAGATGATGCTGGATCCAGTAGGGAGCAGACCTAGCCAGGTCAGCAGAAGTTCTCTATTTGGGGGGATTTTTGTGAGGACGCCACAAGAGAAGGAAAACCGGTGGGACCCTTCGGTTCCAGATTATGAGTTGCCTTCATGACCCACGTCCCCTACTCGTGTGAATTTTGGGTATGTTATTGCCACTTGTAGTAGACATATTCGTGGACGAGAATAACCCAGATTAATGGGAGAAAGGGAAGCCTTGTAGCTTCTCTTCTTATGTCATCCCCACAAATGTTTTTGCTTTGGGCTCATTTCATCCTCAGACTGAGTCTTGTAAAACATACCTACGGGGGCTCGTAGGTGATGGTTTTAGAAGACCCAGAGAATACTCTAAACCTGGGGTCATTCCCCCTGTCATCTAGTGAGTGCTAAGTCAGGGAGACAGTCCAGAATGAGTCCTACAAATAGAATCTCCAGACAACCTCAACAGAAAACAGATAACTAAAGTGAGACAATCTCTGGAAGAAATGAGCAAGACGTAAATCAGTTAAAAATGATGTGTGTGTCGGGGACCCCTTTGGAAGAGGAGTGAAGTCTGTAGACCCCTTCTCACAATAATGGGGGTTTTAAAAGCATAAAATAAGATACCTAGGATTGTAAAAGAAATCAAGTATACTGAAAAACAGTTATTGAAATATTTCTTTGATACAAATTCATTGGGGGGCAGCTGGGTAGCTCAGTGGATGGAGAGCCAGGCCTAGAGAATGGAGGTCCTGGGTTCAAATATGACCTCAGACACTTCCCAGCTGTGTGACCCTGGGCAAGTCACTTGACCCCCATTGCCTAGCCCTGACCACTCTTCTGCCTTGGAACCAATACACAGTATTGACTTCAAGACAGAAGGTAAGGGTTTAAAAAAAAGAAAAGAAAAGAAATATCTCCGACTCTCCTGACTCCTTTTATACATTAACACTGTTTTGTTTTCCTTCCTGTTTGTTTCCTCTCACCTCGAAGAACCCATAGTGTGTGAGTAGTTCATGTTTGTGTTATTCTCTGGTTTGTGACAGAGTCCAGTAAACCCAACTGCCATTCCTTTAGTGAAGGGTTATCAGATCTACTCTGCCTCTGATAACTTTTCCTTCTTTGTGAGTTTGATCTGTAAAGGGCAGTTGCCCAAAACACCTACTGGTTTCTCAGAGATTAACTACATATTTATATATTCTTTTAAAACCATCCTATATGAACTATCACAAGGAAAAAAAAAACTGGGTCCACAAGAATTTGCAAGTGAATTCTAACAAATATTTAGAAAACAAATAAGCTTGTGTTATTTAAACTCTTTCTGTTTTTAACCCTTACTTTCTTAGTATCAGCTCTAAGACAGAAGAGTGGCAAGGGTTTAGCTATTGGGAAGTGACTTGCGTAGTGTCACACAGCTCTGAAGTGTCTGAGGTGAGATTTGAACCCATTCCTCCCAAATCCAGGCCTGGCATTCTATCCACTGTACTACCTAGCTGACCCCTTTAAACTTTTTCTGTGAGATTAATATAGTATTTTCCTGCAAACCCAGAGAGGATAAAGCAGAAAAAGAGAACTATAGATCACTAATAAATATTGATGCAAAAATATTAAATAAACTTGTCACAAAAAGATGTGAGAAAATTTCTAAATTTATTCATTGTAATGAAATTTAATTTAGGCCACAATTCAAGCATATTCCAATATTAGTAAACACTATTAGCATACAAAGTGCAAAGATGCAGCAAGACCAGAGACCCAGCTAGGAAACTCAAGCCTCAAGCAAGGAGAAGGGAAGCAAGTTGATAGAAGTCCTCCTCCCCCCTCTCTTGGCAGTTCAGGACTCTGGCTGCTGATCCTTAACTGTAAAGATGGAGAACCAGTGTCTGCTATTTACCTGACTAAGCCTTTTTCAAGCTGAACTTGATATCAGAAGGAATAATTTCCCAAGTAGTTGAAGACTCTTGCTCTCAGAATCCAATTCCCAATCAAGGATGGATAATGTGTTCAAAATGTCTTCACAGCTGATCTCTCTCTCTCATAGAATGTCAACTACCACAGAAGCAGGCAAGATGGTGACTGGCTTTGGCAATGTATGTGTTCAGACCTATATAGTTTAGGTCAGGAGATTCTCACACCAACTGACTAAGTTTGAACAAGGGTTTAGTAACTTGGAGGGTATAGGGTTGATGGAATATGGAAAGGAAGGAGGAGGAGGAGGTCAAAACTGTCTAATAATCTTTGGTACTGACAGATTGGTCTCTCCCCTAATGGGGCAGAAGCCCAACACAGAAACTTGATCCCTATCTTCCTCACAAGCTAGTCTGCTTCACTAAATAAACTAAGTATAAATACAAGTTGGCTTAAAGATGTTCTCAATCGGAGATCTGAAGATATTGAGGTTTTGTTGTGATAACTGCTAGCTGGATTTCTTTGCAGCAGTAATTAAACCAGGGTCAGTGTGAGACAGTCTTATTGATTGCCTATATGGGTAAAAGCTGATTGCACCAAGCTCTTCTGGTCAGAGTTATGCTAGGTCTCAGAAAGTAGTAGTAATCCCACCATCCTCATCCTCCCACCACCCTGTCCCAGGAAAGAGTGAAACACTCAGCTTGGGGTGCTCCTTATATACCCATATTCTTAACTGCCCTTAACTGTCCCTCTCTTGGGGTTCCATGTTAATGCACCCCACTTAAGATTCTTCAAACTACTTAAGTCATATTAGTAATTAAACCAATATGATTATAGTATGATACAGAAAAAATCTTTAATGAAATATAGTACTGATTTGTGAGATTTTTTTAAAAAAACATAAAAATGGAAAGTCTTTTTCTTTAATGTAATCAAAAGAATTTTCTTTAAACCAAGAATTAGCTTTATTTATAAAGGAGAAATAGTAGAAGTTTCTCTAATAAGATAGATATTGAAGCAAGAATATTAATAGTCATAATATTAGAAATGCCAATTATATCAACAAAACAAGAAAAGGAATTAAAGGGTTAAGCATGGACAAAAAGGAGTAACATTGAATCTAAAGAGATGGTAATGTTATAGTTTCCTTAGAAAACAATAAGGTTGTGATGATCACATGAGGTCATTTTTGTGCTTAGCACAGTACCTGGCACATAGTAAGTCCTTAATAAATAAATGCCCATTTCCTTTCTGTGAACATTCAAGGGATAATCAGAGTAAGTTGAAGGTAACCTCCTTAGAGGTGAAAGGAGGGGTGACCTCGTATTCTGTTTTGAGGTTTTGACTTTGTCTCATTCTGCAATTCTGCTATTCTGGTTTCCTCCGCAGAACACTTAACCAAGAAGAACTCAATGGGAATTAATCTAAGGTGGGATTAAGGAAAGAGGAATCAATAATGATATGAGGGAACTCAAAGAAGTTCTACGTGATCCAATTCAAGATGACTTTAATTTGCTGTCTGAGTCATGTAATACTACTCTGTGTCCTGGGAATTGCCTTGACCCTGACTGGTTTTGGGGGGCAAGTGTGGTACTAAGGCTGGGGGACCAAGATCCTTGGAACCCAAGTGAGTATAGAGGTTGATTATGCCTTGTTATGTCCCCTCCTACTTCTCTTTCCTGGGAGTTTTACAGCATCTCAACAGACTTCTCTGTCCAGTGTGTCCCCAACTCATGGAAACCCTTTGAAGGAGGATTGAGAATGGTGTCTAGTTAGACAACTTTCATCTGGCTCACCTGAACTTGGTGAGTAAGATAAGAGCACAGCAAAAAAAGAAAACTGGGTTGGGGTTCCAGAGGCTTGAGTCCCAGTCCCAGGTCTGCCAGTAACTCATTGTGTAACCTTGGACAAGATACTTCCTTTCCCAGCACAAGACCTCCTATCTGTGAGGAAATAGGATTAGATTTTAGAGTCACAGATGCAGAACTAGAAGATATTTTAGAAATAATCTTATCAGACTCCCATTTTAAAGATGAGGAAAATGAAGGCTAGAGACATTAGATGGCTTGTCCAAAGTCACTCAACTGTTGCCAAGACAACAAAGCTAGGATTTGAAACCAGTTACTCTGACTTCAAGTTTCATGTACTGTCCATTACCCCCAACCTCCAAAAGTGCCTCCTGGACCCAATTCTCTCAGTTCTAAGGTCCTGTTCTGACATGCCATGTTCTAAGGGCATTCTTAGCTCTGAGGTGCCATGTTCTAAGGTCTTGCCCCAGCTCTGACACTCTAGGTAATAAGATTACTTTAAGCTCATATATTCTGTGTTTCAAGATTTCTTCGTGATATATAGCTCTGACATCCCATGTTCTAAGGTTCTTCCCAGCTCTAACATCCCATGTTCTAAAGGCCTTCCAAACTTTGACATTTCCTGTCCTGAAACCCTTCCCAACTCTGACATTTTCTGTTCTAAGGTCCCTTCCAGCTCTGACATTCCACATTTCTAAGGTTCCTCCTAGCCGTGGCATTCTATGTTCTAAGATCTCTTCTGCCTCTCACATTCTAGGTTTAGGTTCTAAGGTTCTTTGCAATTATAACATTATTTCGCTAGTTCCTAGAATTCCCAATTGTTCTTCCAAAAATGTGCCCACTTTGGAGTTAGTTGCTGCTTAGTTGTTTTTCAGTTATGTCCAACTCTTTGTGACTCCACTTGGGGTTTTCTTGGCAAAGATCCTGGAGTGGTTTGCCATTTTCTTCGCCAGCTCATTTTACAGAGGAGGAAACAGAGGCCAACAGAGTTAAGTGACTTGACCAGGGTCACACAGCTAGTATCTGAGGCAGAATTTGAACTCATGAAGATTAGTCTTCCTGTTCTATGCCAGTGCTCTAACCACTGTACCACTTAGCTGCTCAGTTTGGGGTTCAGAGCTCTCAGTGACACCTATTGGGGGAGAAAGTTCCTGTCACCCTTATTTCTTCCCCGCTTTCGAATCCCAGCTAACTTCTACCCCCATCCTTTCTCCTCTGGGAGACCTTTTATTTCCTTATGAAACCTCTGCCCATGAGATCTTTTCCTGAATGCTCCTGCCTGAGCTCTTGGAGGAAGCCTTTGAGCTTTCTCTGCTCAGAAGTCCAGACCATGAGTGAAAGGACACTGGGGATGGGGGGTGGGGGGGAGGGGGGACAGAGGTTAGTGCCCTGGGAGGAGGGAAGGACAGGCAGAGATAACAGAAGGTTAAGAAGAACTTTCATCCCAAACTTCCCCATGATTGTCAAGGATTCCTGACCCCCAGACTCACAACTCGGGTGTCATCCTCACCTCCTCCCTCCCTGTCTCTCTCACTTCCCTTGACCAGTTGCTTACCAGGGACTTCCACTATTACCTTGGAAAACCTTTTCTGTCCTCTGACACTGCCCCCCTCATTGCTTCCCACCTGGACTACCGCAATGGCTGCTGGTACATATGTCTCAGTGCCTCAAGTCTCTCCTCACTCCAGTCTATTCTCCATTCAGCACTCAGGTGATTTTCCTGAAGTGAAGATCTCAACATATCACCTCCCTTACTCAATCAACTCCAGTGGCTCCCTATCACCTTCAGGATCAAATATAAACTCCTCTATTTGGCTTTTAAAGTCCTCCACAGCCTGGCTATCTCATACCTTTCTAGTCTATATCTTACTCCCTTCCACATATTGCAACCCAGGGACTCCAGCCTCCCAGCTATCCCTCACATAAAACACTCTGTCTAGTATTTTCACTATCTGTCTCCTCTGCAGGGGATGCTCTCCCTCCTCACCTCTGGTTCCTGGCTTTTGGAGCATACTTAGAGACTCAGTTAATGTCCCATCTTTTGCAAGAAATCATTCCAGGTCCCTCTACCCCCCTTTCCTTCCCCCTGAGATGACTTTCCATTTACCATTTGTCTCCCTTTGGAGACAGCTGGTAGTACAGTGGATAGAACTGGGCCTTGAGTCAGGAGGACCTGTGTTCAAATCCATCCTCGGACACTTCCTAGTTGTGTGACCTTGAGCAAGTCACTTAACCTGTTTTTGCCTCAGTCTTCTCCACTATAAAATGGAGATAATAATAGCATCTACCTTCCAGAGTTGTTGTGAAGATCAAATAAGATAATATTTATAGAAAGTATTGAGTCTAGTGTTTCACTCTGTTTAGATTAAACTAGGAGTCAGTCCTTAGATTTTTTTTTTTTTTTGTATTTTAAACCCTTAACTTCTGTGTATTGACTGATAGGTGGAAGAGTGGTAAGGGTAGGCAATGGGGGTCAAGTGACTTGCCCAGGGTCACACAGCTGGGAAGTGTCTGAGGCCGGATTTGAACCTAGGACCTCCCGTCTCTAGGCCTGGCTCTCAATCCACTGAGCTACCCAGCTGCCCCCAGTCCTTAGATTTTAATAAAATTTATTAGGATTATTTGGCTAGGTAGAAGAAGAGAGAGAACTAGAAAAGTGGCCCTAATCTAATTTTTCCACATGGCTCCTCCAGCAGACCCTGGCAGGGAAATGTGTAGGCAGAGTGCCAGAGACAGAGAAAGTATGAACTTCCTGGTAAACCCTTTTTTTTAACCTCCTGGCTTGCTTTCTCCTGTCCTGGCCTCCAGGAAAAATGCAAGTAGTTGACAGAAGATGATGTCACTTGTGCAACCCCAGAAAGGGGGGGAAGAGAAAATTTCCTTCACACAATCCCCACTCCCCCACCCCGATTCTTTGGGAGACCAGCATGTTAAATCTCCTCATTTGGGTTTTCTAGGAGATTAACATGTCAGGTCTCCCCAATGAATCATTCTACATATGGAGTCTATACATTCTCTTACTCAAGGTATATAAAATATTGCACCTTGCCTAGAAGGAATTACAAAAATTGGGGGCATGAGAGGAAAAGAAAGAAGGGGGGAAAATAATTGATAGATGCATTGACAAAAAGCTAAATAGGAGGCACTCCTCTTTGGCATAAGCGTTTACATTCAGAATAAATGATAGGTTCAACCCCCTTCGGTTCAGTTCATTATATCCCAAAGTTCACCCTGGATCTCTTGGTGTAGTGTGGGATTTCTGTAGGCATCCTTATGATATCTCTTCTAGAAGATCCATTTTCCTGGTCCAGAGTGTTGGTGATTTTCTTTTCCTAAAGTTACTTTAAAGGATCTTAAACTTCGGATTTTAGGATAATTATACAATTCCCCCCTCAGGAGGGCATTGACCAACACCAGAATCATCCTAGGATTCATAGCTGAGCCATGAGATATATGAATCAATTCTCCTCTGCCAAAAAACAAACAAACTCCCAAAGCCAAACAGAAGAGAAAAAATTGTAGATAGAATATATATAAATATGTATACATACATATATTTATATGTATCCTATGTGTATAAAATTATGGATAAAAATCATAATGGTCCTTGAATGACCAGCAAGGCCCAATTGAGGTAGTTTATATCCTACAAGCATATAGGACAATTGCAGCAATATTGGCAGCCAGGACTACAGAAAACTCCCTATAAAAGTCAGAGGTAAAAGAGAAATATGATTCCCTGGTCTGATTTTTTGTTTCAGTCACAGGGAGAGGGGAGCCAAAATGAAATCCAAACAAAGGTCTTTGTAGAAATCAGATACAGGAAAGTTCAACATCCAGTTGCCGGACAGCCACTTCCTTGAACCCTAATACAAGGCTTCTGTCTTGGCACAGATCCTTATCAGCCCCACAGGGATTATTGGTTTCCATGACCTTGTGCTTCTTTGCACTGTGCAGTGGCTCATTAGTAATTCCTTCTTCTGAAATTAGACACAAATATTAATGTCCCATAATACTTAACAATCAACGGCAAGTTTCCATAGTCTAAAGCTTTTGTGTATGCAATGTCATTAGGACTAATAGATATTGTAAACTTATCCTGCAAAATCAGAAACATTAATACTGATTCCATATACTTAAGTTAAAAAAAAAAGAAGAAAAAAGAAAAAATCAAATTCCAATTAGAAAAATAGAGGGAACTCACACCTAGCAGATTAGCTAAAATGATAGAAGGGGAAAGCAATGAATGTGGGAGGCGATGTGGCAAAATTGGGACATTAATGTATTGCTGGTGGAGTTGTGAACTGATCCAACCATTCTGGCTGGCAGTTTGGAACTATGCTCAAAGGGCTATAAAAGAATGCCTGCCCTTCGATCCAGCCATACCATTGTTGGGTCTGTACCCCAAAGAGATCATAGATAAACAGACATGTATGAAAATATTTATAGCCGTGCTTTTTGTGGTGGCAAAAAACTGGAAAATGAGGGTATGCCCTTCAATTAGGGAATGGCTATGCTGGTGATGGAATACTATTGCGCTCAAAGGAATAATAAACTGGAGGAATTCCATGTGAACTGGAAAGACCTCCAGGAATTGATGCAGAGCGAAAGGAGCAGAGCCAGAAGAACATTTTACACAGAGACTGATACACTGTGGTAAAATTGAATGTAACGGACTTCTGTACTGGCAGCAATGCAATGACCCAGGACAACTCTGAGGGATTTATGGAAAAGAACGCTACCCACATTCAGAGGAAGAACTACAGGAGTGGAAACACAGAATAAAAACAACTGCTTGAACACATGGGTTAAGGCGGACATGATTGGGGATGTAGACTCAAAACGACCACACCAATGCAACTATCAACAATTTGGAAATAGGTCTTGATCAATGACACATGTTGAAACCAGTGGAAATGCGCATTGGTTATGGGGGGGGGGGTGAAGGGGAAAGTAAGAGCATGAATCATGTAACCATGTTAACTTTTCTAAAAAATAAATATTATTAAATGTTAAAAAAAAGAAATATAGAGGAAAAATGTATTAAAAAAGAAAATAATATTGCACATTGCATTAGACAAGGGGTTGGCCAAACAGAGGCATAACAAAAGGATTTCTCACTCAAAAGCGAGATCTATTTCCTCTCTAACTTGGCCATGATCCACAGTGTGAGTGTTGTGAGGGGCAAATAATATTGAGCAGGAGTTTGATAAAAGTCCAAATATCAGTTTGGTACACCAACACTTATTTATTTGGAGGAGAGTTGGGGTAGGAAATAAGAAATAGGAAATAGGAGATTATAACTCTTATATTGTATAATTGTATTATTGTAATATTGTATGCCTAAATTCAAACCCTATACTAAAATCTCTAAGAAACCTTAATTCTAACTGCCTTCCTGGGCAAGATCTTCTTGCCTGACAAAGCAGGCCTAACTAAAACTACTCTGACTAAGATTATATTTTCTATCTATCTACCTATGGTAATTAATGAGTCTTTATCTTCTCCAACTTCTTTAAATCAGTATCTGAAATCAAACTGTCAGAACTGTCAGATCCTCATGATAGAGAGAGGTAGAACCCCTAGAATTCCTGCTCACTCAAGAGCTGGAGAAAATGGAGCCCCCCTGCCAACTCCAACCATTCCTTATAAATTCTGCTCTTAAAGAGACAGAGTGAGATTAAGAAAACTCCTTATTAACAGTGTTCATAATTTTTTCACCTGTAAAAGCTTGTTATAAACTATAGCACAGGGGGCAGCTGGATTGAGAGCCAGACCTAGAGACGAGAGGTCTTAGGTTCAAATATGACCTCAGACACTTCCCAGCTGTGTGACCCTGGGCAAGTCACTTGACCCCCCATTGCCCACCCTTACCACTCTTCTGCCTTGGAGCCAATACACCACAGTATTGACTCCAAGATGGAAGCTAAGGGTTTAAAAAAACAAATAAATAAATAAACTATAGCACAACAGCCAATACAAATTCTAAAGAGTATCACAATTCCCAAGATCAGAAGAGCCCATTTGGTTATAGTAGCAAACAAACCAGTTCCCTGTATTGTGTAAAGGGAATTTCCAACCCCTCTCCCTCCTGGATTGTCAACCTACTTGCTGCATCCCATTTAAGAATAGAAAAATAGGCTTTAAACCTCTACCTATTTGCTTCCTTTATTTCAAGTGATTATTAATAAACTCTATGGAAAATAAGAACCTGGATTTATTAATTTATTTGAAACAGTAGTCATGAGAGCTTCCACCATGTACCATCAGGTGTCACCTGCGTCTCTACAGCGATTTGCTGTGTCATTTAAAATCCTTTGAAGATCCTGAATATTTGTCACAATTTCTCCAGATCTATATATATGAGAACAAGAAGACTGATTAATAAAGGCACCTCCCAATGCAGCTGTGAGTGTTTCAAGAGGCAGCCAGTTTTGTAGAACTGTTTTTGCTAAGGAATCAATCTCTTCCTGTAGATGACCTTAGTAGTTTGGGAGATGCCTTGAGCTGTGTCTTGAGCCAATCTTTCAGCCTCAGCCGAGATATTCCTAACAGAGTCTATCATTGCCATCATTCCAAAATTCAACAACAGTGCCCAGAAAAACCTGTGTCCTGCATATGAGGGTGCTACTGAATTTGGTCTTGACCTCTTGGGTCTAACATGCCACCAAGAACCTAGATTCCTGGCCATGGACTTCTCTACCTGGCCAATATAGTGGTCATACACCAATACTGGTAGAATAACATAAGCTAAACCACAAGTCCATACCATCCTTGGGGAAGGGTGGAGTAAGCTGAAGGGTTACAAACATAGAACTGTCCAGGGGTCACCAAGCCCCATGGGAAATCCTTCCTTAGCCAGGATAAAACCATAATAGTCATAAAAGTCATGTATTTATGCATCCCATCCATTGCATTTCTAAGCTTTACTTTAACACAAATAAATGTAGAGGTAGGGAATGGAATGGAGAGGTTGCACTTCACCTTGTCCCCTATATATTTACTACTACCTAACAGACCCTTACCTCTTGTCACACACAAGTCAAAGGTAGACAAATGATCAATCAGAGGTAGTAGTGGTACTAGGTATCTAAAAACCACTTCTGAAGACCCATTAAAATCAACTGAGATTTTCAGTTCCTTAAATTCCTGAGGCAATTCTAGTATCCTAGAGCCATCTGGGGAGCATGTTATCATGGCTCTAAGTTTGCATAAAAGATCTCTCTCTAGCAAGTTTGTGGGGGAATTGGGCATTAAAAGGAAAGAATGTTCTACTGATAGGGGTTCCACAGATACCATTCAAGGAGAGAGTTTTAGGACATTTTGAGGTGTTCCTGACATACCTACCACATTTAAAGAACCAATATAATTACATTCAGAATCAGATTTACTCACTAAAACTGATCTGGAAGCTGCAGTGTCTAGGAGGCAATCATAAGAAATGTTCCCAACTTTCAGGATCATGTGAGGCTCTTCATTTTGGGGAGGGAAATGGACTGGGATAACTGGCATTAAAACATCAAGAGCTGGGAAGTTGAAAATTTCACACACACCTCCAATTTCATGGTTCCTTCTACCCCTCAGACCATCATAAAAATCTCTGGCTATTTCTCTGGGGCCCACCACACTGAGAGGGGATCCCACAGTGAGCACAAGCTCCATGATGGATGTTTGGGTGAAGGTCATGATTCGCCTCATTTGAATTACTAGCCCTATTGGGGTTTCTATCATTATTATTCCTCCAGATTCTGTTTCTATGTTCTTGGTTCCTCTTTCTACAATTCATAACTACATGACCTTGTTTCCCACAAGAATAACGCTTTTTGTTTGCCTCATGGATTCCTTCAAAGGAGCTGTGAGTTCTGCTTCTCTTTCAGCTCATTCTTTTCCTCTTCTCTCTAATTCAGTTTTTTCCCCTCTCTTGTCTTTCTAATTCAGCCTTTTCTTTTCTCATTTTTCCAATTCCTCCTTCTCGGCCTTCTCTCTTTCTTGCCCTTCATGGCTTTCAAAGACATCTACTGCTGAGCTCTTTAATTGTTCTATGTTCATGCTAGGCCAATCTGGGCAATTGTTCTGAAAATATTCCTTAATCTCTCCAGAACAGTGATTTACAAAATGAGTCCTTTTGATTCTAGAGTCTGTCTCTTTGGAGACGTCCAGGCCAAGATACCTAGACCCTAGCTCCACAATTCTGTCATAAAACTGAGATGGTCTCTTGTCCTTTCCCTGCCTGATGTGGTCATATTTAGTCCAATTACTCGGCCTTGCTGAGCAAGCTTTCATTCCCTTTAGTAAAGCATCCCTAGCCTCACATAAATGGGCATAATCTTTGGCTGCATTTGGGATCCCATTGGGGATTTTCCAAGGGCCAGTGTACTACATTGTCATTTTGGGACCTGTTCACAATGAAAAGGGTCATGTTCCTCTCACCTTCCTTTAACAGAGTATGAAGCAAATCTGTAACATCTGCCCAACTTGGCTTATATGTCCTAAATATGCTTCCAAACCTTTTAATCACCAGCATAGGTTCCTCATCAAAAGTGGGGGTTTTAGGGGGCAGCTGGGTAGCTCAGTGGATTGAGAGCCAGGCCTAGAGACGGGAGGTCCTAGGTTCAAATCTGGCCTCAGACACTTCCCAGCTGTGTGACCCTGGGCAAATCACTTGACCCCCATTGCCTACCCTTACCACTCTTCTGCCTTGGAGCCAATACACAGTATTGACTCCAAGACGGAAGGTAAGGGTTTAAAAAAAAAAAAAGTGGGAGTTTTCTCAATGAATCTCTCAATATCTTGTGGAAAAAAAAGTGCATAATGTCTAATATTCAGTCAATTCCCTTATATATCATGAGTGGGAACATCCTTTGGGGGAAATTGCCTGTATTGGACTTGTCTGTGGTTCCTGGTACTTGGCTTGTTGTTTGGGTGGAGATGGAGCACAATGTCCTTGGTGTGGTGGGGGAAGGGAAAGTAGAGAGAGTGGGCAGAGGAGGGACAGGTTGAGTGGGAGAGGGAGGGACTGGGCAGGGGGAGGGAGAAGGAGAGGGAGAGGGAGAGGCTGGGTGGGAAGAAGAGGAAGGTGTGGTAGAGGCTGGACAATGGGGAGGAAAAAGTCAGGCCAGGCAAGGCAAGAGAAAGGGTGGGCAGGGCAAAGCA
Source organism: Gracilinanus agilis (assembly GCF_016433145.1). NCBI lineage: Eukaryota > Metazoa > Chordata > Mammalia > Didelphimorphia > Didelphidae > Gracilinanus > Gracilinanus agilis. The sequence goes on along the minus strand of NC_058132.1, from coordinate 17,182,760 downwards.
GAGGCTAGGCAGGGTAAGGATTAGATGGTAGGGGTTGAGGGTACAGAGATGGGACCAAACGTGGGAAGGGAGGGAAGGAGGTGAGAGGGACATGGTAAGGGGGAGTGTCAAAGGAGTCAAGTCAAGACGGGCTGGATCAAGAGAAGGAGTAGCCTGATTGTAGGCAGGCTGAGAAGAAACCAGGGTGCCTTTTTTTTTTAGATTTAACTAAGAGACTTTTGGTACTACTTGGCTTGGTTGAACCATCGAGGTAGGATGCCCAGAGCTGCCAGGAGGAATATTCTCTGGAGTTCTTGTGCCAATGACCAGTTTCAATTCTTTTAGCATCTTAAAGTCAAAAGAACTCCCTTCTCTTCTTCCTTCGGGTCTTCAGGACTACATATAGTGGCTGGCACCTATTAGGTACAGTTCTCTGTCTCTAAATTGTGATGCTTTCAACTAAACCTAGGGAAGGAGAGAAGATTGAGGAAATGGAGGAGAAAGCACCAGGAGAGAAGGAAGGATGGGCAGGAAAAAGGTTGTCAGGGGTCAGGCTCTGTGGCACTTCCCTCCCCTGGTTGTCTTCATAGGTGGTTGACACACTCTGGGCTGAGGCAAGTCTGGGGTACAGATGTCATAACCTGATGAAGAAACCAAGGCACTGGGACCCTGAGAGATGCCTGGCCCTCCTGGAAAAGTAGGGTCTAGAGAATCAGATGGCCTGAGCCCTGGGGAGTGTGGGGTCTCTGGGGAGTGTGGGGAGCAGGGGATGAAATTTCCCTGAGGAGTAAGGAGGATCCAGAGATCTAGAAGCCTGAGTCCTAAGGTGCTACAACCTGAAATACCTTTCCTTTGTGCCCATGGTTAAGCAATTATGGGTTTCCTTCACCCAGCCTGAGACGGATATTTGTTCAGCCAGTGGGAGATAAGAAGGGAAGTTGAATCACCTGGAAGGTGACAGAAACAGAACTGTCAGCTCCACTACAGATCAAGGCTCTGAGACTATGGGACTCCAGCTCCTGCTCTGGCTCCTTAGAGCAGCCCTCACCCTTCCTTGTAAGTCTTGGGGGGCAACCACGCATTTCCAGAGGGATCTCCAGAGTGGGGGATGGATCCTGGAGAGTCGGGTGGTCCTTGTGGTGAGGGACAAGGAGGATTGGAGAGGGAGGACGCCTGGGGGTCTCCAAGGAAAGAGCTGGACATTCAGCCAAGTGGGTTCTCATGGGAGGCAAGAATTGGAGAATCCCAGGGCAGCTGGGTAGCTCAGTGGATTGAGAGCCAGGCCTAGAGACAGGAGGTCCTAGGTTCAAATCTGGCCTCAGACACTTCCTAGCTGTGTGACCCTGGGCAAGTCACCTTGCCCACCCTTACCACTCTTCTGCCTTGGAGCCAATACACAGTATTGATTCCCAGACGGAAAGTAAAGGTTTAAAAAAAATAAATAACTGGAGAATCCCGATTCCTTGGTTCCTCATAGGATGGAGGGTGGGGATCTTGACAGCCCTTCAGGGAGATGGGGAGGAGAGGGTTTAGGAAGAATTGTCCAGACCCCCGAGGTAGAGAGGAGCCTCAGAGTCCAAAGCCTGGACCCCAAGAGTTTGGGAGTCAAGGGTTAAAGGGGTAAAGGAAAGCTCTAAAAATCTGGTGCCTGCAGAAAGTGAAACACGGTGGGAAGATCAAATGTAATAGACTCTGCTCCTAATAGCAGTGCAATGATCCAGGACAATTCTGTGGAACTTCTGAGAAAGAACTGTGGGAGCAGAAATGCAGAAGAAAACGTGATTTGTCACTTGGTTTTATGGCTGTCTCACTTGGGGTTGTGGCTTTTAAAAGATTGCTCATTACTAACATGAACATACAGAAATGGGTTTTGAGTGATAATCCTCCCATAAGCCAGTGGACTTGCTTGTCAGCTCCGGGAGGGGGAGGGAGACAAATCATGGAATCATGGGAAAAGAGTAATGTGGCAAAAATAACAAAATAAAAAGTTCGAGCCTCTGGATTTGAGGGCTCTGAGCTGGGACCTTCCAAGGAACCCTGAGCCCGGGGTCCGCGGAGCTGTTAGAGTTCCGGCTCCATCGTTCACTCACAGCACAGGATATTTCTGAGCACGTCGCTTCAGCTCAGTGGACCTCAGTTTCCACATCTGTAAAATGAGGAGGTTGTCCCCGATGGCCTTCCAGCTCTAGGTTTGGGGGGGGGGGGGGTCTGGCGCGGTGCTCCGGCCCAGGCTCATGGCCGCGGCTCCTTCCGCAGGGACCCAGGCCCTGGTCTGCAAGAAGGGCTTCCTGACTCACGCGGCTGACGCGGAGGCCTTCCCCATCTCCTGGACGGTCCGGCTCAATGAGACCTGTGAGCCCGGGGAAGGCTGTCAGGAGACCCTGATCCTCGTGCGGTCAGGTAAGAAGCCCAGGCCGAAGGAGGAGCTCCGGGCCCCTCCCAGAGGCTCCAGGCCCCCAGCCCCCAGCCCTCCCCGCTCCCCGCACTGGCGACGCCGACGCCTTCCATCCCACCCCCCGCAGGCAACGAAATCGCCGCGGTCATAAGTCACGGCTGTACCCGGGCCCCAGCCCACGAAGGTCGGGACGTCCAGCACCGGGCGCCCCCCGGCGTGGCCATCGCCTCCTACACCAAGGTTTGCCACTCGGACCTCTGCAATGACCTCGACACCTCGGTTCCCTTG
>NC_058132.1:17143665-17179698 GCF_016433145.1 Gracilinanus agilis | reverse complement strand
GGGGAAGGGAGTGGGGGAGAAGAAAGGGAAGGAAAAGGGAGGGGAGGGGAGGGGAAGGGGGAGAGGAAAGGGAAGAGATTTGAAGGTGAGGACAGATGGATAGGAGGGGAGACTTGGAAAGAAAAATATAGAGGAAGGTAAGAGATGAAATCCAGGGAGAAAACCAAGGAGGAGAGATGGGCAGAATAGAGGGCTGGAGAGAAGAGGAGGAGGGACAGATGGTGATAGGCAGGTGGGACGAGATGAACAGAAGAAGGGCACTAGTCCATCCTCAGGGATCTGGGCCTCCCTTGGTGCGGCCCCTCACCCCCACCCCACCCCTGCATCTCCTTTCCCTCCCCAGAAGTCCCAGCACCCGGGGGCTTGCAGTGCCCAGTCTGTTCGGCCTTTTACTCCTGCCCCTCCAATGCTCCCCTGGTCACCTGCCCCTTGGGCACAACTCACTGCTACAGCGGAACCATCCGGCTCTCTGGAGGTGAGAGCCACAGGCCCGAGTGCCTCTTGGGGTTGAAGGCTGAGAGCTGGGCCTCCTAAGTCTCGGCTGGAGTCCTGAATCCTGGGACCCTCAGCTGAGGCAGGGTCTGGGAGCTGGACTTGTCTCCCTTGGAGCCACCTGGATCCCAAGCCCTTGGGTCAGTCCATCTCCCCCTCTTCTGTCTCTCCCCACAGGAGGGCTCTCTCATCCTCTGAGGGTTCAGGGCTGTGTTCCCCATGATGGCTGCCAGTTGCTCAATGGGACAAAGGCAATTGGACCCATTGCTCTGACGGAGAGGTGTGAAAGTGAAGGGAGCCAGGGTGAGTCGGGGCACCTCTCTGATCCTTCTCGGGCTCTCCTCCGTCCCCTGGTTAGCCCAGGGTCATTCTCTGATGAGCCCAGAACCTCTGTGCCCCTGGCCCTCCACTTGGTGGCTCTGCCCTGGCAGAATCTTTTTGATATCCCACGACGTCCCCTTCCGATTGAACAGTCAACAAGCGTGTCTTCAGTGTCTACAGTGTGCCCGGTACTGTGGTCGGCACTAGGGCTAGAATGCCTGAAGGACCAGATGAGTGGAGCTGAGGGGAGATCTGGAGGGGGGAATGAATGGTGGGCCTATCTGAGCCCCCCAATAAAGCCACCGCCTGGCCCCTGGTGCCAGGAGAGTATAAAAGGCTCCTAAGGAAGACACAGAGGGAATAGGGAAGGGTTAATCCTCAAATTGACTAGTTGACTAGAAACTTGGGGGGCAGCTAGGATGGAGCCAGATCTGGGCTTGGAATCAGGAAGGTTCATCTTCAGGAATTCAAATCCAGCCTCAGACATTCACTTGCCCCGTGAGCCTGAGCAAGTCATTTAAGCCTGTTTGCCTCAGTTTCCTCATCTGTCAAATGAGCTTAAGAAGGAAATAGCAAACCACTCCAGTATCTTTGCCAAGCAAACCCCAAATGGGGCCACAACGACTCAACAACTAGACCATTGGAGGGTCGGGGCCTGGGGGGGGGGTCCATGCGTGTCCCCTGACTCGGGCTGGTCTCTCTCCCTAGGCACCAGGGCCCTGACCTGTTTCAAAGGGCACTTCTTTGACATAAACGACAGATCGGATCTCCCCTTCTCCTGGACGGCTCGCGTCAACGTGACCTGTCAGATAGGGGAAGGGTGTCAGGACACTCTGATCCTGATACAGTCCGGTAAGCTGGAGTCGGGGCTCCGAGACCCCAATATATCCTCAGCCCCTCCTCCCCCGTCTCCCCATCCAGGCCCCAAGGGGCGCATTTCTAGGCCCACTGGTTCAGCCCTTTCCTGTAGGGGACAAAGTGACCACGGCCCTCACGAAAGGCTGCAAGAGAAGCCGGAGCCAGGAACCCCTGAAGACTCAGCACCAGGGCCCCCCCGGGATAACCATCACCTCCTACACCCACGTCTGCCACTCGGACCTCTGCAACAACCTCGGCTCCAACATCCCCTTGTGGGACAACTCCGCTCTCGAAGGTCTCTGAGCTGGGGAGCCGGAGGGAGAGCGGGGAGAAGGCGGGGGGCAAGGGAGAGGGGGCACACAGCCGGGCAGAGCCAGAGCAGGACTCGAGAAGAGGCGGGAGAGGGAGAGGGAGGCGGGAAGGGGATCTGGGGTCCAGGGGCCTGGGCCTGCCCTGCCACTGGCCACCCCACGCCTCCTTCTCTCCCCAGACGTGCCAGGGCCGGGGGACCTGCGGTGCCCGGTCTGTATATCTGGGCAGCCTTGTCCTTCAAGCACTCCTCTGGTCACCTGCCCCTCGGGCACAAGTCACTGCTACAGTGGGACCTTCCAGCTCTTGGGAGGTGAGGCCTGCACCCCTGGGGCCCAGGGAGATTGGGGGGCCCGGACAGTTGTTTCCTCTTGGGAAGGAGGCTGGCAGCCAAAAAGATTCCTGTCTGAGTTCCTGATGGGAGCCGGTCTGGACCCCTGGGCCTCTGAGGGGCCCCAGACATTTGGATCTGTCCCTCTCTCCTCTCTCTGTAGGGGGGCTCGCCCACACTCTGAATGTTCAGGGCTGTGTCTCCTGGGACGGCTGCCAGGTGCCCGGCGGGGCTGAAGTCATCGGGTCTGTCCTCCTGAAGGAGACCTGCAAGAATCCAGAGGCCCCAGGTCTTGGGCTCCCAGGGGACTCCTGTCCTCCTCTGGTTCCCCTCGGAGCTTTCCTCCCTCACTCCTCCGAGCTCTCTGGGACCCCCCCTCCGGGGGGTTGCAGGCCCCCACGGGGGAGAACCACAGTCCTGCCCCAGATAGTCAGCCCAGTGCAGAATGTTGGGGGCTTGGATTTGGGGCGGGGGACTGGCTTTGAATTTTGACTCAGTCACTTATTCCCTGGGGTGACCCAAGCAAGAGCCTTCATTTCCCTTTCTGTGAAATGGGGACAGCAGTGTGAGAAGAGCATTTGGCCTACTTTAGAACACTCTAGAATTAAGAACGGCTGGTATTTCCCACAGAGCTGCCTCCTCTTGGCTGATGCCAGGATTTCCCTCAGGAGGGTTCCCAGGGGCTCAGCCTAGGCTGAGAAGTGGGGAAGGACCAGAAGCCTGAATGCCCAAAGGGAAAGAGAGGCTGGTGCTGAGCCAGGCCCTTCCCCCTCCAGGCCCCAGACCTCGTTCCCCTCCAGGGGCCTTGACTTGCTACGAGGGAACGAGTTTACAGATGGGAGCAGATCTGGCAAAGGAGCCCCAAGACCTGAGTACTGACAGCACCCTTACCTGTGGGGCCCGAGAGCTGTGCCAGGAGACTGTGCTGTTCATAGAGTCAGGTGAGATGGGGCTCCCAGGCTCTGGCCCCTTCAAAGGCTTTCCTGCCCTTTGAGCCCACCCTGGAGACCCCCACAGCCTGAGCCCCTAAGGAACCCTCTGGGCTTGATCTCTAGCCTCTGGAGACTCAGGAGTCCTCAGTTCCCAGCTCCCCTCCTCCTCAGGGACCCCCACAGCCTGAGCCTCTCCCCGATTAGGATCCCAGGTCCTCTGAGCCCCGGCCTTTCCCTCTCCCTCTCCCTAGGGTCCCAGGGCATCATCGTGAGCAGCAAGGGGTGCGCAGCGCCTGAGAGTAAGCCCTCCGAGACCACCAGGATGGGGCCTCCGGGGATGACCATCTTCTCGTACTCCCGGCTCTGCTCCACCAGCCTGTGTAACGACATCCGCAGCACAGCCTCCATCCTGACGCCGGCTCCCACAGGTGGGCCGGGGCCCGAGGGTGCTCTGGGGAGACGGGCGAGACTCGGCCGGCCTTCCATGGGAGGGGATCCACCACCGTGGCCCCAGGCGAGTCAGGAGCTCTGTTCTAGTCCTGCGAAAGTGTGGGCCGGCTCCTGCCCCCTCCAGGCCTCAGTCTTGCCCCCTAGGAAATGGCCATGTTAAATTGGGTGATTTCTGAGGTCTTTTCGGGGCGTCTCTTCCACGTTCCTGGCTCTGAGGGCCCTCCCAGCCCTGCCATTCCCTGTTCCGTGACCCGCTAGGGAGCCCCTGAACAAAGTTTCCTCCCCGTCTTAGAGCCGCTACCCTAGATTAGTGAAGACGAGAGGAGCCGGAAAGGGAGAGGGCCGGCCTGAGAAACTGAGGCAGAGAGACCCAGGGCCCCCCAACAAGGGCCTGACTCTCTCCCCCCTCCACAGCCGCCCCTGGGCCTGGAGGTCTCCCGTGTCTAGCCTGCGTGAGCCTGGGAAGCTCCTGTTCAGCCTCTTCTGTTATCACCTGCCCGGCGGGCACCTCCCGCTGTTACAAGGGCTACTTCCAGCTCCATGGAGGTGAGGCCGTCCCTGGTGCCTTCCAGAGGCTGGGCAAGGGGATCAGGGCCGGCCCCGGGGGATCAGGGGGGCTGGGGGCTGGGGACTCCTGGGTCTCTGCAAGACGGGCTGGCTGGGAGGTCTGGACGCACCCCAGCTCTCTCCGTGTCTCTGGGGACAGGAGGCATCTCGAGTCCTCTGGCCATCCAGGGCTGCGCCCCTGCCAACACCAGAGGCTGCCGGCTGCTCGGGAATACCCGGGCTTTGGGGCCCATTAGCGTGACGGAGGTCTGCCAAGGCGATGAGGACTCGGAGCAGCAGAACGGGGTTTCTGGCGCCACCGTGCCGGCCTGGGGGGCGGGAGCCGGGCTGCTCCTGGCCCTGTGGGGGTGCCTCCCCCAACTCTGATGGCCGCCGGCCCTTTGCTGACCCACGAAGCTCTCGAACCCTTGGCCCGTTTTCAGATGAGCACAAACAGAAAAGGCCTCCCCGCTCCCCCCCGACCCCCACATCTTGACTCTAGAATGGGCTGGGCTGGGAGCGTGTGGACGTCTTCCCTGAGACTCGAGAATAAAAGGCGCTTCGCCAACCGGAGCCTCAGAGTGTCTATGGCCGGCCACTGACCCAAGGCCACCCCCGGCCCCCGCCACCGCTTTTATCCTGCCTCAATTCATGACAGACTCGTGGCCTCAGTATCCCCCTCCATAGAACCGCCCAGGCTTAGAGGCCGGAGAGCCGGCCCAGCCTCGGCTCTGACCCATCCGGGCCGGCTGATCCTGGACAAAGGACAGGCTCTGCCCAGACGACACCCTAAAGCCTCAAGGGATCGGCTTGGGGCGGCCCTGAATCTGGGATCTGAGTTCGAGAGCTGGCAGGGCCCTCGGAAGCTTCGTAATCTGCACATTTTCCCATGAGGACACCGAGCTCCGGAAGGTGTCACAGGCGCTCCACAGCTCCGGAAGGTGTCACAGGCGCTCCACATCCGAAGCGCGATTCAAGCCCGCATCATCAGGCCTCAGAGCGGGGCAAAGCTCCTCACGGACGCTTCCCTACCCAGAGCGCAGCGCCGTTTTCCAAAGGTCCCACTGAGCCACCCGGCCCCGGCTCTAGCGAACACCCAGCCCTCCCCCTCCCCCGTGGTCCTCTCCAGCGTCTCCCTGAGCCCGCCCTGCAATGTGTGCCCTCATCTCCAGAGAATCTTCCCCTTCAGTGCTCTGTCTGCAGTGCCCTTCCCTCAGCTTTCCTTGGTGGCCTCATACCCACAATGCCCCTCATCCCCTCAGTGGCCTCATACCCAAAGTGCCATCCATCTTAGAATCAATACTACATATTGGTTCCAAGGCAGAAGAGTGGTAAGGGCTAGGCAGAGAGAGTTAAGTGACTTGCCCAGGGTCACCCAGCTAGAAGTTTCTGAAGCCAGATTTGGACCCAGGACCTGGTCTCTCTCCACTAAGGTATGTTCTCAGTGGTCTTCATTATGTGGCAGGACTAGCCACAGTGATGGCCAAGCTCCTGCCACCAGCCTGTAAACCTCAGCGAGCCTCCCTGGCCGTGGGGTCGTCCACAGAGAACTGCTGCCTACGGTTCCCTTTTGAGATCACTGCCTTTCCTCTCCTTGGAATTTCAGCCTCACTGACACACTGCGGTGTATTCTGTCCCTCTACAAAAACCCTAAATTGCCCCCCAAGTCTCACCCTATGTCAGCATTCATCCCCTGAACAAGGATTAGCGGCCACGAGATTCTTTTTGACTCAATGAATGGGGGGATCGTATGAGAGTAAGCAGAGAGCACTGGGGCGAGGGGGAAATCAGAAGAATCTCTCCCAAAGGGACAAAAATCTCCCACCAACTTAACAGAGACGGGAGTTGGAGGCTCGTCCCTCTTTAACAGAACCTCTTGGGCACCCCAGGGCATAGTCATCCACTCTCAGAAGGAAGAAAAGAACACCTGCCCTTTGGTTCTCAGGGTCTGATTCCCCCATCGTCTGCTCCTTGGGTCTTAGAGAAAGGGGGAGAAACCCCCAAGTGGGGTCCCCATTTGACCCTGCCCGTCTTCCTTCCCACATGGTTGGCAACAGGGAGAAAGACTGCAGAACCCTGCAAAAGACCATCCCAGAAATCCCAGTTCAAACACCTTGCCAAGTGATGAACTCCGGAACAGCGCCTACTTGAGACTTTTGCCTCTAAACTTAGCAGGGTTCCAGACATGGTGCTCAAACATGATACTACCCTGAGCCCGGCTGTTAGTTCTCCAGTTTCTTTTTAACAAGATATACTCATTCAGAGTCAACTCCAACCAAAGCCACTGAGGGGAAGGAGTAAGATAGTGAAGAAAAGGGAGGAGAGACAAGAGAGGCTTCTAAAGGGAGAAAGGGATGAAGACAGGGATGGAGGGCTTTGCCTCTCTAAGTGAGGTTCATACCCTGAGGAGAGTTTTTGCCTCCACCTCTGGGTCCTCTCATCCCCACTCCCACCCTCCACCTCCCCTCTCCCCCCACCCCAGGGTCCTGCTTCTATTACTGCCCATTGCCCATCTCTACCACCAGCACAGAGACCCAAACCTCTACGAATGTGACAAGGGGTGACCCCATTAAATCTTACCCTTGGGAGCCCCTCTCTCAATTTAGACACTATAGATGGGCGCTGTCATTCTATGTATGACACAGATTATCTCATTTGAACCTCATCCCAATCTTGATCTGATCAGACCCAGTTTGGTCATCACATTTCTGAAAAAGCACCAGGGAGCCAGAGATTGTTCAGAGGAGGCACAGTCCACCTTAAAGATGACACAGCCTTGCTTCTTCTGTGGTGACTTGAATCCTTTGCACCTATATAACCCACAGATTATTCCCAACCTCCAGGGAAGACCAGGATAGAGGATTATAGAATCACAGAAATCAATAAAAGCTTGTGACCCTACACACCACAGTCTTTTCTGGCTTCTGTTTCCTTTGCCCTTAGACTTCTACTTGAGAATTCTGTGCCACTGTGCCTCCCCCTCACCCAAAGCTTGAGAAGGAAAGAGAAAAGGCTCCTGCAGAATGTATGAGTTCTTCATAGTGATTTCTTTTAGATTATTACTCTGTTACAAAGATGAATAATATTGAAATAGTTTCTGAGTGATAATACTCGTATAACTCAGTAGAATTGCTTGTCAGCCCTGGGAGGGGGGAGAGAAGATCAAATAGTAAGAACAGGAATCATGTAACCATGGAAAAATGCTTAAAAATAAATGTTTTTTAAAAATCAGTCAATAAACCAATTTATCAATTAAGTAAAAAAATAAAATGATTTATTTTTAAAAGCTAGAAACAGGAAGGTCTTTGATCTGGAGTGGGGCAGGTGACAAAACCTGAGATTTCAGTGTGAATCTATTCATTGACTTGGACCATGCAGACAGAACCAATGGAAGGCAGAGGTAACAAGCACACTGGAACAGAATGAAGCTAGCAGCTATCCTCAAGTATAGTGGGATCAGGCAAAACTCCACCCAGTTCACTCTTTCCTTTCCCCATTTTATTCAAAACACTTGCTAGGGAAATCTGCTCCACAGGGATAGACGGCCTGCTCAGCCCTTTTCCTTCCCATCCTCCTGTGTACTCTGAGATTCAATGACACTGGCCTCTTGCTATTCTTTGAATAAAACATTCCATCTCCCCACTCTGGGCATATTCTCTGACTGCCCCCCATGCCTGGAATGCTCCTCTTCTGCCTCCTGGCAACCCTGGCTTCCTTCATATCCCAGATAAAATCCCACCTCTAGGAAGTCTTTCTGAAAGCCCCTTAATTCTGGTGCCTTCACTCTGTTTACAATGTCCAGATCATCATGAATATAGCTTGTTTGGACATAGTTGTTTACATGCTATCTCTCCCATTGGATGTGAGCTCCTTAAGTGCAGGGATTTTCTTTCCTTTTCTTTGCATCCCCAAAGCTTAGAACAGTGCTTTGCACATACATAAATAGTAGTCATTTAATAAATGTTTATTGACTGACTAGGAGATAGATGGGCTAGGGAAAAAGTAAGGGGGAAAAGGCAATCCAACCCAGCTGCAACAATCTTGCTGCCTGGTATCTCAAAATCTTTTGTTTATTCAAGTTTCTCCTGCTGATCATGTCAATAAATCTTATGGATTAAAAAAAATAAACCCTTATCTTCTGTCTTGGAATCAATACTGTGTATGTGTCCCCAGGCAGAAGAACAGCAAGGGCTAGAAAATAGGGGTTAAGTGATTTGCCCAGGGTTACACTGCTAGAAAGTGTCTGAGGCCACATTTGAATCCAGGACCTCCTAGCTCTCCTCCCAGCTCCCAATCCACTGAACCCCCTAACTGCCTCCATTTTTTGGTAACGAATGCAAAGTTCAAATCAGAATCAACCAAATGGAGTCAGCAAATATCAGCAGAAGAAACAGCAATTCTGTCAGATGATGGGGTGAATCAGCACATGCCTTATTTCAGCATAGGCAATAGTGAACTAGGAATCAGGAAGAGCTGAATTCAAATCCTGCTCTGGGCAAGGACCAGTTCTATGAGCTCTCGAGGAGAGAACCAAGTGCTGAATCAGGTTGTGCAGTGAAAAGGAGGGGCCATAGCCCTGTTCTCCTACTTCCTCTCTGGGAGCCAGGACCCTAAGGGAGCAGAACTCATGCCCACCTGTAAAATGGGGATGATAATAGCATCCACCTCCTGAGGTCGCCTGAGGACCAATTCACCTCCATAATGTCCAAGAGCAAAGCTTGCAATGCTGAGCAGCCTTTGTCTTCATCAGCTCCCAGTCATGATCACGATGTGAGCCGCACCCAGCGATTTCATCCAGCCAGGAGAATCCTGCCATCAATGCAGGCTGCTGCCTTCCCCACAGCTTAGTGAGTAAAACCCCGAGAAGAAGACTTGGCCAAGGTCACACAGCCAGTGTGCCTCAGAGGCAGGGTTTGAACCCATTTTCTGGGATCCATTGCCGCACACTGCTCTCTCTTGTTGCTGCTGTTGCAGATATATACCTCAGCTCATGATACAGTACGGAAGGGCTGAATTTGCCCTTGTGGGATGTATGGCGTGTGCGGAGAGGACCAGTACCTCTGGTGTGAGTGCTAGGGTACACTATGGCGCCACCTAGCTGCCTGCAGTAGAGCAGCACCTCTGGTGAGTGCTAGAGTGCTGTGCACCATGGCGCCACCTAGCGTCCCAGGGGAGAACAGCACCTCTGGTGTAAGTGCTAGGGTGCTGTGCACTATGGCGCCACCTAGCTGCCCGCAGTAGAGCAGCACCTCTTGTAGGAGGGCTTGCTGAGCCTTTTTAGAGCTGCTCATCCACCTTTGGTCTCCATCTGGCACTCAGCTCTCACCTGTGGCTACAAGAAGCCATAGCAACACACAGTGGCCACACTGGTCAGCCAGCTCAGCAGGCAGACTAAACCAGGTTGAGGATAACCAACAGGACTCAAGCCTGTCAGAGTTAAGGGGGTGTCTACCCCAAGTATGGGAAGACTTCCCCCATTGGAATGGCCAGATTTGTTCCAGTGGCCATGAAGACAGCAGAAGCTGTGGCGTGCCTAGAGCTTGGTCGGACATTGAAGATGCCGGTCATCCATTGCATTCCAGGCCATTGCTAGTTGAATTGACTTTTGCCCTGCCACAGGGCTTCAATGATTCTGGAGGAGAGAGTGATGCTGATAACTTGGTGCAACTCTGTCTCCCTCAAATCCAATTCATGCATAAGAAAAGATAGCATCCAGTGATGTCATTGTTCCTCTTTGAAAATGAAGGCGGAAGGGGCAGCTAGGGGGCATAGTAGATAGAGCACCAGACCTGAAGTTGAGTGGTTCTGGGTTCAGATATGACCTTGGATACTTTCTAGCTGTGTGACCCTGGGCAAGTCACTTGAGCTTGTTTGCCTAGCCCTTGCCTTTCTGTCTTAGAGGAAGGAAGGAAGGAAGGAAGGAAGGAAGGAAGGAAGGAAGGAAGGAAGAAAGGAAGAAAGAAAGAAAGAAAGAAAGAAAGAAAGAAAGAAAGAAAGAAAGAAAGAAAGAAAGAAAGAAAAAAGAGAAAAAAGGAAGGAAAGAAGGAAAGAAAGGAAGGAAGGAAGAAAATGAAGATTAAGCAGCTATTTGATGCAGTAGAAATTCAAAATTAAGCAATCTTTGTGAATAAGTTAAGTGATCATAATATTGGTTGTGTTTCTTAACATCATTCCCCCTCTACGATCATACCATAATTCTGATTTTTTCTGTATAAAGTACTCAGGGTGGCAGATGATCTGTCTATAACCACTATCCCATTGTAGATCTAAGTTAGGATACAAATTCACATCTCCTAGTTCTAAATCCATTACTTTCCAGCATAGCAAAATGTACACACATCTTGGACAATACCATTTTTGTCCCTTGCCTCAGGGAACTCTCCTTTCCTGGAATATTTTAATACAATTTTGTCTTTTATGAAGAAAAAAGCCTTCTGCACTAAAAAACAAAACAGCTAATATGAAAGTATATAATTAGACTCTAGCACTAAGAAATCATGCTGAAATCACCTTAATAAGTCCATAATCACCTCAAGCAAGCCCATCTATCCATCTAACCTGTTTCCATAGAAAACAAAGATTTCTAGAACTAAGGGAAAGAAATTCCCAAATAAGCATATGGATGTTTCATTGCTTTTTGGTCTCCAGGTATACAGAACCTATTGGTCCAGAATTCTTCCAAACATAAGTGTAGACTATGAGTATTTTAATTTGTTTCAATTTATTAAGCATCTCATATGTGCCAGGCACTGCAAACACAATTAAGAAAAAGAAAGACGGTCCTTACGCTCAAGGAGCTTAGAATCTAATGGCAGAAAAAATCACACAAAAGTGGGCTGGAAAAGGGGTGGTGTGGGGTAAAGAGACACATCAGTGGGATGTCTTGTTCTGTAGTAAGGAAACTAGACAGAGTTACAGATGCAAAGTGCAGTAAGCCGGAAGTTCAGTTTCTAGCATCAATAAAGGAAGGCTTTGGGAGGAGTTTGGTCCTCCACCCTCCAGGCCTCCAATCAGAGAGGAGAGAAGACTGAGGGAAATTTGTACCCAGGCTTGAAATAGTAGCATAAGATTAGAAGTGATGATCTTAGCCTGGGAGTGGCATTTAGGAAATGAAACTAGACACCCTAAATGCTTGCCTTTTTTTCTAGTCCTCAGGAACCTCATCAGTCTCTCAGGCATCTGCAAAAATAATTACATCGAGCATTTCTATAATGATTTTTCCCAATTCACTAAGGATTGGAGGACAGATGATGTCAAACAGAGCCCCTTTTGAAACAAGATTAAAATATAACTGGGCAATATTTAACAAAATAAATAAAAATGTAATCAAACATACATAATGTTAATATGTGGTTTTCTAAGTTGAGGTGAGCCCACTAGGATCCTTATGTATGGTTTAGTGGTTCCTTTCTATTTTTTTTTTTAACTCTTACCTTCTGTCTTAGTAGAACAGCAATGGGGTTAAGTAATTTGCCTGTGGTAATACAGCTAGGAAGTGTCTGATGCCAGATTTGAACCTAGGCCCTCCTGACTCCATGTCTGGTGCTCTATCTTCTGTGCTACCCAGATGTCCTGGTCCATTTCTATTTGAGTGTCAAACTCAAATTTGTTGTCAAAACACTTCTCTAGGATGCTGGTCAATGGAAAAGTGTTGGAGTAAAAGATGGAGGAAGGGAGGTAGAGTGATTAGGGTAATCCTGTTACTGAGGAATAATTTCACTTCATAGCAAGTCACCAATTTCTTGCTGCCAGGCTGGGCAGGGACCACCCCCCCACCTCGGAGCCTAGAACATCTCATTGCCCCTGTGCCTCTTCTCATACTGGGAGTTCCTCCAGATGCCTTCGTGTTGGAGTTGGACGTGGTTGGCCTTTCTTCACACTCCTCCCAACTCTGCTCCTGAATCTTGGGACTTTACCACCATGTTTCTTTGTGGGTCCCTCCCAGACTCCCTCCCCTCTTAGCACCCATTTTATGTGCTGTTTTCCCCCATTAGAATATAAGCCCCTTGAGGGCAGGGACTGTTTTTCTTTGTTCTTGCATCTATCTCCCCAGAACTTAGCACAGTGCCTAGGACATAAGTTGTTTAATAAATTCTTATTATTTGGTTGGGATAAATTACCCTAAAACAGTGATGGTGAACCTTTTAGAGGGATGGGTGATGGGAGAAATGTCAGGAGCACGTGGAGAGGGGAAGGAGAGCAGCTCATCTCCGCATCCCTCCGGCTTTCCAGTAAAGAACTCTGGCAAACTCTGTACTGGGGTGACAGTGTGCGGGCCCACAGAGAAGGTTCTGAGTATTCCCTCTGGCATGCATGCCATAGGTTTGCCATCACAGCCCTAGCAGAAACACCAGGTTACTGATGAAGCTGCAGCTGCTATGGCTGGTCTGGGCAGCGCTGGCTTCTTCTTCCTTCAGCCTCCTTCTAAGGAAGACCTGATGTTGTCCAGATCTAAATCCTCCCACAGACCTCCAGTCATCCAGCTGTTATCCTTGAACCTATGGAGGAGCCGCAGGACCTTCAGTCATTGGAAAACTATGGCATTCACCTGACTTTGCAACAACACACCAAGTAGAGGGCATTATCTTACAAACCTAACAGCATTTATTTATTTGTTTGTTTGTTTGTTTGTTTTAAACCCTTACCTTCTGTCTTGGAGTCAATACTGTGTATTGGCTCCAAGGCAGAAGAGGGGTAAGGGCTAGGCAATGGGGGTTAAGTGACTTGCCCAGGGTCATACATCTAGGTAGTGTCTGAGGTCAGATTTGAACCTAGGACTTCCTATCTCTAGGTCTGGCTCTCAATCCACTGAGCCACACAGCTGCTCCCAAGCCCAACAATATTTTACCTTTTCATCTTCTTTTTTCTATAGGAGAGGAGCATCAACACTTTCCCAAGTTATGGACAAAAAGCACAGAGCTGGAATGAAGCAAACAGGGGACACTGGGAAAATGCACCTGAAAACAACCAAAAGTGAGAAACTCCAGCCCCCCTATATAATCACCTTAATTCAGGGTGTTGTTGCTTATTCCCACCAAGCATTGCATCATCACCTTGGTCACCGGGCTGGGTGTGGGGGCAACTGACATATGGAAGAGAATGGTAGCCCCTCTTTGGAACCAGAGTTCAGTGACTCTTTGGCTAGAACTTGAGATTAGTCAAGTCAACTGAAGAAGCATTTAAGTGCCTGACGTGTGCCTGCCAGGGAATCTAAGTGACACAGTGAACAGCCTCAGACACTGTCTATGTGAACCTGGGCAAGTCATTTATCCCTGTTTGCCTCAGTTCCTTTTCTATAAAATGAGCTGGCAAACCACTCCAGTATCTTTACCAAGCAAATTCCAAATGGGGTCACCAAGAGTTGGACAGAACTGAAAACAACTAAACAACAATAATATGTGCCAGGCACAGTGCTGAGACCTGAGGAGACAGAGTCAAGTCAATAAACATTTCCTAAGCCCCTACTCTGTGGTAGGCACTTGTGTTCATTGCTGGGGACACAGAGAAAAACGTTCCTTGAATTCAAGACTCACGCTCTAATGGGGGAAAGCATCTGCAGAAATGTCAAGGACAAACAAGCTAGGAAAAGGGTAAATGAGCAATGTTGACAGAGGGAAGACACTGAGATTCGTGAGGTCTGGGAAAATGCTTTCTGCCATTCCCCCAGTTTCTCTTATTGGCCTGACTCAGCCCTGGTCGGTTCCTTTTCTCTGTGTGGTCTGCTGCAACTCTTATTTACTGTTTAGCTACCAGTGTGCCCTTTGGCATAGTGTAAGTCATGTCACGGAGACAAGGTTCCTCTAGCCAGATGGCTGTGTGCTTGTCCTGATACCTGGGTCCCATAAGACTCCTTTTCTACCTCCCAATGCTTGGTCCTGTTTAATAAACTAATTAGCAATTACCAATCACTGATTTTGAGTTAAGAGTTTGTTCATCATAATGGTAGCCATCATAACAAAAGTTTACTAGCATAACCAAGATTTAAGGCTTCAAGGCATTGAATATTACTGTACAGATCTAATGCCCAATTCTTAATTTAGTGAGCAAAAGAAACAGACCAGTTGAAGAAGATGAGAAAGATAGATAGGCAATTCTCTGATGAAAAAAATTTAATCTATGGTCTTAGGAAAAAAGGCTCTAAACCAATATTGATTAGGGAAATGCAAATGTAAACAACTCTGAGATACATCACATCTACCAGAATGGGTAACGTCACCAAAAAGGAAAATGATAAAACGTTGGAGGGGATGTGGGAAAATCAGGACCCTGATACACTGTTGGTGGAACTGAGAACTGATACAATCATTCTGGAGAGCAATATGGAGCAAGGCTCAAAGGACCACAAAACTATGACCCAGCAATACCACTACTGGGACTGCATTCCAAAGAGATCAGAGACAGGGGCAAAGGACCTACTTTGTACAAAAATATTTTTAGCAGCAATTTTTGTAGAGGAAAAGAACCAGTTGGGGAATGAATGGCTGAACAAGCTGTGGTATATGATTGTAACAGAATACTATCGGACCATAGAAATGATGAACAGGGTAAGTTCAGAAAAATCTAGACAGACATATAAATGGATGCAAAGTGAAGTGAGCAGAACCAAAACAGTATATACACGACAGAAATATTGTACTGTGATCAACTTTGAAGGCCTAAACTATTATCATTAAACCAAGCTAATCCCAAGGGACTCATGATGGAAAAGGCTCTGTTGGAGTCTTATCACAGATCAAAGCAGGCCATTCTTCGCTTTATTTCTTTCATGGGATTTTTTTAGTGTATGTGTGATAAGTGTCTTCTGTCATGACATGGGGAAATGGAAATATATATTATGTGAAAGCCACTGGTATAAGCTATATCACACTATTTACCAACTTGGGGATGGGGGTAGAAAGAAGGGAGGAAAAGAATTTGAATTCCAAAATGTTAGAAAACAATTGTTAAAATTGGCAAAAAAAAATTTTAAGTTAAAAAAAAGAAAGAAAGAAATGCTGAGCCAGGATGCTTTCGGGAAAACCTGGAAAATCATGAATTGATGCCAAATGAAATAAGAAGAACCAGGAGAAGAGTGGATGAAGTAACAGTAACATTGTCTTATGATCAACTATGAACAACTTAGCGCTTTTCAGCAATACAAAGATCAAAGACAATTCCAAAGAACTTGGGATGAAAAATGCTCTCTCTCTCTCTCTCTCTGAAGAAAGAACTAATGGAGTCTGAATGCAGCTTGAAGCAGACTATTTTTTTAGGTTTTTTTCTCCTTGATTTGTGTTTTCTTTCACAAGATTGACATGGAAATATGTCTAGCATGGCTGCACATATATAACCAATATCAAATTGCTTATCATCTCAAAGATGGAGAAGGAGAGGAAAGGGAAAGAGAATTCAGAACTTAAATTTAAAAAAAAGTTAAGAATTGTTTTTATATATAATTGGGGGAAATAAAACATTTAAAAACAGAAAACCTATAGGCATTCCTTCACTGTACATGTATTTTTGAAAGCTTGGATTATTGTACAACAAAGAGATTAAGGGATTTGTCCAGGGTCACAAAGCTAGGAAATTTCTGAAGTTAGATTTGACCTCATCTTCCTTCTAATAGATATTTGAGACAGGGCAAGTCACTTATAACACATCTATTTTGTGTCTGTATTTTTATTTATTTATTTATTTTTTATTTTAAACCCTTAACTTCTGTGTATTGACTCATAGGTGGAAGATTGGTAAGGGTAGGCAATGGGGGTCAAGTGACTTGCCCAGGGTCACACAGCTGGGAAGTGTCTGAGGCCGGATTTGAACCTAGGACCTCCCGTCTCTAAGCCTGGCTCTCAATCCACTGAGCTACCCAGCTGCCCCCGTGTCTGTATTTTTTTAAACCCGTCCATTCCACGATCCACTGTACCACCTAGGATCTGTGGCACACTCTCCCGAAGATATACAGAGCATTCATTAAAAAATGGGAAAGCATCTATTGAGGCAAAGGATCAGCAAGGCATAAGGGTTGAGAGCATTCAGGGTCAAGATGACTCATGCCTCAAGTACTGCAGGGCCAACATGTCTGTGATTATGTTCATAAATTCATCTTGAACCATCTTGATAGCTAGGGCTAGTTCTCTCCTTGTTCTTCCTTGAATCCATGTTTAACTATCTTCTCTGCTGCCAGGAGGGCATATTCCTGGAATTGTTTCACCCCGTGAATCACAGCTTTTCTGTGTCTGTGTCTGTGTCTGCCTTTGATTCTCTTGAACTGTTGGATGGGAATCATCTACTGGGCAAGTAATTCTGATTTTGATATCATGGCTAATGGAGGTTAGAGGTGAGAGTTTGCTCCCCCTTTGTTGACTTCATAGAAAACACATTCCAGGGTGGTGGGGTGAATGGGGTAGTGGGAGTTGTAAGGGAGAGAAGAAATTTAACTCTGATGGAAAAATCAGAATAGAGGGACTGGAGATAGACACATGAGTCCCTGAGGGAAATCAGAACCTCCAGACCAAGGTACCTGAAGCCATAAGGTCCAGGCATCTGAAGCCTGTGCTACTCCTTCACTTTCTGGGAGCCATCATCACTCTACCCCACAGAAAAGGAGAATTCTGACCCCTTGCATCCCTAGAGGTAAGGGCAAAGATATATGCCCCATGGGGACATGTGAGTTTTGAAAGTTCAGGAGAATAAACCATTTTAAAGTCCAGGAGTCAAAGCCATGTTGGACTTTGCATCTAAGTTAGCAGTGATGCCCAAGGAGCAACCTTCAGGACCCAGTCCAGAGATGGCTGAGTTTGAGGACTCACAGAGTAGTGATGTTGCAAAATCAGTGAGTGCCATGATTTTGGACCAGAACTTGGTGGGAAGAACACTGTCTAGAAACTGAATTAAGTCTGGCGCTCTCTAAGATGATATAGGGGAGAGTGTGCCCTCAAGGTACTGGGGATAGGAGGGGTATTTATACTACAGTTATTGCTATATCTTCAAAGTAAGTGTCTCTTTGTAAAAGCTAAATGAAGTTAAATAGTTATGGGGAACTGGAGTTCTAGTAACTAGTGACTAATAGTGGACAGAAAACACCATTACTGGTCTTAAGCCATAATATTAGGAGAAAAGAATCCCCCTCAACCACTCAGGATACCCTCAGAATCTTGACAGAGTTGTAGCTAGCAAGGCAAAACCAAAGCTACTTGCTAAACAGGTACTGGTTTATAATCAGTAGACAGGTACAGTGTTGGGAGATGGAGCACCATGTGCAATTGAACAGAAAATAGTCCAGAGTAATTGGACTGTCCAGTTCACAAAGTGGGGTATGACAGAGGTGTCAAATACTCCTGGATGCCAAACTAGAATAAAACATAATTAGTAAATATTTTTAAAATAAATGAAAATGCAATTGAATATAGAAATTATTAATATACCATTTTCTAAATTGATAGGCAGCCATGGAGATCCTTATGTACAGTTTAGTGATCACATTTCTCTTTGAAAAAAAGCAATCCTTCTTTATAAACAAAGAAAATCTATTTGAACAGCAATGCTTAAGGTTCTTTCCCCCTCATTATTTTTTTACAAATAAGGGCACACTTTCATGGGAGCCATAAAAACAGTTATATATCCATTGCTCTAATGCATGCAGTAATATGACAACCTGCTTACAATCTTCTGGCTAAAATGCTATGGAACATCCAAAGAGTTCTGTAAAGCATCTTAAGAGTAAAAACTAAAGGGAATGTCCATCTATTTAAAAGGGAAGGAAACATTATAAGTTCTTCTGACATAATGAAACCCCATAAGATTATAAAACCAACTGCAGTGACACTAGTGATTTGTATTTTTGCAACTGGCTGCTAAAAATAGAAATGCATTTTTCTGCTTTTGTGTAGTAAGTGGTATATTTGTAAAGATTTTACACCTATATTTTACAATATTTAAACAGCAAAATTAAACTTGGAGCAAATACTTTTTAAATGAGCCTTTGATTTAAAACCAGGTAAAGACAACACTAAAAAAGAAAATGACAGACAAATTTTGCTAGTTGAAAAGAAAAGCTCAATTTGTATCTCTATTGCAAAAATACTAGCTAAAATATCAGCTAATGGACTATGATGACATAATAAAAAAGCTATTTGTCAAGACAAAATAGGTTTTCTACAAGCCTCTCAAGGCTGGTTCAACATCAGAAAACTACCAGCTTAATAAAACATATACCCAAAATATCAATAAACTCTTGATTATAACTATAGATTTTTAAAAAACCTTTACTTTCTGTTTTAGAATCAATACTAAGTATCAGTTCCAAAGCAGAAGAGCAGTGAGGAGTAGTTTCCTAGGGTTAAGTGACTTGTCCAGAGTCACACAGCTAGAAAGTATCTGAGTCCACATTTGAACTCAGGACCGCCCATCTCTGGGCCTGGCTCTCTATCCACTAAACCACCCAGCTGCCCCAACAATAGATTTAAAAAAAAAAAAAAAAAAAAGCCTTTGGTAACAACAAAAGTAAATGTTATGCATTTATAAAGACCAAGCTCCTTCCTTCCTTTCTAATCCCTTCTCTCCCCTATAACCTTTTCTTTGCAGAAATAGGGGACTATGGGCATGTAATCTTATATATAACATAAGACATTTCTTCTTTTTTTTAAATCCTTACTTTCCATCTTGGATTCAATACTGTGCATTGGGTCCAAGGTAGTAGAACAGTAAGAGCTAGGCAATGGGGGTTAAGTGATTTTCCCAAGGTCACACAGCTAGGAAGTATCTGAGGTCACATTTGAACCCAGGACCTCCTGTCCCTAGGCCAGGCTCCCAATCCATTGAGCCACACTGCTGTCCCCCAGACTTTTTCAGTGTTCATTAGTTTTGCTGAAATTTTTTCCTCCTCATGCGTATTCTCTCCCTCATAAGGGATGGCTCAATGAAATTGAGGGGAAGGATATAGTGGGAAATATAGTTAATGTAAAAACAAAAGATGTCAGGAGGAGCTAGGTGGCTAGTGGCTAGAGAGCCAGGCCTATAGATGAGAGGTCTTGGGTTCAAATTTGCCCTCAGACACTTCCAAGCTATGTGATCTCACAAGTCACTTAACTCCAATTGCCTGGCCTTTACCTCTCTTCTGCCCTGGAAACAATACTTGGTATGAATTCTAAGATGGAAGATATGGGTTTAAAAAAAAAAAGGATATCTTAAAATAATGTGTGGTTTGTTCCTGTTGGCCCTCACTATCTGCCTCCCAATGATGGCATTTTTCATTTTCAATCACTTTAGAAATGTGAATTGTTGCTATGATCAATGTTAGAATTGCTCTTATTACTATCATCATCCATTCCAGAGAGGAACAGGGATGAGACTTTAGGAACCTCCTTAGGAGCCTGGAAAAATGATCAGGGAATCTTTGTGGGAACAGGGATTTTATGGAGTCATTGTGGGGTCTCTTTTCCATGTCAGGTGCCTTCCATTCCCTTTCACCTGTAGAAGTAGTCCTCCAGACTGTGGGTCAGCAGGCCACTACCCATAGGGAGCCAAGGAAAGAAGGTGCCACCACCCACACATCTTGCCCTCTCCTCCTGTCTGTCTTCCCTCTCATCAGGCTCAAAGTCTCTGCTGGGTCAGGGAGAGGGAGGGCAAGGGCTGGTGAGACCAGGCTCAATGATCTTCTGAGAACACACCCCCCCTTTCCATTCTTCTCCACCCCTTCTGTTCCTGCTCTTCTCTTCCTCTTTGCCCTAGCTCCCAGTTCCTTCCTCCTTGAAGACTATAATTGGATCTGATTCTGCCCCAGGACATAAATCTGGCTTCTCCTGAGTCCTGGATCTCATCATGGACCTATTATTGCTGCTGCTGCTGCCCCTGCTCTGGAGAAGTAAGTAGGGGCAGAGATAAAACTGAAGGCAGTTAGAGGGAGAAGAAAGAGGTTTGGGGGGAAACTGGCCCTGGAAAGGCTAGGGAGCAGAATGAGGAAATGAGAAGTCTCAACTTGTGTTTCTCTCTCTCTCTCTCTCTCTCTCTCTCTCTCTCTCTCTCTCTCTCTCTCTCTCTCTCTCTCTCTGTCTGTCTGTCTCTGTCTCTCCCTCAGGAATCATTTCTCAAAATACTGAGTTTAGGATTCACGTCAAGAAGACAGTGGCTGTGCAGGAGGGCCTGTGCGTCTCTATCCCCTGCTCCTTCGATTACCCCCAACAGTATAGGAATGATAAGAAAGTTCATGGATACTGGACATATGTACACTATTGGGATTATCTTGCGGCCACCAATGATCCCCAAAAAAATGTCCACTCCTGGGCAAAGGGCCGGTTCCACCTCACTGGAGACCTCCAGATGGACAACTGTTCCTTTAGTATTACTCGAGCCCAGAAAAAAGATCAAGGGAATTACTGGTTCCTGATGAAGAAAGGAGACCTGACACATGGTTTCAAGGACAACATGGTGTCTATCCAGGTAGAGGGTGAGCACTTTGTACCAGGGAAACATCTGGGTAATAACGGGTACCCTGGGTTAAGGGCCAATGTGGGATCCAGTCTTCAGACTCTTGGCTAGGAGGACACATTATGGTTCCTTCTGTGATGAAACACAACCTCGATCATGGGCGAGCACCTCAGGATCTGGGCACCGAGGGACAAAGCTAAGGGTGGGAGGGGTCTTCATGGGGACCATCAAAGGGACAGACACCCTAAGGAGGTGAGGGCATGCCCCTGAGGCTGTCAGAAGGATGGAAACACTGAGGCTGGGACACAAGGCTCAGGTCCCGGTGAAGGTGAGAGATAGCCAGGGACGGAGAGAGAAGAGTCAGGGCACAACCAGGGAAAGGCCCTATTGGAGACATAAAAGGGACAACCCAAGGTTGTCATCTAGAGGCGCGCAGCATGAGGGCTACTCCTGCTGCCACCCTGCTCACAGCCTCTCTCCTCCCCCAGATCTCACCCAGAAGCCAGAGGTCCACATTCCAGAGATGCTGGTGTCTGGGGACCAAGTGACCTTGACCTGTACGGTTCCTGGAGCCTGCAGAGAAAGCACAGCCATCAGCTACCTCTGGACTGGGACTGCCCTCTCCTCTCCTAGATTTGCATCTGAAGACCTCCGCTCCTCCAGCCTCCACTTCACCCCTAAGCCCCAAGACCATGACACTAGTCTCACCTGTCAGACAACATTCCCGGAGTCTGGAGTGAGCACAAAAATGACAGTCAAGCTCAGGGTTTTCTGTGAGTCCGGAGGGAGGGCGAGGAAAGGATGCTTGAGTCCCCGAGGGAGAAGGGTGGGAGGAGATGGGCCGGGAGTCCCAAGAGGGCAG
The DNA here is from genome assembly GCF_016433145.1 of Gracilinanus agilis. Lineage (NCBI taxonomy): Eukaryota > Metazoa > Chordata > Mammalia > Didelphimorphia > Didelphidae > Gracilinanus > Gracilinanus agilis. The sequence continues at coordinate 17,158,190 of NC_058132.1, read as the reverse complement.
AGATAAGCCTTGTCCTCTATGTGTGTGTAAGGGTGCGGGGTGGGCTGGAGAGAATCCCTGGGTCTCCCTGTTTCCAGTTCTGAAGGTACTAACCTCACCCCATCCCTGAAGATGGGTCCTGGTACCTCAGCCCTCAGTCCTCCTTCCATTGCAGACCCTCCTCGGAATATGAACATCAGAGTTTCCTGGGCAAACAGGGCAGGTATGTTTGCAAAAAGCAACTGGAAGGTTTGGGGATGGGCTATGAAGGAAGGAAGAGAGGAAGGAAGGTCAGGGCTCTCTCTCCTTTCTCTCTCAAGGCCCAGAATTCCCAGGAAACGCTTCATCCCTGGTGGTCCTCGAGGGCGAGTCCCTGACTCTGGTCTGTGGCACTCGTAGCTACCCCCCAGCTGTGCTGAGCTGGGCCCACAGAGGCCAAATCCTGAATTCTACCCAGGCCTCAGATCCTGGGGTCCTGCGCCTGGAGCTGTCCCAACTGGGGAGTAATGCCAGCGGAGAATACAGCTGCCAAGCCAAGAACCTAGTGGGGCACCAGGACTACTCAGTGAGACTCTGTGTGCAGAGTGAGTGAGGGGGCTGCGGGGTACAGCAGTGTGGCCCCCCGAGTCCCCAACCCCACACAAACAGGGCTGAGGGGTCGGTGCTAATGAATGTGGGTCAGGATCCTTCCAACAGCTCCTTCTGCAAAGAAACCAAAGTCCAGGCATCCATGAGCATCTCAGGGCCGGGGGAAGGCCGAGCGACAGAGCTGGGGGTGTTCAGGGAGGCCTCGGGGAGACACACAGGTGAGTGAGGGGGTGGGATGGTAGTGAGACCGTCCACTGAATGGACACACTGTGGAGACCTCTGATAGAGGAAACAGAACCTCAGGTTGGGGCAACAGGCTCAGGCCTTAGGAAAGAGAGAGAAGGCCAAGGATGAGGAACTCAAGTCAGGGCACTGGGGAAACAATGTCCTGGAAACATATGAGGGAAGATCTCAGGGCTGTCACATTGTGGGTGCCCCTTCTCCTGCCTCCTGGATCACTCACTGTCTCTCTCCTTTCCCAGTTCTGACCCAGAAGCCAGAGGTCCACATTCCAGAAATCCTACAGTCTGGGCGCCAGGTGACTGTGACCTGTTTGGTTCCTGGGCCCTGCAGAGAGGGGAAACACCTGGCCTACCTCTGGGGTGGCACTGCCCTCTCCTCTCAGGGTTCTGCCCTGGGGAATACCAATTCCTCCAAACTCCTCTTCACCCCCCGGGCCCAGGATCACGGCACGAACATCACCTGCCGGGTGATATTCCCAAAGGCCAGAGTGAGCATAGAGAGAACTGTCCAGCTTAGGGTTGCCTGTAAGTGATGGGTAGGGGGAGGTAGGAGACATAGGTCTCCCCAGGGAAAAGAGGGCTGGAGGGGAAGGTCTAGGACCCAGGACATCAGGTGCCCAGCGAGGCATCGGAGAAGGCAGGAAGAGACAGGGCCCTATGGAGGGGATGGGAGACCCTAGTTTCTGAGCCTGAAGGTTGTCATTTTAACCTGTCCCTAAAAATAAAATCTGGACCCCAGCCCAAACATACTCATTCTATTTCAGATCCTCCTCAGAATATGACCATCAGTGTTTCCTGGGCATACAGAAGAGGTAGGTTTTCAGTAAGCAATGGTTAGAGCATGGGGAACAAGGAGATGGCTCTCATCCTCCTCTGACCCCTAAGGTCAGTCTGGACCAAAGATAGAAGAGATGGAGTCCTCATCTCCATCCCTAACTCCCTTTTCTCTCCCCAGATCAAGAGTTACTGAGAAACACCTCATCCCTGAGGGTCCTGGAGGGGGAGAACTTGACTCTGGTCTGTGCCACAGAAAGCAACCCCCCAGCCACCTTGATCTGGACCCATAAGAATCAAGTCCTTCGATCCTCACAGATCTCAGATCTTGGGGTCCTGTACCTAGAACTGTCTAATCTGGGGCCCAAAAACAGGGGCGAATACACCTGCCAAGCTCAGCACCCACTGGGATCTCAATGGCATTCAATGAGACTTTGTGTGCAAAGTGAGTTAGAGTGGCCTGGGAGGTAGAGCTGCAAGACCCCAACATCCCCATTCCCAGCAGGCACTTACAGCAGTGGTCATTGGAGACTTGAGCCTGACATCCAGGTCCTGAGGGCAGAGCTGAGACTTGGGGGTACACTCCCTCTAGTCTCCAGATTCTATCTCCCTCACGTAACCAGCAAAAAATGAAATGACTGAGGAGAGAAAGGTTTGGTCTTTTGAGCATAACGATTTCTTAAGCAATGCATGCCAATTGCCCAACAAATCGGGACCAGGCCCCTTTCTCAGCTTAGGGTTGGACCCCAAATACAGAGAGGAGACAGACATTAAAAACAATCAAATAAAGCCACAATTCAATATTAGGTAATCTGATTTTGAATTGGGAAAAAGACTAAGACCTTTTCCAGTTGGGAGGGGGAAAGTTAACATGTACAATTCCCTGAATTCAGGAAAAGAGATGTCCCATTCCTCCCCAAGTATCTATAAACAATCAAAGGAACTTGGAAACAATAACTGATTGATCATTTTGGGACCAATTTTCAGATAGGACATGTGGGTTTCTTGAGAATTAGGAGAAAACTCCTTCCATCCATCTTAGGCTCTGACTATGTCTCTGGTCAGCATCATCCACGTCCTTGGTGAAGGGTCTCTAAGCAGCAGGTATAGGTGGTCCAGTTTCTCAGTCACACAAGGCTAGGTTCAGAAAATGCAATAAGGTTTTCCCCCCAATTCCCACAACTGAATAAACTTTTTTCACAAGATAGAATCTGGACTAAGCCCACAACTGAATAGAAAGGAACTGAGTTAGCTCTGGAATTAAGATGGAGTCAGTGGGGATCATTTGATTCCCACAGTTCACCCCTCTCTGTCCTGATCTCCTCAGTTTCTTCCATTTTCTTATACTCAGCCTGTGCTTGTTGCCCTGTCTCTGAGGAAGAGGATGGTTCCTGGCCTCTGATCTTGACCCTGCTTCGAGGAGTCCTCATGGGAGTGGGTTTTCTTCTCACCTACAGCCTCACCTGGCTCTATTACTCCTGGTAAGCTAGAGTCTGCTCCCTCCTTAACAGGCTTCAGGGATCCTAGGCCTGCTGTAGCTCCCCCTGACTAGTCCCAGGAGATTCTCTAAGCTTAGTCTCTGACAGGAGTTTGTGTTTTCTCCACAGTCAAGTCCACCAGTCCCAGGACACTATGGATAAGAGTGTGCCAATGGATGTTTACTCAGTCCCTGTGTTCTAAGAGACTCAGGATATGTCAATGATATCCAGAATTGCTAGACAAAAATCATAATAGCTAGCATCATATCCACTTTCAGTGCTTCCTCTCTCACATTATCAAAGCCCACTTTGGTGCTCAGAAATCCTTCTAATCACCTTTTATTGACTTCCAAGTTGACTCCTCAAAGGCACAGTTCCAAATTTCCTCCTCTATTCTCAAGCCCCTGACCCCATCCTGTCATCTAGTGCTTGGAATGTTCTTGCCTCCTACTTCCTTGAGAAAACCTATTCACCCTTCTCTCTAAATAACACCTGAACAATCTCCCTTTTCTTCTGTCCTCTTGCCCTCTAGTTTCTGAAGAGTGAGACATCCTTATATCCCTTCATCTTAACCATTTCCTCCTACATTCCCCATGTCATCACTAGAACTTGGAAGAGACCCCTAAGTTGACCTAGAAAAAGCCCTCCCTGACCAGAAATCCTCTGAACAACTTCCCTGAAAGATGGTCATATGTCCTCTGCTAGAAGACCTCAAGTGATGTAGTATTAGACCTCCTGAAGCAGCTTATTCCACTTTAATATTATTTAGGAAGCTATGCACTGAACCAATATGGCTTACATCTTGACCTACACACACACACACACACATCTGATTCTGATTCTACTTTCTGGGACCAATCAGAACAAGTTTCATTCACATGATCTCTCTTCAAAACACTGAAGAAAACCATAATGTCTCCCCAATTCCCCCAAGTCTTCTCTTCTTCAGGATAAACATTTATTTCCTTCAAGTCATCCTCAAATGACATGTTCTCTAGACTCACTCCTTTCATCATCCCACTACCTGTTACATTAAAAAATAGCATTAGTGACTTCATTTTGTCTTTATGCACCATTTTGTGAAGCTAAGTTTCAGTGGCTTATCAGGAATCTGATTTTAGAGAAGTCACAAGTTTACTCCCATCCCAAAAGTTACCCAACATAAGGAATGTCATAAAATTATTCTTCTCCCACTTACCTCAGTGTCTTCCAATCCTCTCCACCAATAAGAAACCAGGTGTTTTGATCCCTATAATCCTGTTTTTCACTTCCTCCAAATTGTATATTAACTGTGTAGAAATGAATGGTCAATATCCTTGGCTACTGAAAGTCTTGATCCAGATTTGTTTCTGAAACCACATGCATTGCTAAATAAATTGTTATCTGGATCCAGTTACTCTGTTTCTTTATTCCATCCTCCCTTTTTTCTCTTTTGTTTGTCAGTATCCTTCCTAAACTGAACACAGCACTCCAGGTAGACTTTGCCCAGGGTAGAGGACAGTGGGACTATCCCCTCTTTGTACTCGGGCTCTATTAGATCAAGGAGTATGGATCTGGGCATGTGCACTGACCCCTTGATGAGATTAAAGCCCTTGTACTTCCAGATGATGGTACAATCCCTTACTAGGATTGGGTTCCCCAATTGGTGACCATGTCAAAGAGGATCAGTTACCAAGCCAGAAAGCCATTCCCTTTGAGCCAAAAGGATTGAGGAGAAATGGTTACTTTATCACTTCTTTATCTGCTTACCTAGGACAGTCTGAGAATGGACCTCAAGTTCCTTACTGTCTTTTCTGCTTTGTGCTTCTTTCTCTAAGCATAAGTTGGCCTGAGAAGTGGACTTTTCCAGCCTTCACAGCTCCCTTATGAGTTCATAAGTTTCTGGGCTTTTGAGCTGATGCCAGTGACAAAATGGGAAGTGGACTCTAAAGTTAACTACATCACATCTCAGAGAAGTTGCACCACTTCCAGAGAAACTCAAAGGAGAAGGAAGAGAGGAGGAGGAGGAAGGAAAAGAAGGAAAGGAAGGGAAAGAGAACAGTCACTTAGAATACTAAGAAAATCTGAACTTGGGAATTATACAGACCAGACATTTCAAAACTTAATGTCTGGCCAGCAGTCCTGAAAAGTGCCTTTACCTTTCAAATAGGCTATAATGATGGAAATGGATTATTTCTTCACACAAGCTTATTCTGTATAGTACATCCAAGATTCTCCCAACTACAGGGCATCACTCCCTGCAGTTCTGCATAGCAATCAGCAGATGGTACTAAACACATGTAGGGTTTCAATTATAATGAATCATGAAGGTATTAAAAATGTATTCAAAAGCTGACTCTAGTGAGCAAAGGGCTCATGGACCTGACTTATGGATATATTTCTAATATTTAATATGATTGATTTCTGAATCCTTAAATTGGTTGGGTCTTAAATTTTGTGGAACTTAGAAATCAAGCCTTTACAGTAATCTGTAGTCTGGAAGGAGGCTGATAAGCAATTTTAATAGCTTCTTTGTAATGTCAAAGACATACTCTCAATATCTGAATGAGATGGTGCCAGGGTTCTGGAGGAAACACTTTCAAATGAGCTTCTTGTCTGGGCACTGGCTATACAATTATGTTGGTATCCATTTCATTATCTTATAATTGAATGTCAATATTACGCTAATATTTTTGCCAAGTCACCTGTTTGACATCCCGCAACCCCCATTGCTACTTTCCTTAATAAAGGCAAGTAGAAGCTAATGATGTCTCACAAGACAGCAAGAATTAATAAAGCAAAGTCAAAAGAATGACAAAATAGAAGGAAACATGAAATATCTCATTAAGAAGATGACAGACCTGGAAAACAGGTCCAGGAGAGACAATTTGAGAATCATTGGTCTACCTGAAAACCTAGAAAAAAAAACAGAAATCTTGACATCATATTACAAGAAATTATCCAAGAAAATTTGCCCTGGTATTCTTGAGCAAGAGGGCAAAAAAGACATTGGAAAGAGTCCATATATCACCTTCCATAGTAAATCTTCAAAAGACAACCCCCAGAAATGTGATTGCCACAAGAGCTTCCAAGCCAAGGAGAAAATACTGCAAAAATATAGAAAGAGACAATTCAGATATCAAGAAGCCCTGGTCAGGATTAAATAGGATCTAGCAGCTTCCACACTAAAGGACCGCAAGGCTTGGAATGTGATATTCAAAAAGGCAAGACAATTGGGTCTACAACCAAGAATCACCTACCAACCAAAAATGACAATATACTTCCAGGGAAAAGTATGGGCATTTAACAAAATAGAAGATTTCCAAGTATCTGTAAAGAAAAGACCAAAACCAAACCAAAAATTTGATGTCCAAATACAAAGTTCAAGAGAAACATGAAAAGATAAACAAGAAAGGGGAGGGGGGGGTGGTTCAAGGGCTTCAGTAAGGTCAAGTTGTTTATATTCCTATATGGAAAAATGATATTTGTAACTCTCAAAAACTGTTTTCACTATCATAGTAGTTAGAAGAATTATTCATAGGTAGAGGTTGGGGTACTAAGTGGTTTAAGATGGTACATAAAAAATAAAGGGGAGAGGGGAAAGATAGTGGCACCAAAAGAAACTTGAAGGAAGAAGAAAAATAGGATAAATTATACCACAAAAAGAAGTGCATGGGAGGGGGAGGGGAAGAATACTATTATAAGAAGGAGAGGAAGAGAATGCTAATAGGTAATACTTAAACCTTACTCTCAGTGAAATTAATTCTGAGAGGGAAGAGCATCTAGATCCACTGGGGTAAAGAATTCTATCTTACCCTTCAAGGAAGTTGAGAGGAAAAAACCAAGGCGGGAGTAGAGTGGGGAGTACCATAAGGGAGGGAAAGAGAGGGGGAAGGGAATTTAATAGACCCTAAAGAAAAATAAGAGGGGGATAAAAAAAGGAGGGGATGAGTGGGAAGGGAAGTAAAATAAGAGTGGGAATTAGGGGGACTGATTAAAAGCAAAACATTATTGTAAATGGAAATTGTAAAAGAAGAAAGGGCAGGATTAGGAGAAAAAATCAAAATGATGGGGAATACACAGATGGTAATCATAACACTGAATGTGAATGGGTTGAACTCATCCATAAAACAAACAAATAGCATAGTGGATTAGAAACTAAAAATCCCACCCTATTTTGTCGACAAGAAACACACATGAGGCAGGTAGACACACACAGGGTAAAGGTAAGAGGCTGGAGCAAAATCTATTGGGCATCAACTGAGAAAAAGAAGGCAGGAGTCACAATCATGATATCTGACAACGTCAAAGTAAAAATAGATCTGATTAAAAGAGATAGAGAAGGTAATTATATCCTGATAAAAGGCAGTATAAACAATGAGGAAACACGAGTACTTAACATATATGCACCAAATGGTATAGCATCCAAATTTTTAAAGGAGAAACTATTGAAGCTTAAGGAGGAAATAGACAGTAAAACTATACTAGTGGGAGACCTGAACCTTCCTCTATCAGATCTAGGTAAATCAAACCAAAAGTAAATAAGAAAGAGGTAATAGATGTGAATGAAATCTTGGAAAAATTTAGAGTTAATAGATATATGGAGAAAAATAAATAGGGATAAAAAGGAATACAGCTTCTTTTCAGCAGTACCTGGTACATTCACAAAGACTGACCATGTATTAGGGCATAAGAACATTGCAAACAAATGCAAAAAAGCAGAAATAATAAATGCAACCTTTTCAAATCATAATGCAATAATAATAATAATAAGGGTACATGGAGAAGCAAATCAAAATTTAATTGGAAATTAAATAGCATGATTCTCTAAAACTGGTTGGTTAAAGAACAAATCATAGAAACAATTAATAATTTCATTGAAGAGAATGACAATGAGGAGACATCATATCAAAATCTTTGGGATACAGCCAAAGCAGTATTCAGGGGAAAATTTATATCCCTGAGTGCATATATCAACAAATTAGAGAGAGAAGAGGTCAATGAATTGGGCATGCAAATTAAAAAACTAGAAAGAGAATAAACTAAAAATCCCCAGATAAAAATTAAATTGGAAATCCTAAAAATTAAAAGAGAAATTAATAAAATTGAAAGTAAAAGAACTAAGGAATTAATAAATAAGACTAGGAGCTGGTGCTTTGAAAAAACAAATAAAACAGATAAAGTACTGGTTAATCTAATTTTTTTAAAAAAAGGAAAGAAGAAAACCAAATTGACAGTATCAAACATTGTAAGGGTTAAAATGGGGCTTTGACAAAGTGAGGAGAGAAGTTTTTAATAATTTAATTTTTAATGAGAATATTGTCCCTTTAAGTCAGAGAAAATAAAACTTCTAGTAGCTTTTAACAATTAACAATTTAGTTTAATTAAAATAGAGATAGTAAAAGAATATAGTAAAGGAGGGAAAGATAGAAAAAAGGAAAGATTACTAATCTTATACCCTATAAATATACCTAAAATTTTTAATACTACCTAAAATTCCTAATAACTACCTCTAACTATCTTCTGAGGACAGCTTCTTCTTGCCTGGCAAACACCAGGCCTGTCTAACCTACACTATCTATAAATGATTCACTAACTCCCTAACTCCCTAAAATAATTGATAGCCACAACTCACTCACTCCTTCAATCAGTTTTCTAGAGCAGCCCAAACTGTCAGTAGCCAATTGACAGCAGATCTTTGCCTATGAGATAGATCTCTTGCTCTCTAGAGATCCCAGAGGCAAAAAGCCCTCTCAGTTAGCTCAGGCCTGCCTTTATATTCCATCAACTAAACACCAACCCACACTACCAGCAACCAACCCCCAGCAACCAACTCACACTAGCAGCCAACTTCCCCACAATTTCCAGCCCTAACTGTCAGCAACTGACCCAACAACTCTCGGAAACTCTCTCCTAGCTGTCAGCAACCAACAGCCTACAACTGACTTTGGCTCAGTGTGGGGCTCCCCCATTCATACTTCCTGTCACTGTGGGCTGTTTAATCCCTAAACATCTCCATGGTAAGAGGACCTCCAGGTACCCTATTAAATTGAAGAAATTAAAGAATTCCTTTTTTACAAGATGAAAAGGGTGACCTCACCTCTAATGAAGAGGAAATTAAGGTAGTTACTAAGAACGATTTTGCCCAATTATATGGCAACAAATACAATAATCTAGGTGATATAGATGAATACTTACAAAAATATAAACTGCCTAGATTAATAGAAAAGGAAATAGAATATTTAAATAATGCCACATCAGAAATAGAAATCAAACAAGCCATCAAAGAACTCACTAAGGAAAAATCCCCAGTCAGATGGATTCACAAGTAAATGCTATCAAACATTTCTGATCCCAATACTATACAAACTATTTGACAAAATAAGCAAAGAAAGAGTTTTACCAAATTCCTTTTATGACACAAATATGGTACTGATTCCAAAGCCAGGCAGACCAAAAACAGAAAAAGAAAACTACAGACCAATCTCTTTAATGAACATAGATACAAAAATATTAAATAGAATACTAGCAAAAAGACTCTAGCAAGTAATCATGAGGATTATTCACTATGATCAAGCAGGATTTATACAAGGAATGCAAGGATGGTTTAATATTAGGAAAACCATCCACATAATTGATCATATCAATAACTGTGAAGATGGGATTAACTCTCCCCTGCCCACTTTTAGATTTAATCACCAGAAGTGTATACACTCCCACATTTCCTTAAGTAAGAGGAGGTCTGCAACCCATGTGCTAAATTGGGTGACAACTCAGAAACGACTGACTGTCTCCTGGGCAGTCCTAAGAAAATTATAAAACTGCAATTGGTCCATGTAAAATGGAAGGAAGGCACAGGAAGTAAGCAAAGAAGGGTCTTTAAAAAGTAGTTGCAACTTCCTGTGAGGAGCTTTTTCCCCTTCGAACTTGGACTTGGAGGAGCTCTGGCTTGGGACCTTGGACTGCTTCTGGTAAAACTGCTCTTGGATCTTCTCTTTGGACTACCACATGGGTGAGTGAAAAGGGCTGACTCCTTTTCTGGCTCCTGAAGGGACTAGCTTCCAGAGAAGTCCCCTGTCTTGGAGGAGGCTTCATGGCTGGAACCCTTGATTTATTCATCACCGCCCCCTCTGATCCATGGTCCTCTGGTGGAGAATTAACAAGCCCTGCCTGGTTTGAACCAGGCTGGAGTAATTATCTAGTGTGATAGGATAGATACCTTCTCTACCCTCTCTCTCATTTCTCTATTTTCACTCTTTCCCTCTATTTTATAAAACAAATACTGCTAAAAAGCCATTTGACTTGAGATATATTAATTTCAGCGACCACATTTCTCTTATATTTAGTTCAATCTTAATTTTTTTAATCCTTACACAACCAAGCCAACAGAAATCACATGATTATCTCAATAGATATAGAAAAAGCCTTTAACAAAATACAGTATTCATTCCTATTGAAAACACTAGAAATAGGAATAGAAGGGCCTTTCCTAAAAAATAATAAACAGTATATATTTAAAACCATCAGCAAGCATCATCTACAATGGGGATAAATTAGAAACCTTCCCAATAAGATCAGGAGTGAAGCAAGGATGCCCATTATCACCTCTATTATTTAACATTGTACTAGAAACACTAGCAGTAGCAATTAAAGAAGAAAAAGAAATTGAAGGTATTAAAATAAGCAATGAGGAGACTAAACTATCACTCTTTGCAGATAATATGATGTTCTACTTAAAGAATCCTAGAGAATCAACTAAAAAGCTAGTAGAAATAATCAACAACTTTAGCAAAGTTGCAGGATACAAAATAAACTCACATAAATCACCGGCATTTCTATACATTTCCAACACAACTCAGCAGCAAGAGTTAGAAAGAGAAATTCCATTTAAAATCGCCCTAGACAATATAAAATATTTAAGAATCTATTTGTCAAGACAAACATAGGAATTATGTGAATACAACTACAAAGCCCTTTCCACACAATCAAAACTAGAGCTAAATAATTGGAAAAACATTAATTGCTTATGAGTAGGACAAGCTAACATAATAAAAATGACAGTCCTACCCGAATTAATTTACTAATTCAGTGCCATACCTATCAAACTTCCAAGAAACTATTTTACTGAATTAGAAAAAAAATTATAACAAAGTTCATTTGGAAGAACAAAAGATCAAGAATATCAAGGGAAATAATGGGGAAAAAATGAAGGATGGGGGCCTAGTAGTATCAGACCTTAAATTGTATTATAAAGCAGTGGTCATCAAAACAATATGGTACTGGCTAAGATACCGAAGGGATGATCAATGGAATAGACTTGGGGTAAATGACCTCAGCAAGATAGTGTAAGATAAACTCAAAGATCCCAGCTTTTGGGACAAAAACTCACTATTTGACAAAAACTGCTGGGAAAATAGGAAAACAGTATGGGAGAGACACCCTACACCAAGATAAGTTCAGAATGAGTGAATGACTTGAATATAAAGAAGAAAACTATAAGTGAAGTAGGTGAACATAGAATAGTATACCTGTCAGATCTCTGGGAAAGGAAAGCTTTTAAGACCAAACAAGAGACCGAGAATATTACAAAATATAAAATGAATAATTTTAATTACATTAAATTAAAAAGGTTTTGTACAAACAAAACCAGTGCAACCAAATTAGAAGGGAAGCAACAAAATGGGGAAAAAAATCTTTATAACAAAAAACTCAGACAAATGTCTAATTACTCAAATTTATAAGGAGCTAAATCAATTGTACAAAAAATCAAGCCATTCCCCAATTGATAAATGGGTAAGGGACATGAATAGGCAATTCAGATAAAGAAATCAAAATATCAATAAGCACATGAAAAAGTATTCTAAATCTCTTGTAATTAGAGAAATGCAAACCAAAACAACTCTGAGGTACCACCTCATACCTAGCAGATTGGATAATATGACAGCAAAGGAAAGTAATAAATATTGGAGGGGATGTGGCAGAATTGGGACACTAATGCATTGCTGGTGGAGTTCTGAATTGAGCCAACCATTCTGGAAGGCAATTTGGAACTATGCCCACAGGGCTTTAAAAGATTGCCTGCTCTTTGATCCAGCCATTCCATTGCTGGGTTTATACCGCAAAGAGAGAATAGGGGAAAAGACCTGTGCAAAAAATATTTATAGCTGCTCTTTTTGTGGTGGCAAAAAATTGGAAAATTAGGGGATGTCTTCCAATTGGGGAATGGCTAAACAAATTGTGGTATCTATTGGTGAGGGAATACCATTGTGGTAAAAGGAATAATGAACTGGAGGAATTCCATGTGAACTGGAATGAATTGATGAAGAGTGAAAGGAGCAGAAACAGGAGAACATTGTACACAGTGATGAATACACTGTGGCATAATTGAATATGATAGACTTCTCTACTAGCAGCAATGCAATGATCCAGGACAATTCTGAGGGACTTATGAGAAAGAATGCTATCCACAACCAGAGAAAGAACTGTGGGAATAGAAACACAGAAGAAAAATAATTGTTTGATCACATGTTTCGATGGGGATATAATTGGGACTCTGAACAATCACTCTATTGCAAATGTTAATAATATGGAAATAGGTCTTGATCAATGATACACGTAAACTCAGTGAAATTGCTCGTTGGCTACGGGAGGTGGAAGAGAAGAGGCAAGGGAGAGAACATGAATCATGTAACTATGAGAAAATATTCTTAATTAATTAATTTTATTAATTTGGTTTAAGGAAATAAATAAAGGCAGTTCCACTCACTCATACTCTCTTTCTAATCATCTGAGGAGGAAGAGCTGACCTGCTGACACACTGAGACCATGTTAAAGTTTTGTCCTTGTGTTCCTTCTCTCTCTCTCTCTCTCTCTCTCTCTCTCTCTCTCTCTCTCTCTGTCCTTTCTTTGTCTCCTTCTCTCTAACCTATAAGCTTAACCTATTGCTTTCCAGCTTCCAACCTCCCTCCACAGGTGATTCAAACCCACTTGAGAATTATGTGTATGAGCTAGACCTTTACAGCACAACTCTTCCTTTATACTCTTATAATTTGTTTGGTCTACCTGGAGGTATGGGTGCCATCTTGGATGGAAGAAAGCTTTACTGAGTCAGAAGCTTGTTTTGCACAGCCAATAAGGAATCTCTGCTATGACTCCTGGGATTGTGAATTCTCTGTCTCTGTCTAAAAGTCACATAACTATCAAGATGTGGTCCACTGTAGGAAATTGCCTGCAAAAACTTATTTGTTTCATTCATATCATTTCATCAAGAATGACGCCAAGGCACATTGGGAATATCAACTCTTCTGGACTATGTGATGTGATCAGAGGGTTCCTGAGGCTGGGCTCTGTCATAGGGTCAAAAAGTTGGATAACCTATATTCTCCTACCTCTGACTTCCTCTCCCAACATTACCTCATGCATGTATCATTTTACAGGGAACAATTATGAGACCTTGGGTTTGAAGTCAAAGGAATGAAAATATACTCACAGTTTTCTCCCTTTGTTTGACTGTGGCATGCAAAAGCTTTGATCAGATTTGTAATGCACTAGAAGAGAGTGTAACAAGATTAGTAATGATTGATTTTGAATGATACCCAGCAGAACACATGTATAAGAGCACTTAATAATCCTTGATAATCATGGCTGACTCTGGGCATCTTGAAATTCAATGAAAACCTCTCCAGTTCCTTCTGTTTGCCTTAGGGAATCATCAACTGATTGGATAGCAGTCTTTAGTGCTTTCAGATGTATAGATACAAACACACACACACACACAAATTCCTTTGAAAACAGGGATAAATTATTTTCATCTAATTTTAAATTGGCATATGAATCAGCAGATGCTAACGTCCTTTTATTTCCCCTCTTAGGTAATGGTTCTATTCATAGTTTGGTGACAAGATTTTTTGTTTTTGTTTTTTCTGATTTGGCAGCTTCCTCTTTTTTGACATCTTGAAAAATGATCTCTCCATGCTTTCAAAACTGAATCCAATGCAGATTATTTCAGGGTGTTCTTGACTCAGTTTACCTTTTCTTTCAGATTATATATTTTTAAATGCCATTTCTACTTTTTCACCAATCTGAGTGCAGTCCCATAGACATGGACAATGAGCATAGATCCCTACAAGAATGTTGTCAGGAGGTTCCGGGTTAAGATGGCGGCAGAGTAAGAAGCAGCTCTTAACCTCTCCTGACCGAAACACACAAAACTCCTCAAGGGGACATAAAAACAAGTCCAGACGAACGGAGGAACCCCACAACAGGGCACAGCGTGGAAGGTACGTGGAATCGAGACATTTCCAGGCTAAAAAGGGCTCTCCTTAAATCGCGAGCTGAGCAACCGCCCTACCCCCACCCCCTCCACACTCACCTATAGCTTCGAACCCAGCTAAAAAGAAATAGAGCAAGTTTGGGGCACCCATCGAGTCATCAGCAGCTCCGGGACCTGTTCCTGAGAGCAGCAAGACTTAGGACCCCATTAAGT
>NC_058132.1:17138423-17138676 GCF_016433145.1 Gracilinanus agilis | reverse complement strand
CAATACAATGACCCAGGACAATTCTGAGGGATTTATGGTAAAGACGCTACCCACATTCAGAGGAAGGACTGCAGGAGAGGAAACATATAAGAAAAACAACTGCTTGAACGCATGGGTCGGGGTGGACATGACTGAGGGTGTAGACTCGAAACTACCACACCAATGCAACTACCAACAATTTGGAAATTGGTCTTGTTCAAGGACACATGACAAAACTAGTGGAAACGCGCATTGGCCAAGGGTGGGGGGGGGG